>NC_088709.1:12282763-12617763 GCF_963576615.1 Watersipora subatra
TTGTATTCTAGAGTCATGTTGTCAATTGTATTAATGTCTGGAGTTACAACTGTTGTTCTGTTGATCCGAATCTCATCTAGCAGAGGCTCCAACCACCCTGAAAGACAAAGGAAATGCTGAGCTGCTTTGGATGTATCACATTGTGTCAAAAAACAAATAGTTTGCTGTAGGATGCTTTAAATACAAAGGTTTTGTTCAAGAAAACTGGCAAATTTTTTATGGTGATTAAGAAATTTAAAGGTTAATTTTTTGCCAAAAAGTATGAGGTGGCTCAATAAAATTAGATAATAAAGTCCTGAAATGAGGAGTGCTAAAATAATTTCCCAAGTTTGGGACATTTACTATTTTATGACTGAACAGGGAGAAGTCATTTTTACATTACTTTAATAGAAGTGGTTCTACGCCAATTAAAGGTATCAATATCTTTCATGGCTTGTGTCCTCATTTTTATACGACGGTTTCAGGTTTTCAACTCATTTAATTCAAGTAACATAAATTAATTGCATACAAAATCTAACAATTATTTTGAAAATTTCATTGCCATCTACTTTAACAAATTATCCGCTTTCTCAGCAGAGAAAAGTATTTTAAACTTTATTTGTTAAACCCATTTATTTGATTTTACTGCTTACTGTTGTCCTTCCTTTCTTTTTATTTGTTTTGTTATAATTGTATAACCTAATTTTAAAACATTCCTATTTAAAATGAAATTATTGCCAATATAATAATATATATATAATCAGGTATACATAAGTCATCAAAATTTCGTAACAGAATCTGTTAGCTGTCTTTTATGAATTATTTACAAATTGTGTTGCAGTGGTTGCAGAGCAAAACATTCATAATTTTATTGATGAAGACAGCATAATTCATAGGTAAGTTCCAGAAAAAAATGGATAAAGTTTCAAAAGAAAGACAACAGGGATAGATTATACCAAAAGGCTTAAAATGGCATTTACATTTGACCTATATTCTATTCACTTAACTTATAAGTCAATATAAACTGTATAAAAAACCAAAAGCTGATATACTTCTCAATTTTCTCAAAAGGAAAGTCGATATACTACCTATGCTAGTGGATAAAACTGTATAAAGTTCACACCCCCACATACCTTCAGTACACTCGATGTGTGAGTCTAAGAAAGTCAGCACGGCACCAGATGCTGCCTTGGCACCAGCCAGCCTAGATCTGATTAGACCTTCCCGCTTCTTCATTCTGATTATTTGCACTATACTTAGCTTGTCCATGTAATTTTGGAGTTGCTCACCCAAATGGGCTACAAACAGTTAATGAAAAATAAACAGTTATTGTTAAAATCAAATAAAGCTGTTCAAATGGTTGTTCAAATGTTGTTTAATGGTTGTACAAAAATTAATTTTAGACATGAAGTTTGAGATGTTTGAGGTGCTAGCTGTGTAATTGCTTGCAAATCATTGCTATGTGAACACTCTTCTTAAATAAGCTTAATAATATGATTTAAATATATTATACTTTAAATATGCTATACATAATATGAGGCAAATCAAGTTTTAAAAAGTGAACAACATCGACTTTTAGTAATTGGGCTATCTGACAGGAATGGCAACTTCAATAAAGCAAAACCAGACTAGTCGATCTTAATGGCATTTTCTATCACTTACATTTTATAACTTGATTAGCCAGATGCCAGGCTTTGCATGGGTGTTAAAAACAGCTTATAAAAGTGGCAGGTAATGTAGTTGCCTGCCACTTGCCATTAGCCTGGCGCATTGCCAATGAATAATGACCAAAGGCATTTTGTAACCTTTACCTTATATAACTTGATAAGAATATTTTAACACGCCGTCAATGTAGTTCATGCTACTGACATGGTTAATACTGCGGGTATGATTAATGCTACCGATATGGTTAATACTGCCAATATGGTTAATACTGTTGATATGGTTAATACTGCTGATATGGTTAATACTGTTGATATGGTTAATACTGCCAATATGGTTAATACTGCTGATATGGTTAATGCTGCCAATATGGTTAATACTGCTGATATGGTTATTGCTGCCAATATGGTTAATACTGCTGATATGGTTAATACTGCCAATATGGTTAATACTGTTGATATGGTTAATACTGCTGATATAGTTAGTACTGCTGATATGGTTAATACTGCCAATATGGTTAATACTGCCAATATGGTTAGTACTGCTGATATGGTTAATACTGCCAATATGGTTAATACTGTTGATATGGTTAATACTGCTGATATGGTTAATACTGCCAATATGGTTAATACTGCTGATATGGTTAATACTGCTGATATGGTTAATACTGTTGATATGGTTAATACTGCTGATATGGTTAATGCTGCCAATATGGTTAATACTGCTGATATGGTTATTGCTGCCAATATGGTTAATACTGCTGATATGGTTAATACTGCCAATATGGTTAATACTGTTGATATGGTTATTGCTGCCAATATGGTTAGTACTGCTGATATGGTTAATACTGCCAATATGGTTAATACTGTTGATATGGTTAATACTGCTGATATGGTTAATACTGCCAATATGGTTAATACTGCTGATATGGTTAATACTGCTGATATGGTTAATACTGTTGATATGGTTAATACTGCTGATATGGTTAATGCTGCCAATATGGTTAATACTGCTGATATGGTTATTGCTGCCAATATGGTTAGTACTGCTGATATGGTTAATACTGCCAATATGGTTAATACTGTTGATATGGTTAATACTGCTGATATGGTTAATACTGCCAATATGGTTAATACTGCTGATATGGTTAATACTGCTGATATGGTTAATACTGTTGATATGGTTAATACTGCTGATATGGTTAATGCTGCCAATATGGTTAATACTGCTGATATGGTTAATACTGCTGATATGGTTAATACTGCTGATATGGTTAATGCTGCCAATATGGTTAATACTGCTGATATGGTTAATACTGCTGATATGGTTAATACTGCTGATATGGTTAATGCTGCCAATATGGTTAATACTGCTGATATGGTTAATACTGCTGATATGGTTAATACTGCCAATATGGTTAATACTGCTGATATGGTTAATACTGCTGATATGGTTAATACTGCTGATATGGTTAATGCTGCCAATATGGTTAATACTGCTGATATGGTTATTGCTGCCAATATGGTTAATACTGCTGATATGGTTAATACTGCCAATATGGTTAATACTGCTGATATGGTTAATACTGCTGATATGGTTAATACTGCTGATATGGTTAATACTGCCAATATGGTTAATACTGTTGATATGGTTAATACTGCTGATATAGTTAGTACTGCTGATATGGTTAATACTGCCAATATGGTTAATACTGCCAATATGGTTAATACTGCTGATATGGTTAATACTGTTGATATGGTTAATACTGCTGATATGGTTAATGCTGCCAATATGGTTAATACTGCTGATATGGTTAATGCTGCCAATATGGTTAATACTGCTGATATGGTTAATACTGCCAATATGGTTAATACTGCCAATATGATTAATACTGTTGATATGGTTAATACTGTTGATATGGTTAATACTGCTGATATGGTCAATATTGCTGATATGGTTAATACTGCTGATATAGTTAGTACTGCTGATATGGTTAATACTGTTCATATGGTCAATAGTGCCGATGTGGTTAATACGATTTACCTTGCCAACTAATTCTCAATCTAATCGATGAATTAATTTGATAACTCAAGCTCTAAGTAGCTGAATAAACAAATTATATTCTCAATCAAATAGTTGAAATAATTAAACTATTTAATTAAATAATATTAAATAAATTGTATTAAATAAATTTAAATAGTGATCTATCAAAAATTCAGCTTTTGTAGTCAATTGTCCTAAAAAGAAATTCAGTATAAGTTAGTAAACTGTTTGAAACATGATATTCATTTAGTTACCGAGATGGTCAATAGAACTCACTGTAAAACACCCGATAACAGCCCAAATTATCTTTTTCATTATCATTTGTGATTAGAGATTAATTAGGAAGCAATACTGCAAAGTCGAACTATACAGAGATAAGCTTACATCATTCATGGTTAACTAAAAACGTTTTTTAGTGAAAAGGTAATTTATCCCTCATTTCTTGTGTAAATTAGTAAGAACGAGGTAATATCAAAACATTGCAATCTACATAGATATAGCCATAAGCAGGTGCTTCAAGTACTCTCCATTTAAAACTGTCACTAAGACACTTACGCATATCAGAGAAATCATCAACCAGAATAATCTCCTTGAGAAGTTTAGAATCGGATCTGTCTATAACACTGTGTACTGATCGTAGCAAGACTGACCAGGCCTCGTTATGAAAGCACATGATCACACTTGTGTCCGGTAGATCCTTTGCATATATCTTTGTTTTACACCTGCAGTTAAAACTTATATCTGAACTACGAGTAGCACCTGCTAACTTTCATAAGGTAAATACGGTATTTTGGTAAGGTAATACTAAAATAAATTAATTAAAATACTGAAATAAAATAAATTTGTAATACTACAGAAAAAATAGCTATATTTATTTAAAACTATTTCAGTTTCCTTACAATAACAATCGGGAGGTTTTAATTCTTTGAATTTTGCCAGCAGTTTTTTTCAAAAATCCTGAGTAATTAGCAGCAAAAATATTCTAACACTTTTGTCTCTGGTATGATTCGTCGTTTTTAGGTAGCAACAAAAAGTGAAAATGCAAAAGATACAAACAAAAAAGCATTAATTAAAAGACAATAAAAATATAAAAATTAACATACCAATCAATAAATAGAAATGACAGAATGAAAGCGGAAACCAGAAATCAGAAATTAAAAAACCAGAGAGTTTATGAGATAGTTTGTTAGCTAAAAACCTTACTTGGTGGCAGACAATAAAATAAAAATATGAAATGTGTTTTTTATATAATATATTTCAATAAAGTCTCAATATTGCTGTATAGAAATGGAAAAGCCAAATCGACATCTATGAGGTTGAGAAAGCCACACACCCAATCTTAACAGGATTATGTACACAGTGTAGAGAGAAATATGAACACTAGAGCTGACACTATGAACAAGGTAAATTTCTAAAGAAAAGTACTTTACTAAGAACGGATTACTTTGTTTATGTCAGGAGAAAAAAGAGTAAATGAATAATGTTAAAAATTTGGAAAAAAGAACAAATAAAAGCTGAAAATTGTTTGACAATTAGTCTTATAGTAGTCGGAAGTTTAAGATATCAAGCCAGAGTTTTATTAATAGTCTTCAGTGTGGTTGTCTTCAACAGAACTGCTCAAATCTCCAGGCTAACCAGCTCGACTAGCAAGGTACTAGTAAAAGCCAAAGGACCTTCATTAGCAAGAGGGCATCTGACCTCAACCAAATTATGCCTCAGTCAATTTAAATATGAGAATAGAGGAATTTGTCAAAATGGAAAGTTTTGTGATGATGAAAAGAACATGCAAAATATTTGTCAGTGAAGTTGTAAGAGTTATGGGACCATTTGATTTTGCCCAACAAAAAGGCAAAACTAAGACAGTCAAAAAGGGTTATTTGACATATGCGATGTTTCAAGTTTTTGCTTTAAAAGAGCCTTATATTGTATGCATGTGAATAGGTGTTTTTTCTACATTTCACTAGAACAACTTTACGGACTAATGGCAGAGCAACAAAAGATAGATGATTTTCAGTTGCCCTCTGTTACCGCACTACTGACAATACTGTTTCTAACAGAAGGCAGCCTAAAACACAAATTTCTACAGCATGAGGACCTGAAGCTCATTTTTGCTAACAGCAAACACAAAACTTTAATTGCTAGAAACTAGAAATTTCCCTGTCATACAGCCCACGACCAAAGTGATATTCCACTGTCATACAGCCCACGACCAAAGTGATATTGGAAAAAAGAAAGGGTACTGATGGTTGAGCAATGCAATATTAGCAGTCAAATGGCACTGCAGTGCAATAGGATAATTGCAATGGTAGCTGTAATGTACTGGGTGTGGGTGTTATTATGTACAACAATTAGCAATAATGAAAGGAAAGGATTGTATGTTTATATACATGTATCTCCCCCTGCAATAGGAGAAATGCAATATTAGAAGTAAAATGCATTGATATTGTTAGAATAACCAATATTAGTAATATAGTAATACAGTAATAATAGAAAACCAATGCACAATTTTGTTTACATTTCAAAACGTCATAGCTAACAAGATCAAGAAGTTGTGATATTTATATAGATTTTTAGAAAATCTATTTAACAAAACTATTTAGAAAAAATAATAGCAGTAACATATTGCCCATCATCGATGTTGTTAGTGTGACTATAACACTTCAATAGTCATCCAAACTTATAATTAAATATTGTAATAATCTCATAAGAATCGTTAGAAAAAAATATCATCGTCGTGTCCTTTACCTTCACTGCGTTGGACATCAGTTAGAATATCAAAGTACTCAAAAGTGTATAAAATGTCAGTTACTTTGAAATTGGCAAAAAAGAAACGATTATATTTCAGTACTCCTACGTTAATTACAGAAACCTTCGGCAATTCGACAATGCTATAGACTGATGAAATGTGCACGTTCCCAACTAACAATTTTACGTTCCCAGAACGTTCCAGGGATGTTCCAAAAAGTCCCAGAAACGTTTCATCGTAACGTTGTCACAAGATTATTTGTAGACACATTTTCAACGTTCCAGAAACGTTGTCGGAAATACATTGCTGGAACGTAACTCTCACAACGTTCCAGCAATGTTGCGGGAAATACATTGCTGGAACGTATTTCCCACACCATCCCAGCAACGTTGCGGGAAATACATTGCTGGAATGTTAGCAAATGATCTCGCATAACATTCCCACAATATTGGGAGAACATTGCGTAATATTCCACGAACATTTTTTCCATAATATTGGCTCAAAGCTATTAGCTAACATCCCAGGAAGGTTACGCCTAGAACATTGATGGGACATTAATGCGTAGGGATTTTCCAACTTAGTAGTATATAATAGTATTCTTAGCTATTACGCATCGCTTTCCTTTCCGCATTGGTTCGTCGAGCTGAAACAAAATTTAAAGGCAGGAAAGTTGTTGACACATGGATGTGCATTGGGTTCGCTCAACGAAAGTAATGATTTTATACTCATTAGCTAGTCAGACATAGCTTTAATCTACTGTAAAATAGACTAGCAAATAACACTTGAAACCAACCCAAAAAGTCCCAGAAAGTGTTCAGTTGCGATGCACTCACACTGTCGCGTCATGGTATGACACTTTACTGCACCCAGAAAGCTTAATGGACCCTAGTCATTTTCGCGATACGTCTAATGAAGTGCGAAAATTGAAATTTGTAGTGACTTTTCAATTCATTTACATAAATCATTCAAAATTATCATTATTGTTTTTCATTATTTTGTTTGTTTCTATATCTGTGATAAAAAATCTATAAAATCTTTAAATTGCATCAATTTAAATAATTTTTTGTTATGAAAGGGTGACAACTTCCAAAAATTAAATCATGCGTTTTTGTACCATTTTAGCTAGAAAGTTAGTGGAAAAGGTTTGCTAACGTTATTATAACGTTGGTACAAAACATTGTTATTGAATGTCTCAGCAATGTTGCAGGATTGCTACTTTGAAATTTTTGGGTGTAAACATTCACATAATATTGTTTTCTAATATATTCGGAATAGTATGGAGTTTAACCATTATGCAACATTGAGCAGATGATCTGGTGCAAAATTCCTACGACATGGGGAGAATATGTTACAGAATATTCCACAAGCATGCCTTCCATGATGTTGCCTCATAGATATTAGCTAACATTTCAGGAACGTTTTCGTGCAGAACATTAGTTGGGTGTAATTGTGTAGACAATTTCTAACATTTTGATGTTTCACAGAATGATCCTCTAATGAATTGCGTACAACGTTACTATAATGTACCGAGCATAACCGTCGACAATATTTTTTCCTTAAGCTATACAACATTCCACCAACGTTACATCTCCAAAGCAACCTAAATATATGAATGTTAACACTCAAACATTCAAAAGTAACATTCCTGAAACATTGCTGGGACAATTATTTGAATGTAAATATGATGTCACCCCATAATATTCCAGTTACATTTCAAGCCAATGTTGCATGAATGTTTGCACTCAAACATTCCAGAGTAACGTTTCTGGGACATTCCTGGAACATTCATTTGAAGTTAAATATGATGTCACACCATAATATTCCAACTACATTGCAAGCCAATGTTATATGAACGTTAACACTCGAACATTCCAGAGTAACGTTCCTGGGACATTTCTGGAACATTCATTTGAAGTTAAATATGATGTCACACCATAATATTCCAACTACATTGCAAGCCAATGTTATATGAATGTTAACGCTCGAACATTCCAGAGTAACATTCTTGGGACATTCCTGGAACATTCATTTGAAGTTAAATATGATGTCACACCATAATATTCTAATTACATTGCAAGCCAATGTTATATGAACATTAACCCTCGAACATTCAAAAGTAACATTCCTGAAACATTGCTGGGACAATTATTTGAATGTAAATATGATGTCACCCCATAATATTCCAGTTACATTTCAAGCCAATGTTACATGAATGTTTGCACTCGAACATTCCAGAGTAATGTTCCTGGGACATTCCTGGAACATTCATTTGAAGTTAAATATGATGTCACACCATAATATTCCAACTACATTGCAAGCCAATGTTATATGAACATTAACCCTCGAACATTCAAAAGTAACATTCCTGTAACATTGCTGGGACAATTATTTGAATGTAAATATGATGTCACCCCATAATATTCCAGTTACATTTCAAGCCAATGTTACATGAATGTTTGCACTCGAACATTCCAGAGTAATGTTCCTGGGACATTCCTGGAACATTCATTTGAAGTTAAATATGATGTCACACCATAATATTCCAACTACATTGCAAGCCAATGTTATATGAACATTAACCCTCGAACATTCAAAAGTAACATTCCTGAAACATTGCTGGGACAATTATTTGAATGTAAATATGATGTCATCTCATAATATTCTAGTTACATTGCAAGCCAATGTTACATGAATGTTTGCACTCGAACATTCCAGAGTAACGTTCCTGGGACATTCCTGGGACATTCATTAATAATGTTCTCTAACGACGTTATGATAACGTTAGCAAAGTATATTCCTGTAACATTCTGCTGAACGTTATGGTAATATTTTTGCACAACATTCTATGCAACGTTCCTGCGACATTGTTGGAACATAATTCTACAATGATCATCAAATAACGTTTGTAGAACGTTATGACAATGTTTGTTTGGAACGTTATTTCTGCGTAACGTTACGGAACATCCCAGGAATGTCGTTGTTAGTTGGGTTATTTTTTCATGAAATGCACACGACTTAATGGTTCTATTCTCTGTCGCTCGGCGCTTCAATTACCGGTCTTAATTTTGATAAAAGTAAGGTTTGGAAGTTTTAATAACGATTTTCGGCCAAATTAATCTGTCTATTTGTGTATAATCTGTTCAGATGGGTAAGTTTTAAGATACTGTTGACACTTTTCAAAGACTTGGTAATATATTTAAATAGGTTTATATGTGTTTTGTATCGTTATTATACTTAAACGACTCAACAAAAAATGGTTGAATTTGTTAATGAGATTTCGGTACAAGGGTTTGTAACGTTGTTGATGAATAATTTTCGGGAGTTGTGTGCACATGCATTTATCATAAAACTTTCAAACATTCGCTCCGCTCGTTTGGTCGTGGGATAAAAATTGTTTTACTCTACATTTGGGATATGATAGTTCCAAACTATACAATAAACAAAAATGAAACATTAATTTGTCATTTACTAGCTTTTGCTTGCTAATGAAACTGCGTTTCTGCACCTACCCGAAGCAAACTGGCCAAAGTATGAAGCAAATGACTTGGCCAAAATAAAGAATGGAAGGCCTTTTAGCTTTTTTATCTAAAAACCTCTTTCAATAGTCAAAGCAAATTTTCTACCGAAAGTGTCTCGTAATTTCAAAGTTTCATATGCTGAGTCTTTTGTTAGTAAATATATTTAGTATTCTTAGTATAGTATAGCTCTAAAGGAGTTTGACTTATCAGGCTAACTGCTTCTTATAAACAGCAGGAGTCACCAGCTAGAGTGCCATTAACAGCTTTACTTTCACAAATGATCAGCGGAAAAAACTATAACATAAAGATGGGAATTGATTAATTTTTTGGAGGAAACATGTGACTTTAAAAAAACAAAACATTTTTGCCATGACAAGAAGCATGAAAAAATTGTTGAACATCAACAGGTTTATTTGCTTAGATTAACTGAAAAGCTAAGAGTGTGGTGCTGGTTACAAAAGGGCAGAGCTGATGCATAATCAGCCAATAGTTGGTATTCTAAATTCCAAAGTAACATCCACAAGTAGCAGATCATAACCATCTGGTTTGTGAGACAATCAAAAAAATACATTTTTTCAAAATAATTCTCTGTTACTTTTTTTTTTTGTTACAGCTAATTGAGATCCCAGTTTTGGGAAAAAAACAAAATAGATTAATATTTTGATATTAAAAATTTGAGAAAGCATGGGGATGTGAAAAATATTTTAGATGCTCTGATGAATGCTATCAAAATGCACATTTTATTAGCAAGAAACTCAAAAAGATAACATTTTACGTTAGAAATGTCAAAAAAAGGATGGAAAATAGATGTGTGGAAGTGAAATGTGGATAGCAATTAAACCAACTTGTAGGAAAAACTCACAAATATTTGAATGGCTTGAAGCAGGTAAATATTTGAATGGCTTGAAGCAGGTAAATATTTGAATGGCTTGAAGCAGGTAAATATTTGAATGGCTTGAAGCAGGTAAATATTTGAATGGCTTGAAGCAGGTAAATATTTGAATGGCTTGAAGCAGGTAAAATGATAATGAAAACTAGTAAACAAGATGAACAACAAAAAATCCCAAAAGAATTAGAAAGTTTCTAGATTCAAGTCTAGATTACAGGCACGCTAGACAAATTATGAATAGAAAGTTTTATAGGGCTGTTGATAAATATTAAAAGACTAACCAGCAAGCTTTAAGGTTTAAATCATGACAATAATAATAAATAATGAAAATATTATTTCTTTTCTGTCATTCATGATTTTAAGATTAGACTATGTATGAAACAGTGTTTAATATTATTTAAGGACCAAACTATGTGAAAGCAAGCTTTATACATATTTATAGCATTTTGAGAAACCTCAGATGCCATATACCAAATAAATATTTACTTAGATATTGTTTGTATAAAATTGTATTTGAATCGGATTGCAGTCAAAGTTACACTCTATTTAAAACTAGTTTAAAGGATCTCCTATGCACCAGTTACACAAAATGATACAGTTTCTGTAGCTTTATTATGGAACAGTTTTATTTTATTGAGTTTCTAAAAGCAAACTTTTTCTCTAAATCTTATTGGTTTGTAAATAATTTGATGAGCTAAAGAATTGTGTAAATGAATTATTTTGCACTTTAAAAGATATGTAGTAATGTTCATCATGAAAACTCATTTGTACAGAAAAATTGAAATAACAGTCTGAATTAGAAATTAGTCAGAAACCAGGAAAATTTGACACTTAGATAATTGCAACCTATCGAAAAAGCACAATATCAAAATAATGCATTATAGTTATTAATTAATTAATGCCTGGTGTAACACAGTTAACAACAAATTTTTTGCCAGAAAATTTATATTTTATCAACATATACATCATCTAACATTCTAGCTTTCAAATGAAGGTGTTTGTTTGTTTCTGTGTAATTAGTACTACGCCGGCTGCTGTGCCTAATACAGCTCTACACTGATTGCAATAGCTTTGCTGCCCATGTGAGTTTAAACATTTTTTCTGACCAACATTGTAAGCTTAATGCAGACTGAAGTGTTTAGCTTAAAGCCATGGAAGTTTGGTATTTGGTAGGAGTATGTGTACAATTATGCCATAGTATAGCCAGTTGAATGATGTGTGTATTAGATAAATAGCTGTTAGCAGAACTGGAGGTATTAAATTCCAATCCAGTGCGCAGTGGATTTTTTATTTCTAAAACTTTGTTGCTATGACTCGGCACACATACAGATCAACAAAAACAAGCAAACACTAAGACTTATATACTTATAGATTACATTCAAACATTGGCCAAGACCTAAATAATTTTAACCTTTATTTTGCAGTTTCAATTTGAAGATTCTGGTTCTATGCAGGATTCTTTTAACTGTTCAAGCCAAAAGCTTGCTCTATACATATATAATCTATCTATGTGAGTATTTATCATTTCTAAAGTTAATATAGGTTTGACTAAATTCTCACGCATTCTTTCCTCAGGTTTTAAAGGCATGGGAAACCCCTCGTATAACTACTCGCCATAGCAGCTAAATTATTTGGCACATATCCAACCTTTACAGTAATTTTATGGATGGTTAAAAGATGCCTACCTAGCAACTTACTAAAAGTATTTTCACGGAAAAAAATAACAGCTAGTATATCCGTTTTGAGTTTTTAAAGATTTGGGATCTGACCTCTGGAACCTGCAAAAAGCTTTTAAACTTTTTCATACAAAAAATATTTCAAGTTTTTACAGAGCAGATAACTACTAATAATTTAAGATATTGCAAGCAAAGATGGTGATAGTTCTACAAGCTAAAATTAAAACAGCAGAAAATATTTGAAGTTGTTCTTTTTATTGCAATTTGCAATTTCAAATGATGTCTACTGCTCTTTCCGATCATAAGCCTTTGTAGTTGACTTATGAGAAGCAGTTTACTGTATGAATAATATTTGATTGGGTGAAATGAGTAATCTTCATTAGACAGATAACAGTTTCCATTGCAGTTCCTTCTATTTGAAATCAGCTTCATCAGAGATTTTTTCAAAAAGAACTCACGGACCTCTCATTAATAAAAGGCAACTTTTAAATCGGTGTTAAATTGTAAGAAATGAAAAGGCGCAGTATAGATGTCATCACTTTATTTTTATGGTACAACAGCATTGGCTGTAAATTTGTGAACTTTCATGCAATTACAAAATTCTGTACATCAATTAATGAGATGACAAAAATGTTGGCCAATATGAAGTTTAAATCCATGCGACTTACTAAACGGATGCTTTAATCAACTGAGCTAAGGAGCCACCTTCCGACACGTCAGAACAATGGTTCTAATCAGAGAATATAGATTGATATGTGGCAGAAAAGCAAATAGACAGGCGCACAGACCGGCTGACAGACAGACAGACAGACGAGTGGAAAATTTTAATAATGATATATATAAAATATTAAAAAAAAATTTTAATTTTTATAATTTTTTTTAAATATATATAACAAAGGTTTATTATGTCTCATTGTATAAAGGCTTACACTAATCGTATTAAGACTTTAATATTATTATTTTTAATTATTTAATATTAAGTCTTGTAATATTAAACACACATTTAATTTGCTGCCATTTGCTGTCAGTTGCTGTAAGTGCTGCCAATTAGCTACTATGAAAATACGAGCTGATTGCTGTTCAGTTTAATTAACTGCTCGTAACAGGCAACCACTAGAGAGAAGATAAGGAATAAACTACAAAGTGCACTAAGGTTGGATGAATTTGACATTTGATAATAAACATTATCTTGCCAGGCAAAAAGGAACAAGTACTCAAGTATATATTGTGTTAACTACAGATGGTTTTTAGAGTTAATATACAAGAATATTAAAGCTTTTACCTGTTTAAACAATAAAAAGTCACACATATGTTTTAAGATGATCAATTTAGAGTGTAAAAATGTCAATTTGATGTTTATTTGACTTGTTTCAAGCTCGCTCTGAGTAGAGTTTAATTTAGCACTTGGGGATATACAAGCAGAAATTTTTACATAAAATCTTATAAATATACAGTGACTATATATTCCATCTTAGTTAGTATATGTGAGAGTAATTTAATTGTCCATATAAACAAATCACAAAGTCTATCTTTCAGTCTTTTCAGCTTTAGTCGATTAGTATCTAACCATGAAAAATCCGTATCGCAGAAGATTTGATCTCGGAATCTCCCTTTATCAGGCAACAAACTAACCGATTGAGCTATTAGAGTTGCAGTGGATTCACTGGGCAATATGAGTCATTATCTAATTATTTAGGCTAAATTACGCATAGCACTCTGTGTTGCTATGTTTAGCAATAAGGATACTTGCTTACTCAAATTAGCCATTGGCAATATGCTAGGCTAATGGCAAGTGGCAGGCAACTACATTACCTGTCACTGTTTATATGCTGTTTTTAATATCCGTGCAACGCCGGACATTCGGCTAGTAGATATATAAATCTAAGTATTTGTTTGTCTGGTTATAGAAATAAAACATGCACTCTTGCAGCACGTGTTAGCATTAGGAATAAAAACACTGCTTTGTACTGCAACTTGAAACAGAAACACTGGTTTTGCGGACAAACGCCCCAACCTTTATACTATACTCCATACTATAGAATAATTGGGATATACTCATTACATCTGCCTGTCTTCAATGGTGCAGGAAACTGCCAGTGTACTAAAAAAAATATGTCCCAAAACCTCCTTAAACCTCTATAAAAGTATGTGTATATAGCATAAAGTTAATTGAACTTACAGCAGAAACAGAAATAAAAAAAATACTTGGTAATTTAAAAATTAGAATGGTAAATGTTGTATATCTTGATTCAAATTAGAAATTTTATGCAACTTTTTTTACTACTCAATTAACACCTGGCATCCAGCTAGTTAAAAATACGAACCCACATTTCATCTTATCTAGTACATGTACAGGTAAATTCAATTACAGGTAAGTTGAAGAAAATACTTGAACTACACGTAAATCTACCAGTGCAAAATCAGTGGTTATACACACTCACAGAGGGTCTCTTATATCTAAGAGCTGTCTGTGCACAGATATCTGGTCACTGGCAAACTCATTGAAGTTATTATTCTTCAGGCCTCTTTCATATCTCTCTTTATCCTTTTGACTGAGGTCTTCCTCGTTGATCATCACACCTTTTCCTAGTTCTCCTGAAACATATAAAAAACAGATTTATCAGCTGTACACTTTTATTTGTCATAATTATACGTAATACATAAACATCTTCAGAAAGCATATCTTATGAAAATCAGAACATAAACGGTAAAGTATTTCATTTTCAGTTAATTCATTTACATTTTTTGTCATAGATAGGTATGAACCTTGTTATGGTTTTGGTTATTTTAATTTATAAATAAGGCATTAAATGAAATCCTATTTCTGCGTAACTCTGACTAGTCATTCTCTCTCTTCTAACTTTTACTGGTGAAATAATTCCATTTCGTCACACATGCATACACACGCATGCAAACTCCTGCACAACACAGCATAGCACGTAATACCATACCACACCACATAAAAAACACACACATACGCATACGCACACGCACGCACGCATGCATGCACACACACACGCAGGAATACACATGTACGCACATGCATGCACACTCATGCTCACACACGCACGCGCATGTACTTTACATACTCTTTCAACCTCTGATAATTTACAAGACTCACTATTTAATGATATTCTTAAAGTTTTGCTAATGTATACATCATGTATGCACAGTTTGAAAGACAAATTGCTGGAGTTAGCGTAAACCCAGTTTAGTACAGTTAACCTATGAAGGAACATCGTTTGTCATAGAAAAATGTTTTTTCTACTGAAAACTGATACATTGAAATTTTTGTGATTTGCTTACAATACTATGACTATCAACATCTGCTTACTTGAAAGATAGAAAAGTCTTGCTTCAATATATCAGTTTGAAAAAGTTATGTTGATGTTTTATTTTGGAATCATTATAGACTAGTTCCTATCACTTCTTACCCGGAAGACGAGGATTAGCGACGGCTTTACTCATCTGGGAAAGAAGAGATAAAGGTCCGACATTACTGTTTGAGTTTACATACTTGAAAAAACTGTCTTCTGGCTTTTTTGGTTTATGTAGGGAGGTAGGAACTTCTACAATCTTTGACACTTGCTTTGGTTTGTAAAACTCATGATGATTTGTTTGAGTTTCAGACCTGAAACCAAGATCCAAAGCTAGCCTCATCAAGGAAATGAAAATAGCAAACTCTATGTGGCTCATGCAGATATTAAAATGAATACTAATGTGCTTAAAATCACAACAAGTGACTTCATTAGACACAAAGTATACAGCCTAATTGTATAATTTAAACTTTTAACAGGAAATTAAAAAAACCCGACTGAGATCCTCTAATTTCTCTACAAGAAAACAAATCACTAGAGTGCAAAGCAATGAATGTATATATTTTTAAATATATATCAATACAGTCAAGAGTAGGCATACAATCAATTTCATATAATGATTTTTCCAGGTGCTCTGCTCTTGGTCGCTTCTGCTGCATCTTTAATAGCTTTTCACCTTGGTTTGGCTTTGCTCCTTGGTAGTACGGTCAACTCGCCAGTCAACCCTTGGCCGACTGGAAGTATTACTAGGGATCATAATATTTGTTGAGTCAAGGTTTGGCCCTGTTGCGGCATCGGTCACCTCGGGGTCGGCTTCTCTCTCTGATCTGGCTCTGGCTGTTGCGATCGTTACCCACAAAAGCAATAACTTACTAATGTGGCTATGAAATGCCTAATCAGTTTTATAACAGTTTAAAGGCTGTTAACTTTTATCGCTAGTTTCTTGCTGAAAAGGCAAACAACTTATTAAAATAAAAACAATTATTAAAAGTAATACAATTATAAGTCAAAATAAGAATCATTAAAAGTTGATTTTATATCCGCCAAGAGTCATATACTTCAATTGATGAAAAAAGAAAAGCTGGGTTCTACAAACTCTGCTTTTAGTACAAATACGTAAGCAATAACTGTACAAATGATTACGATTTTGTGAACGTTGATCAGTCTAGTTAGAGTATTTACTAGGTGATAGGCAGACAGTTTCATGTAATTATTACATGCTAGTTGTTATTATCAGAATGCTGTCACTGTCAGCATCTATTATTATTACCAACTTATAACTCACCTTCTTAGCTCCAATGGTTTACCATCATGATTAGCACTTCCCATAAAGATGACACAAATGAGAAACCATATTATTGTAGCATAAGCTATAAGCTTGATGAAGAATTGGATGGTTTTTATCCTTGCCATTTTCAAAACCATATCAAGCATTTAGGCCTAACACTGAAGTATGTATTGATATTTTAGCCTTAAATTGTGATGTTTTAGCTTTTAATATCCTCAAGCTAGCCATTAATTTTTGAGTTTAGATCTGAATCTATCTCCATGTTTTAATGGAGTTATCTTAACATGTTTTCCAAATAAAATGAATTAAATCTCCTCCTCAGTGAGCATGGTAGATGTGAATCAATGTTTTTTGTACATATCTGCTTATTTATTTTAATTTCAGTATTTTTAATTCGAACTTAAATCCTTTTATTCACCGGTAAATCATGACAACTACAACTGTAGAAAAAAAATATAACTCAGAAAATACTAACTAATTGTATTAGTTTATAGTTGTGTACAATATAATTTTTGCATTTGTAAAAAGGGAGTACAATTGTGTGTATACACAGACTTGTGTATGACTTATATGTCTATGTAAATAAAAGACTGTTTGACTTTATTTCAGTCTATTTGCTGTGCAACGTAGCTTCAAGTGACTTATTTAATTATAAAACACGCCAGCAGTCTAATCGCTGAAGCGGATAAACCTGAAAACAAGCGATTTAACGACATTGACTATGGCATAGATTTGTGTACTAATATTGTAATGAGCTGTACATTCAAATAAATCACCAGCTCGTATCGACCTGAAGTGAACCGTCCAGCTCAGCTTGAGTCGTAGACAAAGAAGGAAGAGCCTACAGTTAAACTCAGATACAATATATAAGAGCGACGAAAAGGAAAGACAGAAGCAGTATGCGCCTGATAATGTGCTGTTATATTCCAGACAATATAAAATGTACACAAAGCAACTCTATATATATATATAAATTTAAGTGTTTGTTTTTTTTTAAATCTTTTTATTAAACCCTGTGTCCAGTTAAAATGATTAAAATGTAGCAATAAAAAAAACCAAGTAGCAGATAATTTAATCTCAGAACCTCCCATTCACAAGGCGACAAGCTAACCTATTAAGCTGACCTATTAAGCTAACCAATTAAGCTAACCAATTAAGCTAACCTATTAAGCTAACCTATTAAGCTAACCTATTATGCTAACCTATTAAGCTAACCTATTAAGCTAACCTATTAAGCTAACCTATTAAGCTAACCTATTAAGCTAACCTATTAAGCTAACCTATTAAGCTAACCTATTAAGCTAACCTATTAAGCTAACCTATTAAGCTAACCTATTATGCTAACCAATTAAGCTAACCTATTAAGCTAACCTATTAAGCTAACCTATTAAGCTAACCAATTAAGCTAACCTATTAAGCTAACCTATTAAGCTAACCTATTATGCTAACCAATTAAGCTAACCTATTAAGCTAACCTATTAAGCTAACCTATTAAGCTAACCTATTAAGCTAACCTATTAAGCTAACCTATTAAGCTAACCTATTAAGCTACAGGGATACAATTGATTATTTGGACAGATAGTCATTATCTGGGTTAAAATACTTATAGCGGCTCTGTATTACATACAACGCTACTTAAGCTTGGTCTTACAGGTCTTAATAGTAATTCTAGCAGTATGTATACTAGCTTACTAAAAGTAGCCAATATCAGCTACATTACCCGCCATTGTTTATAAGCTGTTTTCACCACCAGTGCAACGCGGTGCATTCGGCTAGTATATACTAAACTCAAACACACTGAGTTATTCTTCAGAGTTTTCATGTGGTGCTGTTGAACGAGTCTTGCAGGTTTCCTTCACAGTATATTTACTGCTCTTTGACAAATGATTTGCTCCCCGGCAAACAAGTGATGCAGAAGTAACGATCGCTAACAATTACCTTTGTGTTGATTCAGATTTCCGCATGTAAGTGAAGTGGCCTAGGCCTTGCTTGTTCCATCCGCTGTACAGATAATCACTTTAACAACACAAATGTTGATGAGACTTGTCATATATTTACACTCTGACCTAATTAATACATGATTTAAAAATTTTATGACCCACAAATGACCTATATATTTCTATTTTGCACAATAAACTTAAATATAGTTATGTTATAGTGCCGAAACGGGGTTATAATGCTACAAAAAACCTAAATAAAATTCTATCTCACAATGGAATTTGTTCTTGAACACAAAAATTTTAAATACAATTACAACTATGTAACAGGAACGAGCCAGCGCTTCTTGTGATATAGAGTTTTTGCTATTAACATAATAAAATACTACTCTAGAGACAAAACCAGTAATCTGGAAAACAGCGAAGAGGGCGTGTAGCCAGTGAGATTAAGAAGTTAATCTTTACTTGCAAAGCCAGTGGCCAAGAGGATTGCTGCTATTCTTGATGCTTTAAGACGACAAGCTTGCTGTTCAAATCTTATACTAGTATGATAAATATATGACCAAGTATTCATGCTGATGACTTGCTGCCATATTCTTTACGATGTGGCCACAACCAGAGCTGATGTAGGTTGTTAACATCACAAGTGTTCATAAACAGTTCTCCTGCATCTGAACCTTCTATACACAACTGAGATATACAATGCTTGATCAGTCCACTCTGAAACAAATAAAGGTCATTCAGAAAAAACTACGTACACTTGCCACATGGACTAATCGTTCAGTACTATGGAAAGGTTACAGTGAATCTTAATGAAAAAGAGGAAGTAAAAGTCTGGTTTGGTTACTCTTTTACTCTTTCACTACCACTACTATTACTAATGCTACTACATCTACTACTACTATTACTAATGCTACTACTACTTCTACTACTATTACTAGTACTACTATCACTACTGCTACTACTATCACTACTACTACTACTATTACTACTACATACTACTGCTACACCACTACTACTCCTACTACTACTGCTACTACTACTGCTACTACTACTACAGCTGATAGTACTACTACTATTACTACTACTATTACGATTACTATTACTACCACTACTGCTGCTACTACTACTACCACTACTACTAGAACAACTGATAATACTATTATTTCTACTACTACTCCTAACAGCACTGTTACTACCAATGTTCTTTTAGAGTTGCATAGAATCTGTTTGACTCATTAGTAAAATCACCTTATGAAAACTTACTGCAAAAAGCTTTTTGGAAACCTCACTGAAGTGCCTATAGGCTTTCACTCATAGGAATTTTTTTCTGTCACTAACTAGCAATAAATTTATGTTGGTCACTCTCTAATATATTTTTCACCTATTGAGTTGTTTATTATATTTAAGGCTTTGGTGATGCAGCAGATGCTTGATTCCTGGTTTAACGGAACTGCAACAAGCAGTTGTATTCTTTCTACTCCCACTACTAGTTGAAGTGTTCTATGACAAACATACAAAGTCAGCATCATCAAAAGTGAAATAGATTGGTTTTTTCATTCAAATATTAACTATTTTACAGCCAGAGCAAAATGTATAGTTCTGTTTAAAATAATAACTAACAGTACCAAAATTGACTTCATAGACTGCCTTTCAAACTTGCTGTTTTTGTTGCGTCAGACTAAACATACATGTAGATAAGGTGAGTAAACACTAAATAGCAGGTGACTAAAAACGTTTTCAATTCAGTCTGAATATCAGGCCCATAATCTTATAACGTGTTTCATAGAGAAAAAGTAGTTTTAGAAATATTTATAAAAAATACCAGTAGGCATTTTAATAGCCACCGAATCTTTGCTTAAAATTATCCGAATTTTCATTTTATAAATTATTTTGGGTCTGCTATTGGAATAGTATTAGTTTATAAGTTAAATAGTTTGATTATTTTTTGTACTATATTTTTTAATGAAATCAAACTTACCGAAAAACCTCTATTTGAACACCACCTTTATTTGAACGTTACCTCTAATAAAAAACCACCCTGTGAGAAGAGTTGAAAAATTGAGAGCCATTGCTTTCAAATAGAGGTTTTACAGTAACCATTTTATGGTAAACATTCTACTTGCCCTGCTAATGTTACTCGTTCACCTAGTGAATCTAATCTTCTCTTGTAAAATATGTGCTATATGTTTTATAGTTTATAAAGAGCATATCCATTTTTTGTCATTTAAGTCCTCTAACCTTTAATTTTTGTTTAATTTAATACATAACTGAAAAAGTACTATCTAAAATACAGCCACGTTTAGTAATGTCTTATAATGAAAATGCATTTTTCAGTTTTTAACGCTTTGAGACAATCATGTTTGAAACTAACAAAGTGACACACTAGTCCATGCTGGGTAAACTTCATGTTTGCATCTATGATCAGACATTTCCATCATGTTTTGAGTCTACAAAAGTGTAAATGAACAGCACCTAAATTGATTGATATTAAACCACCCCCCCCCTCCCCCCTTCCCCAGTTTCCTTCATTTCCTTGACATACCTTTTGATACAGCCATTCCTGGTTTCCTTTCACACCATGACAAGCATATGTTTTCACTTTACCGCTGTTGGCATAGTCAAGACAGACCTCATCTCGTCTTATTTCTCCTATCTCACTCATCAACCAGAGCTGATTACCTTTGAGGCTGTCACACTTTTGAAAACCAATAGGCACGTCATCAGAGAGGTAGTCGGATGGTCCATCTAAGCAGTAGTTGTTAGCCTTATTTTGTATCTGCAGGTAAAAACCAGACAGTAGTTATTAGCTTTATTTTGCACCTGCAGGTAAAAACAGGCAACGGTGGTTAACTTTATTTTGTACGTACAGGTATAACCCAAGAAGTAGGCTACATATTATTGTTTTCCGTACCTGCCGATATGTTTATTCATTGAGATGTTAGGGTATTTATAAGGTACTAAGGTAAGAAAAGCAAAGAAGAGGTGACACAAGTTATCCATCAAACTTTACATGTAGTAACATGCATGCCAATTTGAAATCTGTGAATCGGGTGTTTCTTCTAGCAATTCACAGAAGTGTCCCACTGTTCAGCCACACAATAATATAAGACTACCTCTTCAAAGGGTTACTCATACCAAATCTTAAAAGATTTTTTAGAAAGTATAGATATTTCTATCGTTTGAAATTTTTTTGCTGTTTTAAGTGAACTGACATCCAAATGTTTTAAAATTAAAATCAACAAAACTGGGTACATGTTTTTTGTGTTTAACTGTGATACAGTTTTGTAAATTTTAACTGTGGAACATTCGGACATCCAGATCACCTAATCAACAAACAAAATATGAAATGATAAAAAATATCTGTAATTTCTGATAAAATATTTTCCAAATTGACCTAAGTAACCTGGCAAATATACAGGTTGAAACTCCCTTTATAGTTGTCAAAACTCTAAGCTACACGTAGATGTTCTATTTTTATGGAACATCCAACTCGCTCATCTCTGCCTATTGTACCTGATAATATGGGTTTAGAGGTAAAAAAATAAAATAAAATTTCATGAAACATACTTGGCCAGAGTGTATTGCTTGGTTTGGTATAAACCTTTCAGGATAAACATTTTTCAAATACCAGTCAAATGATTTACACTTCAATCTCTGCCTAAGCTTGATCCTTGAAGATATGTCTCCATAGTCTCCCTGAAATATGATAAAATGGTCACATTATATGCGTAAGGAGTTGTTGCTCCAATGCAACTAAGTGGCAGAGTGTCTTATTCAAGTGGGTGTTTAAAGAATTAGTGAGCATTTGGAATTGTGTCACCTTAATGAATCGCAAGTCACCGTAATGAAAAGTAAGCCGCCTTCATATATATAACGTCACCTTAATGAGTGGTAAGTCACTTTAATGAGTGGTAAGTCACTTTAATGAGTGGTAAATCCCTTTAGTGAGTGGTGAGTCACTTTAATGAGTGATAAGTCACTTTAATGAGTGGTAAATCACTTTAATGAGTGGTAAGTCATTTTAATGAGTGGTAAGTCACTTTCATGAGTGATACGTCACTTTCATGAGTGGTAAGTCATTTCCATGAGTGGTAAGTCACTTTCATGAGTAGCAAGTTACTTTAATGAGTGGTAAGTCAACATAGTTGGAGAAGTGTTGGTAAATCTATGTAATATTGAAATGTATACTTACTAGGTCCTGATTCAACCGCTCATAGTAGAAGTTCTTGTATTCATCCAGCCAGACCTCTGCCAGTCTTATGCTGTTCTTTTTTATTATGTTCGCTGCCTTCGCAAACTTATATGGTATCCGAGTTCTAAAATTAAGTGTCTATAAGTTATACTGACACCTTTTCTGGATGTATGGGTGACATTTGCATTAGGTAATGAACATTTTTTGCTTAACATACAAAAACTTATGTTGTTTGCAGTGTTAATAATGATAAAGAAATAAAGCACTTCTGTAAATTTGGTACTTTATTAAGGTATTAGTAAAACTTTTCATTAACTTTTAACTTAAACTGATATTGGTGACCAACTTCTTGGTTGTTATATAGCAATCATAAGCCAGCTTTCAAAATGATTGCAAAAGAAATGCAACTGATTTGAGCAAATACTTTTGGACAGTAAAATTGTAAATTGTTCATAAATTCATCTTCTTTTTTTATTTTTTAAACTGCCAATCAAATGGGTTAATAATAGCTAATTAGAGGAGAAGGAAGAAACTGTCAAAACTTGAAATCTTGCTTGCAATTAAAAGCTGACCATAGCAGGTGATACAATTGGCAGTACTGGTAAATACAGTGGCCTCCTTAATGCTCCCTGAACATAGCAAGCAGTAAAACTAACAGTAGCGATAAATACAGTTGTTCCCTTAAGGGGATAACTGTACTTATAGGCACTGCCAATTTTATCACTTGCTATGGTCAGGGAGCATTAAGGGGGCTAATTTATTTATCAGGCCTGTTAAGCCAGGTTCCCATATACGTCGCTATTAGCGATGAAATGGGAACGTATGCGCCGAAGGCCGCCGAGGACCGCCGGTGGTTGCCGGCGGCATCGCAATAGTTTAGCGCTGTTCAAATTTTGCAAATGGTTGCAGGCAAAACATTCCCGAAATGCAATGTCCGGGTAAAGGTCACCATTATAGGAACGGCATGGCGAGCAAACATTTTATTTGATTACGCAATTATGTTTACGATATTATTAACGATGTGGCTTTATGTGAACATATCCCGCAGAGCCTAGCGTCTTACTGAGCAAGCGTTTTACTGTGCATGTTACCGCCGGAGTCTAGCAATTGATATGGGAACCGGGCTTAGTTTTATCCCATGCTCCGTTAAGGGAGCATTAAGGAAACAACTGTACTTATCGCTACTATTAGTTTTATTACAAGCTATGTTCAGGGAGCATTAATAATACATTACACATAAAGCATTTTATTCTCAGTATTAGTTTTGGCTGTTAACTCTGTGTCACTACTAGACTAGTAGTGACTAGTAGTACTAGTTCAGTGATTACATTTTAGTATAATGAATATATGGACATGCTCTTCAGTCTTGGCTAATAATTAAAATAGAAAGAATTGTTTGAGCAGAAATGGTTGTCTGTACGATCTTTCTAGATTTTTATAAAAAGCTAACCAAGATGAATAAGGCGCAATTATAGAACTTGAATACACACGAGTATGATTAAGTTGATGTGCTGGTTAATTAAATAAAACCTGATCTCACCTGAAAATATGACCAACACGTGAACAAGGGATGATTTCTAGGGTACCTCCACACATCCATATTCTAAATGATATCTCTAGATTCTCTCCACCCCAAATGTCCATCCCTGCATCATAAGTACCCAGCTCTACAAAGTAATCCTTGCTGATGGAAAAGAGGCCTCCAATCATTGTAGGGGAATGGACTGGTGCTACCTAGGACACAGAGATAATGACCAAACATAGAAACATATATGTCTGGTTGGAAACTTCAAAAGCTTCCTCCCTTGTAGAGCAGTTATATTTTTCTTTTCGTTAATAAGTTGATTTCTCAATTTTTACCCATGAGGTCTCAAACAATCCTCTGTATATACTTGCCAGTTTTCTAAATGTGGTATGTTTCTTTACATTTGGAAGGAAGTCACAATGTTTTTTCTAGTTCTCTGTAGTAGCTAATACCAATCAAAGTTGTAACTATTTTACATTTCTGTTTTAAGTTTGCAACTGGTTTTGTAAGAAATGTTATTTTATGTTAGATTTAGCATCTGAGTTTGCCCTGAGTACCTTTGATCTAAGCCCAAGATTGTAGCCAATGTGATATACCATCATACGTATGTAGTGACAACATGTATACTAACATACGCTGAAACAGTATAATGTACATTAGTATAGTCATTAGATATAACAATGACTGGTACTGAAAGCAACAACCAAACTTGCACCCACTAATCATAATAAAGTTGTAACTAACTCCTGCCTGAGTGTAAAATAGTACGCATATGAAAAATTGCAATTTCAATTACTCAGTTTTAGCTAGTTCTACTTCTTTAGGCAATAACTATATTATTGTTGGTCATTGTCCATCCGTCTCTTTTTTATGTCACAAAAGCTATCTTTATTCTCTAATTTGCATAATTATTCAGATGCTTTGAGAGGTGGGAGGTGGGAGGTTACAACAGTTGTTGAGCATGTCGTTGTAATAAGCTGAATGTCAGAGGTTTGAGCCCACATTTGAGCCCCATATTGGCCATAATATTAATCATCCCATTAATTGTGTATACATAGTTTTGTGATTGCATAAAAACTGGCACATTTGAAACAACTACTATAGTAACACAAAAATAAAGAACTTTACCATCCATACTGCTCTTAATCAGTCCTGATAGTTTAAAATTGATGTAAAAGTTATATTTGAATAGTGAGGAGCCTGTGAGTCTTTTTTAAAAGAAAATCAAATTAAGCTGATTTGAAATAGAAGGAACTAAAATTAAAATTGCAGCTCTCATTACAATGAATCAAATATACATATAACATAATCTGTTTTTCATTCATCGTTTACAAAAGTTTATGAATGGCTAGAGCGGAAACTATCATTCAGCTGGTTGCCTGGATATATACATAAATGTGGAGTTTTGTTGTTCTTCAGTATGTCCAGTTATAGCTATTATTAGAATAGCTGTAGCTGGACAACGCTGTCGCAATGTCATGGTGTACCATCATTTGAAGCCTAGGGCTTATTAGCAAGCCTACTGAAGTTTTCTATTGGCAATGTGCCAGGCTGATAGCAAATGTCAGGCAACTCTCATTACTTCTCGTTGTTTATAAGTTGATTTTAATACCATTTTCCATTGGCATTGTGCCAGGCTAATAGCAAGTAGTAGGCAAATTTCATCATTTCTCATTGTTTATAAGCTGATTTTTAATACCCGGGCAACGCCAGGAGGCACAGCTAGTTATCATATACAGGAGAGCTGTTTCGCTGTTTCTTAATTCTAATACAATCACCAGTTGGCAGTCTAGATGCAAGATAACTTAGTACATGCAGACAGACCCTGGTTCAATCTTTAACATCTCCTAATCTTTTTTAGCACAATACTTTTAACTATTTTACATTATCTATTACCTTATTTTTTCTTAGATTCTTCTCATTTTTTGGTGGAATATACCAAATGAAATGTAAATTCCAATCGAAGCCTCCGACATAAATGTCACTTCCACTAGTTGCTTTGTATTCTAGAGTCATGTTGTCAATTGTATTAATGTCTGGAGTTACAACTGTTGTTCTGTTGATCCGAATCTCATCTAGCAGAGGCTCCAACCACCCTGAAAGACAAAAGAAATGCTGAGCTGCTTTGGATGTATCACATTGTGTCAAAAAACAAATAGTTTGCTGTAGGATGCTTTAAATACAAAGGTTTTGTTCAAGAAAACTGGCAAATTTTTTATGGTGATTAAGAAATTTAAAGGTTAATTTTTTGCCAAAAAGTATGAGGTGGCTCAATAAAATTAGATAATAAAGTCCTGAAATGAGGAGTGCTAAAATAATTTCCCAAGTTTGGGACATTTACTATTTTATGACTGAACAGGGAGAAGTCATTTTTACATTACTTTAATAGAAGTGGTTCTACGCCAATTAAAGGTATCAATATCTTTCATGGCTTGTGTCCTCATTTTTATACGACGGTTTCAGGTTTTCAACTCATTTAATTTAAGTAACATAAATTAATTGCATACAAAATCTAACAATTATTTTGAAAATTTCATTGCCGTCTACTTTAACAAATTATCCGCTTTCTCAGCAGAGAAAAGTATTTTAAACTTTATTTGTTAAACCCATTTATTTGATTTTACTGCTTACTGTTGTCCTTCCTTTCTTTTTATTTGTTTTGTTATAATTGTATAACATAATTTTAAAACATTCCTATTTAAAATGAAATTATTGCCAATATAATAATATATATATAATCAGGTATACATAAGTCATCAAAATTTCGTAACAGAATCTGTTAGCTGTCTTTTATGAATTATTTACAAATTGTGTTGCAGTGGTTGCAGAGCAAAACATTCATAATTTTATTGATGAAGACAGCATAATTCATAGGTAAGTTCCAGAAAAAAATGGATAAAGTTTCAAAAGAAAGACAACAGGGATAGATTATACCAAAAGGCTTAAAATGGCATTTACATTTGACCTACCTTCTATTCACTTAACTTATAAGTCAATATAAACTGTATAAAAAACCAAAAGCTGATATACTTCTCAATTTTCTCAAAAGGAAAGTCGATATACTACCTATGCTAGTGGATAAAACTGTATAAAGTTCACACCCCCACATACCTTCAGTACACTCAATGTGTGAGTCTAAGAAAGTCAGCACGGCACCAGATGCTGCCTTGGCACCAGCCAGCCTAGATCTGATTAGACCTTCCCGCTTCTTCATTCTGATTATTTGCACTATACTTAGCTTGTCCATGTAATTTTGGAGTTGCTCACCCAAATGGGCTACAAACAGTTAATGAAGAATAAACAGTTATTGTTAAAATCAAATAAAGCTGTTCAAATGGTTGTTCAAATGTTGTTTAATGGTTGTACAAAAATTAATTTTAGACATGAAGTTTGAGATGTTTGAGGTGCTAGCTGTGTAATTGCTTGCAAATCATTGCTATGTGAACACTCTTCTTAAATAAGCTTAATAATATGATTTAAATATATTATACTTTAAATATGCTATACATAATATGAGGCAAATCAAGTTTTAAAAAGTGAACAACATCGACTTTTAGTAATTGGGCTATCTGACAGGAATGGCAACTTCAATAAAGCAAAACCAGACTAGTCGATCTTAATGGCATTTTCTATCACTTACATTTTATAACTTGATTAGCCAGATGCCAGGCTTTGCATGGGTGTTAAAAACAGCTTATAAAAGTGGCAGGTAATGTAGTTGCCTGCCACTTGCCATTAGCCTGGCACATTGCCAATGAATAATGACCAAAGGCATTTTGTAACCTTTACCTTATATAACTTGATAAGAATATTTTAACACGCCGTCAATGTAGTTCATGCTACTGACATGGTTAATACTGCGGGTATGATTAATGCTACCGATATGGTTAATACTGCCAATATGGTTAATACTGTTGATATGGTTAATACTGCTGATATGGTTAATACTGTTGATATGGTTAATACTGTTGATATAGTTAGTACTGCTGATATGGTTAATACTGTTGATATGGTTAATGCTGCCAATATGGTTAATACTGCCAATATGGTTAATACTGTTGATATGGTTAATACTGCCAATATGGTTAATACTGTTGATATGGTTAATACTGCTGATATGGTTAATGCTGTTGATATGGTTAATACTGTTGATATGGTTAATACTGTTGATATGGTTAATACTGTTGATATGGTTAATACTGTTGATATGGTTAATACTGTTGATATGGTTAATACTGTTGATATGGTTAATACTGTTGATATGGTTAATGCTGCCAATATGGTTAATACTGCTGAGATGGTTAATACTGTTGATATGGTTAATACTGCTGATATGGTTAATACTGTTGATATGGTTAATACTGTTGATATGGTTAATACTGTTGATATGGTTAATGCTGCCAATATGGTTAATACTGTTGATATGGTTAATACTGCTGATATGGTTAATACTGTTGATATGGTTAATACTGCTGATATGGTTAATACTGCCAATATGGTTAATACTGCTGAGATGGTTAATACTGTTGATATGGTTAATACTGCTGATATGGTTAATACTGTTGATATGGTTAATACTGTTGATATGGTTAATACTGTTGATATGGTTAATGCTGCCAATATGGTTAATACTGTTGATATGGTTAATACTGCTGATATGGTTAATACTGTTGATATGGTTAATACTGCTGATATGGTTAATACTGCCAATATGGTTAATACTGTTGATATGGTTAATACTGCTGATATGGTTAATACTGTTGATATGGTTAATACTGCCAATATGGTTAATACTGTTGATATGGTTAATACTGTTGATATGGTTAATACTGATGATATGGTTAATACTGTTGATATGGTTAATACTGCCAATATGGTTAATACTGTTGATATGGTTAATACTGCTGATATGGTTAATGCTGCCAATATGGTTAATACTGCTGAGATGGTTAATACTGCTGATATGGTTAATACTGTTGATATGGTTAATACTGTTGATATGGTTAATACTGCTGATATGGTTAATACTGTTGATATGGTTAATACTGATGATATGGTTAATGCTGCCAATATGGTTAATACTGTTGATATGGTTAATACTGCTGATATGGTTAATACTGTTGATATGGTTAATACTGCCAATATGGTTAATACTGTTGATATGGTTAATACTGCTGATATGGTTAATACTGTTGATATGGTTAATACTGCTGATATGGTTAATACTGTTGATATGGTTAATACTGCTGATATGGTTAATGCTGCCAATATGGTTAATACTGCTGAGATGGTTAATACTGCCAATATGGTTAATACTGCTGATATGGTTAATACTGTTGATATGGTTAATACTGCTGATATGGTTAATACCGCTGATATGGTTAATACTGCTGATATGGTTAATACTGTTGATATGGTTAATACTGCTGATATGGTTAATGCTGCCAATATGGTTAATACTGTTGATATGGTTAATACTGCCAATATGGTTAATACTGCTGATATGGTTAATACTGTTGATATGGTTAATACTGTTGATATGGTTAATACTGTTGATATGGTTAATACTGCCAATATGGTTAATACTGCCAATATGGTTAATACTGCCAATATGGTTAATACTGCTGATATGGTTAATACTGTTGATATGGTTAATACTGCTGATATGGTTAATACTGTTGATATGGTTAATACTGTTGATATGGTTAATACTGTTGATATGGTTAATACTGCCAATATGGTTAATACTGTTGATATGGTTAATACTGCCAATATGGTTAATACTGCTGATATGGTTAATACTGTTGATATGGTTAATACTGTTGATATGGTTAATACTGTTGATATAGTTAATACTGCTGATATGGTTAATACTGCTGATATGGTTAATACTGTTGATATGATTAATACTGTTGATATGGTTAATACTGCCAATATGGTTAATACTGTTGATATGGTTAATACTGCCAATATGGTTAATACTGCTGATATGGTTAATACTGCTGATATGGTTAATACTGCTGATATGGTTAATGCTGCCAATATGGTTAATACTGCTGAGATGGTTAATACTGCTGATATGGTTAGTACTGCTGATATGGTTAATACTGTTGATATGGTTAATACTGCTGATATGGTTAATGCTGCCAATATAGTTAATACTGCTGATATGGTTAATACTGCTGATATGGTTAATACTGCTGATATGGTTAATGCTGCCAATATGGTTAATACTGCTGATATGGTTAATGCTGGCAATATGGTTAATACTGTTGATATGGTTAATACTGTTGATATGGTTAATGCTGCCAATATGGTTAATAGTGCTGATATGGTTAATGCTGCCAATATGGTTAATACTGCTGAGATGGTTAATACTGCTGATATGGTTAATGCTGCCAATATGGTTAATACTGTTGATATGGTTAATGCTGCCAATATGGTTAATACTGCTGAGATGGTTAATACTGCTGATATGGTTAATGCTGCCAATATGGTTAATACTGCTGATATGGTTAATGCTGCCAATATGGTTAATACTGTTGATATGGTTAATGCTGCCAATATGGTTAATACTGTTGATATGGTTAATACTGTTGATATGGTTAATGCTGCCAATATGGTTAATACTGCTGATATGGTTAATGCTGCCAATATGGTTAATACTGCTGAGATGGTTAATACTGCTGATATGGTTAATGCTGCCAATATGGTTAATACTGCTGATATGGTTAATACTGCTGATATGGTTAATACTGTTGATATGGTTAATACTGCTGATATGGTTAATGCTGCCAATATGGTTAATACTGCTGATATGGTTAATACTGCTGATATGGTTAATACTGTTGATATGGTTAATGCTGCCAATATGGTTAATACTGCTGATATGGTTAATGCTGCCAATATGGTTAATACTGCTGAGATGGTTAATACTGCTGATATGGTTAATGCTGCCAATATGGTTAATACTGCTGAGATGGTTAATACTGCTGATATGGTTAATGCTGCCAATATGGTTAATACTGCTGATATGGTTAATACTGCTGATATGGTTAATACTGTTGATATGGTTAATACTGCTGTTATGGTTAATGCTGCCAATATGGTTAATACTGCCAATATGGTTAATACTGTTGATATGGTTAATACTGTTGATATGGTTAATACTGTTGATATGGTTAATACTGCTGATATGGTTAATACTGTTGATATGGTTAATACTGTTGATATGGTTAATACTGTTGATATGGTTAATACTGTTGATATGGTTAATACTGTTGATATGGTTAATACTGCCAATATGGTTAATACTGCTGATATGGTTAATACTGTTGATATGGTTAGTACTGCTGATATGGTTAATACTGCTGAGATGGTTAATACTGCCAATATGGTTAATACTGTTGATATGGTTAATACTGCTGATATGGTTAATACTGCTGATATGGTTAATACTGATGATATGGTTAATACTGCTGATATGGTTAATACTGTTGATATGGTTAATACTGCCAATATGGTTAATACTGCTGATATGGTTAATACTGTTGATATGGTTAATACTGTTGATATGGTTAATACTGTTGATATGGTTAATACTGCTGATATGGTTAATACTGCTGATATGGTTAATACTGCTGATATGGTTAATACTGCTGATATGGTTAATACTGTTGATATGGTTAATACTGTTGATATGGTTAATACTGTTGAGATGGTTAATACTGTTGAGATGGTTAATACTGTTGATATGGTTAATACTGCTGATATGGTTAATACTGTTGATATGGTTAATGGCGCCGATGTGGTTAATACGCTTTACCTTGCCAACTTCTCAATCTAATCGACGAATTAATTTGATTACTCAAGCTCTAAGTAGCTGAATAAACAAATTATATTTTCAATCAAATAGTTAAAATAATTAAACTATTTAATTAAATAATATTAAATAAATTGTATTAAATAAATTTAAGTAGTGATCTATCAAAAATTCAGCTTTTGTAGTCAATTGTCCTAAAAAGAAATTCAGTATAAGTTAGTAAACTGTTTGAAACATGATATTCATTTAGTTACCGAGATGGCCAATAGAACTCACTGTAAAACACCCGATAACAGCCCAAATTATCTTTTTCATAATCATTTGTGATTAGAGATTAATTTGGAAGCAATACTGCAAAGTCGAACTATACAGAGATAAGCTTACATCATTCATGGTTAACTAAAAACGTTTTTTAGTGGAAAGGTAATTTATCCCTCATTTCTTGTGTAAATTAGTAAGAACGAGGTAATATCAAAACATTGCAATCTACATAGATATAGCCATAAGCAGGTGCTTCAAGTACTCTCCATTTAAAACTGTCACTAAGACACTTACGCATATCAGAGAAATCATCAACCAGAATAATCTCCTTGAGAAGTTTAGAATCGGATCTGTCTATAACACTGTGTACTGATCGTAGCAAGACTGACCAGGCCTCGTTATGAAAGCACATGATCACACTTGTGTCCGGTAGATCCTTTGCATATATCTTTGTTTTACACCTGTAGTTGAAACTTATATCTGAACTACGAGTAGCGCCTGCTAACTTTCATAAGGTAAATACGGTATTTTGGTGAGGTAATACTAAAATAAATTAATTAAAATACTGAAATAAAATAAATTTGTAATACTACAGAAAAAATAGCTATATTTATTTAAAACTATTTCAGTTTCCTTACAATAACAATCGGGAGGTTTTAATTCTTTGAATTTTGCCAGCAGTTTTTTCAAAAATCCTGAGTAATTAGCAGCAAAAATATTCTAACACTTTTGTCTCTGGTATGATTCGTCGTTTTTAGGTAGCAACAAAAAGTGAAAATGCAAAAGATACAAACAAAAAAGCATTAATTAAAAGACAATAAAAATATAAAAATTAACTTACCAATCAATAAATAGAAATGACAGAATGAAAGCGGAAACCAGAAATCAGAAATTAAAAAACCAGAGAGTTTATGAGATAGTTTGTTAGCTAAAAACCTTACTTGGTGGCAGACAATAAAATAAAAATATGAAATGTGTTTTTTATATAATATATTTCAATAAAGTGTCAATATTGCTGTATAGAAATGGAAAAGCCAAATCGACATCTATGAGGTTGAGAAAGCCACACACCCAATCTTAACAGGATTATGTACACAGTGTAGAGAGAAATATGAACACTAGAGCTGACACTATGAACAAGGTAAATTTCTAAAGAAAAGTACTTTACTAAGAACGGATTACTTTGTTTATGTCAGGAGAAAAAAGAGTAAATGAATAATGTTAAAAATTTGGAAAAAAGAACAAATAAAAGCTGAAAATTGTTTGACAATTAGTCTTATAGTAGTCGGAAGTTTAAGATATCAAGCCAGAGTTTTATTAATAGTCTTCAGTGTGGTTGTCTTCAACAGAACTGCTCAAATCTCCAGGCTAACCAGCTCGACTAGCAAGGTACTAGTAAAAGCCAAAGGACCTTCATTAGCAAGAGGGCATCTGACTTCAACCAAATTATGCCTCAGTCAATTTAAATATGAGAATAGAGGAATTTGTCAAAATGGAAAGTTTTGTGATGATGAAAAGAACATGCAAAATATTTGTCAGTGAAGTTGTAAGAGTTATGGGACCATTTGATTTTGCCTAACAAAAAGGCAAAACTAAGACAGTCAAAAAGGGTTATTTTACATAAGCGATGTTTCAAGTTTTTGCTTTAAAAGAGCCTTATATTGTATGCATGTGAATAGGTGTTTTTCTACATTTCACTAGAACAACTTTACGGACTAATGGCAGAGCAACAAAAGATAGATGATTTTCAGTTGCCCTCTGTTACCGCACTACTGACAATACTGTTTCTAACAGAAGGCAGCCTAAAACACAAATTTCCACAGCATGAGGACCTGAAGCTCATTTTTGCTAACAGCAAACACAAAACTTTAATTGCTAGAAACTAGAAATTTCCCTGTCATACAGCCCACGACCAAAGTGATATTCCACTGTCATACAGCCCACGACCAAAGTGATATTGGAAAAAAGAAAGGGTACTGATGGTTGAGCAATGCAATATTAGCAGTCAAATGGCACTGCAGTGCAATAGGATAATTGCAATGGTAGCTGTAATGTACTGGGTGTGGGTGTTATTATGTACAACAATTAGCAATAATGAAAGGAAAGGATTGTATGTTTATATATCTCCCCCTGCAATAGGAGAAATGCAATATTAGAAGTAAAATGCATTGATATTGTTAGAATAACCAATATTAGTAATATAGTAATACAGTAATAATAGAAAACCAATGCACAATTTTGTTTACATTTCAAAACGTCATAGTTAGCGATATCAAGAAATTGTGATATTTATATAGATTTTTAGAAAATCTATTTAACAAAACTATTTAGAAAAAATAATAGCAGTAACATATTGCCCATCATCGATGTTGTTAGTGTGACTATAACACTTCAATAGTCATCCAAACTTATAATTAAATATTGTAATAATCTCATAAGAATCGTTAGAAAAAAATATCATCGTCGTGTCCTTTACCTTCACTGCGTTGGACATCAGTTAGAATATCAAAGTACTCAAAAGTGTATAAAATGTCAGTTACTTTGAAATCGGCAAAAAAGAAACGATTATATTTCAGTACTCCTACGTTAATTACAGAAACCTTCGGCAATTCGACAATGCTATAGACTGATGAAATGTGCACGTTATTTTTTCACTTAATGGTTCTATTCTCTGTCGCTCGGCGCTTCAATTGCCGGTCTTAATTTTGATGAAAGTAAGGCTTGGAAGTTTTAATAACGATTTTCGGCCAAATTAATCTGTCTATTTGTGTATAATCTGTTCAGATGGGTAAGTTTTAAGATACTGTTGACACTTTTCAAAGACTTGGTAATATATTTAAATAGGTTTATATGTGTTTTGTATCGTTATTATACTTAAACGACTCAACACAAAATGGTTGAATTTGTTAATGAGATTTCGGTACAAGGGTTTGTAACGTTGTTGATGAATAATTTTCCGGAGTTGTGTGCACATGCATTTATCATAAAACTTTCAAACATTCGCTCCGCTCGTTTGGTCGTGGGATAAAAATTGTTTTACTCTACATGTGGGATATGATAGTTCCAAACTATACAATAAACAAAAATGAAACATTAATTTGTCATTTACTAGCTTTTGCTTGCTAATGAAACTGCGTTTCTGCGCCTACCCGAAGCAAACTGGCCAAAGTATGAAGCAAATGACTTGGCCAAAATAAAGAATGGAAGGCCTTTTAGCTTTTTTTATCTAAAAACCTCTTTCAATAGTCGAAGCAAATTTTCTACCGAAAGTGTTTCGTAATTTCAAAGTTTCATATGCTGAGTCTTTTGTTAGTAAATATATTTAGTATTCTTAGTATAGTATAGCTCTAAAGGAGTTTGACTTATCAGGCTAACTGCTTCTTATAAACAGCAGGAGTCACCAGCTAGAGTGCCATTAACAGCTTTACTTTCACAAATGATCAGCGGAAAAACTATAACATAAAGATGGGAATTGATTAATTTTTTGGAGGAAACATGTGACTTTAAAAAAACAAAACATTTTTGCCATGACCAGAAGCATGAAAAAATTGTTGAACAGCAACAGGTTTATTTGCTTAGATTAAATGAAAAGCTAAGAGTGTGGTGCTGGTTACAAAAGGGCAGAGCTGATGCATAATCAGCCAATAGTTGGTATTCTAAATTCCAAAGTAACATCCACAAGTAGCAGATCATAACCATCTGGTTTGTGAGACAATAAAAAAAATACATTTTTTCAAAATAATTTTCTGTTACTTATTTTTTTTGTTACAGCTAATTGAGATCCCAGTTTTGGGAAAAAACAAAATAGATTAATATTTTGATATTAAAAATTTGAGAAAGCATGGGGATGTGAAAAATATTTTAGATGCTCTGATGAATGCTATCAAAATGCACATTTTATTAGAAAGAAACTCAAAAAGATAACATTTTACGTTAGAAATGTCAAAAAAAGGATGGAAAATAGATGCGTGGAAGTGAAATGTGGATAGCAATTAAACCAACTTGTAGGAAAAACTCACAAATATTTGAATGGCTTGAAGCAGGTAAATATTTGAATGGCTTGAAGCAGGTAAATATTTGAATGGCTTGAAGCAGGTAAATATTTGAATGGCTTGAAGCAGGTAAATATTTGAATGGCTTGAAGCAGGTAAATATTTGAATGGCTTGAAGCAGGTAAAATGATAATGAAAACTAGTAAACAAGATGAACAACAAAAAATCCCAAAAGAATTAGAAAGTTTCTAGATTCAAGTCTAGATTACAGGCACGCTAGACAAATTATGAATAGAAAGTTTTATAGGGCTGTTGATAAATATTAAAAGACTAACCAGCAAGCTTTAAGGTTTAAATCATGACAATAATAATAAATAATGAAAATATTATTTCTTTTCTGTCATTCATGATTTTAAGATTAGACTATGTATGAAACAGTGTTTAATATTATTTAAGGACCAAACTATGTGAAAGCAAGCTTTATACATATTTATAGCATTTTGAGAAACCTCAGATGCCATATACCAAATAAATATTTACTTAGATATTGTTTGTATAAAATTGTATTTGAATCGGATTGCAGTCAAAGTTACACTCCATTTAAAACTAGTTTAAAGGATCTCCTATGCACCAGTTACACAAAATGATACAGTTTCTGTAGCTTTATTATGGAACAGTTTTATTTTATTGAGTTTCTAAAAGCAAACTTTTTCTCTAAATCTTATTGGTTTGTAAATAACTTGATGAGCTAAAGAATTGTGTAAATGAATTATTTTGCACTTTAAAAGATATGTAGGAATGTTCATCATGAAAACTCATTTGTACAGAAAAATTGAAATAACAGTCTGAATTAGAAATTAGTCAGAAACCAGGAAAATTTGACACTTAGACAATTGCAACCTATCGAAAAAGCACAATATCAAAATAATGCATTATAGTTATTAATTAATTAATGCCTGGTGTAACACAGTTAATAACAAATTTTTTGCCAGAAAATTTATATTTTATCAACATATACATCATCTAACATTCTAGCTTTCAAATTGTGATGGAAACCTGCAGTACCATCTCCTTTTTGGTTATTATCATTAGAGTTGTGTTCTCTTGTGTTATTTTATATAGTCACGCCCCTAGAGGAGGTTGGCCTTAGCCACCTCATTTGCATATTCTGTTATATTTAAGGCCGTGTTTATCGGCCTAGAAGTTGTTCAATACATGCTTTGCATTTGGACCCACACTCTTCTGTTACCTTGCGCAATAACAGAATCACACTGAGCACTTATTTACTCCAAGTCTCAGTCTACGGACTGTGCTTTGGGAGTAGAGTATAGAAACACTGTCGACCCCGGTCGACCTCAGGTCGACCTTGTCGAACGAGCATAATATCACTCAGGGAGCAATTCCCCGTGTAAGGTGGTTGTAGTAGACCGGTGGTGTAAGCCGACTGAGTCGCCTCCGCGTGTTGGTCAACGGGCAACACTTACACGGCCCCTGTGGAAGGTGAATGCAGACCGGTAGAGTAAGCCGACCCAGGTCGCCTCTACGTGTTGGTCGCTGGATCCAACACACTGGTGGCAGCAGTGGGATTGAACTGCGGTAATTAGGACTTATAAGACGAACCTAGTAACCATGCCAAACAGCCGACGGAATGCTACCAGAGATCTGGCTGAGGCAGAGTTACAGCAGGTCGACCAGATTGGTCAACTGACAGAGGCTATCACTAGAGCCTCACAGATACCCCGAGGGGGAGCCAACTTCAAGCCTCCGAAGTTCGATGGGAGTGAGGATGTAGAGCTATTCATCTCCCAGTTCGAAGAGGTCGCGGAAGCAAATGAGTGGAGTGAGAAGGCCACGCTCCTCCACCTGCGGGAGACCCTGAAGGAAGGAGCCAGAGGATGCAGTCGAGGGGACTCACCTGCCTCCATCTTCTCGGCTTTACGCATGAAGTACGGGCTCTCCCCGAGAGAGGCTAGGAGTAAACTCCACCTAAAAAGAGAACCCAAGACGAGTCTCCAAGAACATGCCACAGAGATGGAGCGTCTGGTGAAAATAGCATACGCTGACCTCCCAGAATCCTACCAGTCCAGTATGGCCATGGATGCGTTTTCTCTGACACTGGGAAATACGCCCCTCCAACGCCACCTGTTAGCGATGAAGGCACAGAGCTTGGAGGAAGCAGTGCAGGCGGGGAACGAGTTCCTGCAAATCCAGCCCACTCTTCCTCGACCTGGTGCCCGACCCCTAATAATGACGGTGGAGGAGGAAGAAGTTACCCCCGCTACAGTCGCCCCCGTCCATTCGGAACCCCCATCAGCCACCTTGAACGACGTCCTGATGGCTATAAAGGGGTTAGCAGATGGACTGAGGGAAGGGAAGCTGTTGGGACAACGGGGAGTGGACAAAAGGGGACCAAATTGTTGGGGTTGCGGCCAGGCAGGGCACATCCAACGCCGGTGCCCCCAAGCCCCCCAAGGACAACGGCCTCAAGTCACGAGGCCGGGAAACGGTTACCATCCACAGCAGTAGGGGGAAGTACTGACTGTGGATCAAATATACCCTTGCAAGGACAGTGGCAACAGCCACGACGGACTAGGCGACGCAGGCTCCCCCCCTGCTCGCCACCGGTCCCCTTGCATAACCAATATCAACCCTTACCTGAGTGTGCAGGTCTCCCACTTTCAGAAGCCAAGGATGAAACCTACGTCTGGCCAAAGCCGTCTCGGCCTTCCAAGAAGGGCCCCCAGATGACTAGCAAAGCCAGACGGACCCACGGAGACGAATCATGGAAGCCGCATAATAGCAGCTATTTCTTGCCAGGTCGCATCGGAGGTCAGTCCGTCCAATTCCTCGTGGACACCGGGTGTACCTCTAATTTGTTGGGACGACATGTCTTTGAGCGGTTACCTAAAGACGTCAAAAGCAAATTGGAGGTCCGGGAGGACTATGGGCAAATGGCAGATGGTACCCGGCTGCAGTTCCACGGACTCATCACTCTCCCGGTCAGAGTCAGGAGTGTCCAGGTTACTGTGTCTCTCGTGGTGTGTGCCCTGAAGGAGGATGCCATCCTGGGCATGCCTTTCTTGGTCGACCACCACTGCGAGATGAACTTCCAGCAACCCACGTTGGTGTTAAATGGACAGAAGTTGACGTGCACTGACCGAGAGGGTCGACCTCTGACAAGCAGCGTACAGGTAATGCGAGCCACAACGCTTCCCCCTCGAACCGAGGTCCTGGTTGCCGGACGTCTCACGTCCTCCTCCTATCAGCCAGTCGGGTTAATTGAGGGAACGAAGAACGGATATATGGTGGCCGCCAGCCTACACCAACCCGGTGAGAAGGGGAGAGTGGCCATCCGTTGTATGAACCCCACCGACCATCCCGTCAGTGTGACGGCAGGAACGGTCGTGGGGCAATACACGGGGGTCGGGCCGGACGAAATAGGGGCCCCCTGGACAGCGAAGGGAGAAGCCGAGGTTTCCAAAGAAACTCCCCCTCCTGTCTCCAATGTACCACCCCACATGCTGGACCTGCTCCGACAGGCGGCACCACATTGCTCGTCCCCTACCGAGCACCGAAGAATGAAAGACCTCTTGACCCGTTATGCGGATGTATTCAGCCAAGGGAGCGAAGACATGGGGCGTACCACCCTGGTACAACACGAGATCCCCCTCCTCCCAGAGGCACAACCCATCCGTCAACACCCGTACCGTGTAGGACACGAGAAGGAAGCCGAAATCGAACGACAGGTTTCGGCCCTGGAAAAGCAAGGCATGATTGAGCCCGCTCACGGGGCCTGGAGCTCTCCGGTGGTCTTGGTGAGGAAGAAGGACGGGGCGTGGCGATTGTGTGTAGACTATAGGAAACTTAATAGTGTCACTCGCCAGGACGCCTACCCCCTCCCCCGGATTGATGAGAGCTTGGACGCCTTGTCTGGCAGTAGGTTCTTCAGTACCTTGGACATGATGAGCGGGTACTGGCAGGTACCCCTCTCCGCCGAGGCCCAGGAGCGGTCGGCATTCGCCACACGCAGTGGGTTGTGGAGGTGGAAGGTGCTCCCCTTTGGACTGACCTCCGCCCCAGCTACCTTCCAGCGGCTGATGGAACGTGTCCTCCAAGGGCTACACTGGAAAACCCTGCTGCTGTACCTCGATGACATCATCGTCATGTCAGCCGACTTCTCCAGTCATGTCACTAGGCTCGCCGAGGTGTTGGAACGATTGAAGCAGGCCGGGCTGAAATTAAAGCCCTCCAAATGCAGCTTGTTCCAGACCCAAGTCAAATACCTGGGCCACATAGTCAGCAACACAGGGGTGGCTACCGACCCTGAAAAGATTCAGGCTATAAGTGGATGGGCAGCACCCCAAGATGTGACACAGCTAAGGTCATACTTGGGTACCACTGGGTACTATCACAGATACGTGCCGGACTATGCCTCGGTCGCCAAACCTCTCACCTTGTTGACCAGCGAAGGGGTCCCCTGGAAATGGGGAGAAGAGGAACAGGAAGCTTTTCTTAGGCTCAAATGGTCGCTGACACACGCTCCAGTACTGGCATATCCCGACCCCTCCTTGCCCTACGTACTAGATACTGATGCTAGTAATGTAGGGACTGGGGCTGTGTTATCCCAGGTCCAGCAGGGCACGGAGCGACCCATAGCCTACTATAGCAAGACCCTCTCCTCCGCCGAACGCAATTACTGCGTAACCAGAAGGGAGCTACTGGCAGTGGTACAAGCTGTCCGGCATTTCCGGCCCTACCTATATGGCAGAGAGTTTACCATCCGAACCGACCATGCCTCCTTGGTTTGGTTGCACCGGAGGAAGGAACCCTCTTGCCAGGTGGCCCGGTGGCTGGAGAGTCTGGCCGAGCACAAGTACCGAATTATCCATCGAAAAGGCGATAAACACGGGAACGCCGATGGATTGAGTCGACGACAGTGCGTCGACTGCCGGCAGTGTGCTGCTATTGAGAAGCGGGATCAAGGGCCAACGAGGTCGCAAGTATACGACTCCCTAATAAACCCAGGAACGAATTGGGACACTGCGGTGCCAGTGGACCAAGTTCCGGTACAGCCACCGAGAGGCGTCGGAACATCCAGTCCCAACCCCCGCCAGTTGGATGAGGATGAATGGCCTCAACTACCTGGCAACAGACTGGCTTTAGGGCACGGCCCCCCGATTCTCACACCAACCAGTCCAGTCCCGGTACGGCTGCCGGGCGGGGCAGGAACACCTAGAGTGTTGGACCACCCTCCCAGAAGACCTCAGGATCCTCAGTCACAAGCCGTCAAGATAACTGGCGAAACCAAAAATTTGGATGGAACTGGTGAAAGTGTAGTCAAAAAGGGTCCAGAACAGCTGACGGTGGTACAAACCCCGCTGGACGAAGTACAGGCGCTACAACAGAGGGCCACTACCGACCTAGGGGTCATTTACCAAGCCGTCAGGGACCGGAAAGGAGTGGAAGAAGCCGTGCTACGAGTGGGCAGCCCCGAGCTGCAACGATTGGCCCGGATGTTTCACCAGCTCCAGCTCGACGAGTCGGGCGTGTTGACTCTCCATCTTACCCAGAATGGGCGAGAAAAGGTAGTGGTGGTATGCCCGAAAACATTGAGACAGGAAATCCTGTGGAAAGCCCACGAGCAAACACACTGCGGGGTGGAGAAGACCTTGAAACGCGTCCAATTGGACTGGTATTGGCCGGGTATGGCCGGAGATATCCGGAGAGCAGTCCTCTCTTGCGAGGTTTGCCAGAGGGCCAAAACAGGAAAGGGGCGGACCTCCGGGAATAGACAACGGCTGTACGCCGGGAGGCCGTGGCAACGCCTAGCCGTAGACTTGGTGGGACCCCTGCCTCCGACCCCTCGTGGAAACAGTTGGGTGTTGGTGCTCACTGATCACTTCACTAGGTGGTCAGATGCGTTAGCCATCCCCGACGCTACAGCCCCAACGGTAGCCCAGATCCTAGACGAAAGGGTATTTAGTTACTTCGGGCTACCCGAGATTATCCATACCGACCAGGGGAGCCAATTTGAATCCTCATTATTCCAGGAGCTATGCGACTTGTGGGGAGTCGATAAGTCTCGGACCACCCCGTACCACCCCGAAGGGAATGGGGTGGTCGAGAGAAACAATCGTGTGTTGGGTGACTCCCTACGAGCTCTCTTGCTGGGCAGAGGACAGGAAGATTGGGACCAGCTACTGCCACAAATCATGAGGACGCTGCGAGGGTTACCACACTCCGCGACTAAAGAAACACCCAATTATCTGATGTTGGGTCGGGAACTACGTCTTCCTGACCAATTGCAGTATGGGAATAGACTAGAATCATTCGCAAGCATACATGAGTATGTGCAGACTGTCCACGACCGGTTGATACAAGCCCATACTCTCCTCCGAGATAGGCAAAAAGATATTGTGTCAACCGACGCGAGAGAGCCTCCGTTATTCAATGAGGGTGACCTCGTGTGGTTGCTAAGCAAGCGGCGGAGAAGAGGGGAAAACCCGAAGCTAGCGGCCAAGTACTTGGGGCCCTATCGCGTGTTGAGGAGTCACGAAAACCACACTTACGAGATAGAGAGGTATGGACAGCGATCTATCCAAGCAGAGGGAAGGTTACGACTCTGTCGCCCCAGTCCGGTGCAACAAGGACGAGCCCCAGTTGAAGTCGAGCCTGCTCGCCGTCCCAACATGAGGGGCCGACCCAGAAGGCAAATCGCACGAGGAAACGATAACCCAGAAGTAGTTATTTCAGAGTTGCCCCTGCCTAGCCAACTAACGGAGTTGCGAATACCTCAGTCGCCAGGAAGGTCAGAAGCCCTTCGAATTCCCAGGAGGGACCCCTTGGTTCCACCAGGGGAGCACAATCCTACCTTGATGATTGACCCCGACCCTGGCGACGAGTCGATACCCGAGGAAGAAAGAGCCACAGAAAATATGGGAGCCCAGGCTAGTGATACCGGGGCTGGAGATGCACCACGGCCCCAACGAATCAGGAGGCCTCCCGCGTACTTGGCCGATTACGACACTAGCACCGTCCAATCGGGAGAAGCCCTCGGAGTTCAAGGTCAGAAGGCGGCCATTTTGGGTCCCAGACAGAACGCGCTCATTACTTGTTACCAACTCGAGGCGCACACACCTATATCTTTTCTCAACATGGAAGTCACCAAAGAAACCGTGAAGAAGTCGGCACCGATTATCGGAGCTTTACCCCTGTTGCCAGAAGTAAAGATCCTGCCACTGGAGCTCCACCCAGCGCCGGGTGAAACCCTGGACGACTCAGAAACGGATTCTTTAGATAATCACGTTCCACACCCCCCACTACCAACCAAATGGATTGCGGCAGAGACAGCTAAAACGATCTCGAAACTATGTCGAGAGAAAGGTACTAACTGTCCATTGTGCCAACAACTACACTCTACCCCTCGACGGCGCAGAATCCACATCGCCCAGCACTTTACACGCTTTTTCTGCAAATGTGGGAGAAATTCTACATCTCGAGATACTATTGCCAAACATCAGGCTCGGATCAAGGATGCCGAAGTAAGGAAGGCGCACGGTGGAAAGGGAATTACTATATACGAGGTCGACCGAGATAGCTACCCGGCCTGGAGCAAAAAGGTACAATTAAATAATCCTCCGGCCTTTGAAAAGCCTATACCCTACGGGCCAATTAAAACCAAGCCACCTACACGAAGAGGACCTCCGGCACCTCTCCCCTCTCCCCCGAAGAAGAAGTGGTACAGTCCGCCTAAGCTGGAACGACCGGTCCCAGCTCCTAGAAGGTTGACGACAATAGGCAGCATCCAGAGCCGGCTGGGGGACGTACGACCCCGGGTTACAGTGGACGCTTTACGAGAAGAGGCCTCCAACCTCCGACGGGCGGCTCGTCGCCTGGAGGACCTGGCAAATCGCATGTCGACCTCCTAGATGACCCGGTCGACATGATTTATCCGTATTTCTCTTGGTATTTAGTAATTGCGGTTTCTCATATTATTATATTCCCTTTTCTTTGTCTGTTTCGTTGTAGCTAGTTGGTGTGTTCCTATATTTCTTGTGTTTTTTTTCTTTTCTTGTGGTTTTTTTTTTATATATATAGCCGGTAGTCGTCTATAGGGGCGGCGTGTGTGATGGAAACCTGCAGTACCATCTCCTTTTTGGTTATTATCATTAGAGTTGTGTTCTCTTGTGTTATTTTATATAGTCACGCCCCTAGAGGAGGTTGGCCTTAGCCACCTCATTTGCATATTCTGTTATATTTAAGGCCGTGTTTATCGGCCTAGAAGTTGTTCAATACATGCTTTGCATTTGGACCCACACTCTTCTGTTACCTTGCGCAATAACAGAATCACACTGAGCACTTATTTACTCCAAGTCTCAGTCTACGGACTGTGCTTTGGGAGTAGAGTATAGAAACACTGTCGACCCCGGTCGACCTCAGGTCGACCTTGTCGAACGAGCATAATATCACTCAGGGAGCAATTCCCCGTGTAAGGTGGTTGTAGTAGACCGGTGGTGTAAGCCGACTGAGTCGCCTCCGCGTGTTGGTCAACGGGCAACACTTACACGGCCCCTGTGGAAGGTGAATGCAGACCGGTAGAGTAAGCCGACCCAGGTCGCCTCTACGTGTTGGTCGCTGGATCCAACACAAAATGAAGGTGTTTGTTTGTTTCTGTGTAATTAGTACTACACCGGCTGCTGTGCCTAATACAGCTCTACACTGATTGCAATAGCTTTGCTGCCCATGTGAGTTTAAACATTTTTTCTGACCAACATTGTAAGCTTAATGCAGACTGAAGTGTTTAGCTTAAAGCCATGGAAGTTTGGTATTTGGTAGGAGTATGTGTACAATTATGCCATAGTATAGCCAGTTGAATGATGTGTGTATTAGATAAATAGCTGTTAGCAGAACTGGAGGTATTAAATTCCAATCCAGTGCGCAGTGGATTTTTTATTTCTAAAACTTTGTTGCTATGACTCGGCACACATACAGATCAACAAAAACAAGCAAACACTAAGACTTACATACTTATAGATTACATTCAAACATTGGCCAAGACCTAAATAATTTTAACCTTTATTTTGCAGTTTCAATTTGAAGATTCTGGTTCTATGCAGGATTCTTTTAACTGTTCAAGCCAAAAGCTTGCTCTATACATATATAATCTATCTATGTGAGTATTTATCATTTCTAAAGTTAATATAGGTTTGACTAAATTCTCACGCATTCTTTCCTCAGGTTTTAAAGGCATGGGAAACCCCTCGTATAACTACTCGCCATAGCAGCTAAATTATTTGGCACATATCCAACCTTTACAGTAATTTTATGGATGGTTAAAAGATGCCTACCTAGCAACTTACTAAAAGTATTTTCACGGAAAAAAATAACAGCTAGTATATCCGTTTTGAGTTTTTAAAGATTTGGGATCTGACCTCTGGAACCTGCAAAAAAGCTTTTAAACTTTTTCATACAAAAAATATTTCAAGTTTTTACAGAGCAGATAACTACTAATAATTTAAGATATTGCAAGCAAAGATGGTGATAGTTCTACAAGCTAAAATTAAAACAGCAGAAAATATTTGAAGTTGTTCTTTTTATTGCAATTTGCAATTTCAAATGATGTCTACTGCTCTTTCCGATCATAAGCCTTTGTAGTTGACTTATGAGAAGCAGTTTACTGTATGAATAATATTTGATTGGGTGAAATGAGTAATCTTCATTAGACAGATAACAGTTTCCATTGCAGTTCCTTCTATTTGAAATCAGCTTCATCAGAGATTTTTTCAAAGAGAACTCACGGACCTCTCATTAATAAAAGGCAACTTTTAAATCGGTGTTAAATTGTAAGAAATGAAAAGGCGCAGTATAGATGTCATCACTTTATTTTTATGGTACAACAGCATTTGCTGTAAATTTGCGAACTTTCATGCAATTACAAAATTCTGTACATCAATTAATGAGATGACAAAAATGTTGGCCAATATGAAGTTTAAATCCATGCGACTTACTAAACGGATGCTTTAATCAACTGAGCTAAGGAGCCACCTTCCGACACGTCAGAACAATGGTTCTAATCAGAGAATATAGATTGATATGTGGCAGAAAAGCAAATAGACAGGCGCACAGACCGGCTGACAGACAGACAGACAGACGAGTGGAAAATTTTAATAATGATATATATAAAATATTTAAAAAAAATTTTAATTTTTATAATTTTTTTTAAATATATATAACAAAGGTTTATTATGTCTCATTGTATAAAGGCTTACACTAATCGTATTAAGACTTTAATATTATTATTTTTAATTATTTAATATTAAGTCTTGTAATATTAAACACACATTTAATTTGCTGCCATTTGCTGTCAGTTGCTGTAAGTGCTGCCAATTAGCTACTATGAAAATACGAGCTGATTGCTGTTCAGTTTAATTAACTGCTCGTAACAGGCAACCACTAGAGAGAAGATGAGGAATAAACTACAAAGTGCACTAAGGTTGGATGAATTTGACATTTGATAATAAACATTATCTTGCCAGGCAAAAAGGAACAAGTACTCAAGTATATATTGTGTTAACTACAGATGGTTTTTGGAGTTAATATACAAGAATATTAAAGCTTTTACCTGTTTAAACAATAAAAAGTCACACATATGTTTTAAGATGATCAATTTAGAGTGTAAAAATGTCAATTTGATGTTTATTTGACTTGTTTCAAGCTCGCTCTGAGTAGAGTTTAATTTAGCACTTGGGGATATACAAGCAGAAATTTTTACATAAAATCTTATAAATATACAGTGACTATATATTCCATCTTATTTAGTATATGTGAGAGTAATTTAATTGTCCATATAAACAAATCACAAAGTCTATCTTTCAGTCTTTTCAGCTTTAGTCGATTAGTATCTAACCATGAAAAATCCGTATCGCAGAAGATTTGATCTCAGAATCTCCCTTTATCAGGCAACAAACTAACCGATTGAGCTATTAGAGTTGCAGTGGATTCACTGGGCAATATGAGTCATTATCTAATTATTTAGGCTAAATTACGCATAGCACTCTGTGTTGCTATGTTTAGCAATAAAGATACTTGCTTACTCAAATTAGCCATTGGCAATATGCTAGGCTAATGGCAAGTGGCAGGCAACTACATTACCTGTCACTGTTTATATGCTGTTTTTAATATCCGTGCAACGCCGGACATTCGGCTAGTAGATATATAAATCTAAGTATTTGTTTGTCTGGTTATAGAAATAAAACATGCACTCTTGCAGCACGTGTTAGCATTAGGAATAAAAACACTGCTTTGTACTGGAACTTGAAACAGAAACACTGGTTTTGCGGACAAACGCCCCAACCTTTATACTATACTCCATACTATAGAATAATTGGGATATACTCATTACATCTGCCTGTCTTCAATGGTGCAGGAAACTGCCAGTGTACTAAAAAAAATATGTCCCAAAACCTCCTTAAACCTCTATAAAAGTATGTGTATATAGCATAAAGTTAATTGAACTTACAGCAGAAACAGAAATAAAAAAAATACTTGGTAATTTAAAAATTAGAATGGTAAATGTTGTATATCTTGATTCAAATTAGAAATTTTATGCAACTTTTTTTACTACTCAATTAACACCTGGCATCCAGCTAGTTAAAAATACGAACCCACATTTCATCTTATCTAGTACATGTACAGGTAAATTCAATTACAGGTAAGTTGAAGAAAATACTTGAACTACACGTAAATCTACCAGTGCAAAATCAGTGGTTATACACACTCACAAAGGGTCTTTTATATCTAAGAGCTGTCTGTGCACAGATATCTGGTCACTGGCAAACTCATTGAAGTTATTATTCTTCAGGCCTCTTTCATATCTCTCTTTATCCTTTTGACTGAGGTCTTCCTCGTTGATCATCACACCTTTTCCTAGTTCTCCTGAAACATATAAAAAACAGATTTATCAGCTGTACACTTTTATTTGTCATAATTATACGTAATACATAAACATCTTCAGAAAGCATATCTTATGAAAATCAGAACATAAACGGTAAAGTATTTCATTTTCAGTTAATTCATTTACATTTTTTGTCATAGATAGGTATGAACCTTGTTATGGTTTTGGTTATTTTAATTTATAAATAAGGCATTAAATGAAATCCTATTTCTGCGTAACTCTGACTAGTCATTCTCTCTCTTCTAACTTTTACTGGTGAAATAATTCCATTTCGTCACACATGCATACACACGCATGCAAACTCCTGCACAACACAGCATAGCACGTAATACCATACCACACCACATAAAAACACACACACATACGCATACGCACACGCACGCACGCATGCATGCACACACACACGCAGGAATACACATGTACGCACATGCATGCACACTCATGCTCACACACGCACGCGCATGTACTTTACATACTTTTTCAACCTCTGATAATTTACAAGACTCACTATTTAATGATATTCTTAAAGTTTTGCTAATGTATACATCACGTATGCACAGTTTGAAAGACAAATTGCTGGAGTTAGCGTAAACCCAGTTTAGTACAGTTAACCTATGAAGGAACATCGTTTGTCATAGAAAAATGTTTTTTCTACTGAAAACTGATACATTGAAATTTTTGTGATTTGCTTACAATACTATGACTATCAACATCTGCTTACTTGAAAGATAGAAAAGTCTTGCTTCAATATATCAGTTTGAAAAAGTTATGTTGATGTTTTATTTTGGAATCATTATAGACTAGTTCCTATCACTTCTTACCCGGAAGACGAGGATTAGCGACGGCTTTACTCATCTGGGAAAGAAGAGATAAAGGTCCGACATTACTGTTTGAGTTTACATACTTGAAAAAACTGTCTTCTGGCTTTTTTGGTTTATGTAGGGAGGTAGGAACTTCTACAATCTTTGACACTTGCTTTGGTTTGTAAAACTCATGATGATTTGTTTGAGTTTCAGACCTAAAACCAAGATCCAAAGCTAGCCTCATCAAGGAAATGAAAATAGCAAACTCTATGTGGCTCATGCAGATATTAAAATGAATACTAATGTGCTTAAAATCACAACAAGTGACTTCATTAGACACAAAGTATACAGCCTAATTGTATAATTTAAACTTTTAACAGGAAATTAAAAAAACCCGACTGAGATCCTCTAATTTCTCTACAAGAAAACAAATCACTAGAGTGCAAAGCAATGAATGTATATATTTTTAAATATATATCAATACAGTCAAGAGTAGGCATACAATCAATTTCATATAATGATTTTTCCAGGTGCTCTGCTCTTGGTCGCTTCTGCTGCATCTTTAATAGCTTTTCACCTTGGTTTGGCTTTGCTCCTTGGTAGTACGGTCAACTCGCCAGTCAACCCTTGGCCGACTGGAAGTATTACTAGGGATCATAATATTTGTTGAGTCAAGGTTTGGCCCTGTTGCGGCATCGGTCACCTCGGGGTCGGCTTCTCTCTCTGATCTGGCTCTGGCTGTTGCGATCGTTACCCACAAAAGCAATAACTTACTAATGTGGCTATGAAATGCCTAATCAGTTTTATAACAGTTTAAAGGCTGTTAACTTTTATCGCTAAAGGCAAACAACTTATTAAAATAAAAACAATTATTAAAAGTAATACAATTATAAGTCAAAATAAGAATCATTAAAAGTTGATTTTATATCCGCCAAGAGTCATATACTTCAATTGATGAAAAAAGAAAAGCTGGGTTCTACAAACTCTGCTTTTAGTACAAATACGTAAGCAATAACTGTACAAATGATTACGATTTTGTGAACGTTGATCAGTCTAGTTAGAGTATTTACTAGGTGATAGGCAGACAGTTTCATGTAATTATTACATGCTAGTTGTTATTATCAGAATGCTGTCACTGTCAGCATCTATTATTATTACCAACTTATAACTCACCTTCTTAGCTCCAATGGTTTACCATCATGATTAGCACTTCCCATAAAGATGACACAAATGAGAAACCATATTATTGTAGCATAAGCTATAAGCTTGATGAAGAATTGGATGGTTTTTATCCTTGCCATTTTCAAAACCATATCAAGCTTTATTGAATATAAGTAACAGAATCAAAAACCAAACACTGTCTACATGCAACCAAGTTAATATTATTAGCTCATGACCCTAGTAGCTGTAACAGTGAGTGATTTACTACAAAAGGATGCCGGTCAGTATAGCCTTATCAGTAAATATGTGGCTGTTAGTTACATGATAAGGTAGCTAAAACAACAAATTAACATGTCGCGATATTATTAGTAATGCATTTAGGCCTAACACTGAAGTATGTATTGATATTTTAGCCTTAAATTGTGATGTTTTAGCTTTTAATATCCTCAAGCTAGCCATTAATTTTTGAGTTTAGATCTGAATCTATCTCCATGTTTTAATGGAGTTATCTTAACATGTTTTCCAAATAAAATGAATTAAATCTCCTCCTCAGTGAGCATGGTAGATGTGAATCAATGTTTTTTGTACATATCTGCTTATTTATTTTAATTTCAGTATTTTTAATTCGATCTTAAATCCTTTTATTCACCGGTAAATCATGACAACTACAACTGTAGAAAAAAAATATAACTCAGAAAATACTAACTAATTGTATTAGTTTATAGTTGTGTACAATATAATTTTTGCATTTGTGAAAAGGGAGTACAATTGTGTGTATACACAGACTTGTGTATGACTTATATGTCCATGTAAATAAAAGACTGTTTGACTTTATTTCAGTCTATTTGCTGTGCAACGTAGCTTCAAGTAACTTATTTAATTATAAAACACGCCAGCAGTCTAATCGCTGAAGCGGATAAACCTGAAAACAAGCGATTTAACGACATTGACTATGGCATAGATTTGTGTACTAATATTGTAATGAGCTGTACATTCAAATGAATCACCAGCTCGTATCGACCTGAAGTGACTCAGAACCGTCCAGCTCAGCTTGAGTCGTAGACAAAGAAGGAAGAGCCTACAGTTAAACTCAGATACAATATATAAGAGCGACGAAAAGGAAAGACAGAAGCAGTATGCGCCTGATAATGTGCTGTTATATTCCAGACAATATAAAATGTACACAAAGCAACTCTATATATATAAATCTAAGTGTTTGTTTTTTTTTAAATCTTTTTATTAAACCCTGTGTCCAGTTAAAATGATTAAAATGTAGCAATAAAAAAAACCAAGTAGCAGATAATTTAATCTCAGAACCTCCCATTCACAAGGCGACAAGCTAACCTATTAAGCTAACCTATTAAGCTAACCAATTAAGCTAACCTATTAAGCTAACCTATTAAGCTAACCTATTAAGCTAACCTATTAAGCTAACCTATTAAGCTAACCTATTAAGCTAACCTATTAAGCTAACCTATTAAGCTAACCTATTAAGCTAACCTATTAAGCTAACCTATTAAGCTAACCTATTAAGCTAACCTATTAAGCTAACCTATTAAGCTAACCTATTAAGCTAACCTATTAAGCTAACCTATTAAGCTAACCTATTAAGCTAACCTATTAAGCTAACATATTAAGCTAACCTATTAAGCTAACCTATTAAGCTAACCTATTAAGCTAACCAATTAAGCTAACCTATTAAGCTAACCTATTAAGCTAACCTATTAAGCTAACCTATTAAGCTAACCTATTAAGCTAACCTATTAAGCTAACCTATTAAGCTAACCTATTAAGCTACAGGGATACAATTGATTATTTGGACAGATAGTCATTATCTGGGTTAAAATACTTATAGCGGCTCTGTATTACATACAACGCTACTTAAGCTTGGTCTTACAGGTCTTAATAGTAATTCTAGCAGTATGTATACTAGCTTACTAAAAGTAGCCAATATCAGCTACATTACCCGCCATTGTTTATAAGCTGTTTTCACCACCAGTGCAACGCGGTGCATTCGGCTAGTATATACTAAACTCAAACACACTGAGTTATTCTTCAGAGTTTTCATGTGGTGCTGTTGAACGAGTCTTGCAGGTTTCCTTCACAGTATATTTACTGCTCTTTGACAAATGATTTGCTCCCCGGCAAACAAGTGATGCAGAAGTAACGATTGCTAACAATTACCTTTGTGCTGATTCAGATTTCCGCATGTAAGTGAAGTGGCCTAGGCCTTGCTTGTTCCATCCGCTGTACAGATAATCACTTTAACAACACGAATGTTGATGAGACTTGTCATATATTTACACTCTGACCTAATTAATACATGATTTAAAAATTTTATGACCCACAAATGACCTATATATTTCTATTTTGCACAATAAACTTAAATATAGTTATGTTACAGTGCCGAAACGGGGTTATAATGCTACAAAAAACCTAAATAAAATTCTATCTCACAATGGAATTTGTTCTTGAACACAAAAATTTTAAATACAATTACAACTATGTAACAGGAACGAGCCAGCGCTTCTTGTGATATAGAGTTTCTGCTATTAACATAATAAAATACTACTCTAGAGACAAAACCAGTTATCTGGAAAACAGCGAAGAGGGCGTGTAGCCAGTGAGATTAAGAAGTTAATCTTTACTTGCAAAGCCAGTGGCCAAGAGGATTGCTGCTATTCTTGATGCTTTAAGACGACAAGCTTGCCGTTCAAATCTTATACTAGTATGATAAATATATGACCAAGTATTCATGCTGATGACTTGCTGCCATATTCTTTACGATGTGGCCACAACCAAAGCTGATGTAGGTTGTTAACATCACAAGTGTTCATAAACAGTTCTCCTGCATCTGAACCTTCTATACACAACTGAGATATACAATGCTTGATCAGTCCACTCTGAAACAAATAAAGGTCATTCAGAAAAAACTACGTACACTTGCCACATGGACTAATCGTTCAGTACTATGGAAAGGTTACAGTGAATCTTAATGAAAAAGAGGAAGTAAAAGTCTGGTTTGGTTACTCTTTTACTCTTTCACTACCACTACTATTACTAATGCTACTACAACTACTACTACTATTACTAATGCTACTACTACTTCTACTACTATTACTAGTACTACTATCACTACTGCTACTACTATCACTACTACTACTACTACTATTACTACTACATACTACTGCTACACCACTACTACTCCTACTACTACTGCTACTACTACTGCTACTACTACTACAGCTGATAGTACTACTACTATTACTACTACTATTACGATTACTATTACTACCACTACTGCTGCTACTACTACTACCACTACTACTAGAACAACTGATAATACTATTATTTCTACTACTACTCCTAACAGCACTGTTACTACCAATGTTCTTTTAGAGTTGCATAGAATCTGTTTGACTCATTAGTAAAATCACCTTATGAAAACTTACTGCAAAAAGCTTTTTGGAAACCTCACTGAAGTGCCTATAGGCTTTCACTCATAGGAATTTTTTTCTGTCACTAACTAGCAATAAATTTATGTTGGTCACTCTCTAATATATTTTTCACCTATTGAGTTGTTTATTATATTTAAGGCTTTGGTGATGCAGCAGATGCTTGATTCCTGGTTTAACGGAACTGCAACAAGCAGTTGTATTCTTTCTACTCCCACTACTAGTTGAAGTGTTCTATGACAAACATACAAAGTCAGCATCATCAAAAGTGAAATAGATTGGTTTTTTCATTCAAATATTAACTATTTTACAGCCAGAGCAAAATGTATAGTTCTGTTTAAAATAATAACTAACAGTACCAAAATTGACTTCATAGACTGCCTTTCAAACTTGCTGTTTTTGTTGCGTCAGACTAAACATACATGTAGATAAGGTGAGTAAACACTAAATAGCAGGTGACTAAAAACGTTTTCAATTCAGTCTGAATATCAGGCCCATAATCTTATAACGTGTTTCATAGAGAAAAGGTAGTTTTAGAAATATTTATAAAAAATACCAGTAGGCATTTTAATAGCCACCGAATCTTTGCTTAAAATTATCCGAATTTTCATTTTATAAATTATTTTGGGTCTGCTATTGGAATAGTATTAGTTTATAAGTTAAATAGTTTGATTATTTTTTGTACTATATTTTTTAATGAAATCAAACTTACCGAAAAACCTCTATTTGAACACCACCTTTATTTGAACGTTACCTCTAATAAAAAACCACCCTGTGAGAAGAGTTGAAAAATTGAGAGCCATTGCTTTCAAATAGAGGTTTTACAGTAACCATTTTATGGTAAACATTCTACTTGCCCCGCTAATGTTACTCGTTCACCTAGTGAATCTAATCTTCTCTTGTAAAATATGTGCTATATGTTTTATAGTTTATAAAGAGCATATCCATTTTTTGTCATTTAAGTCCTCTAACCTTTAATTTTTGTTTAATTTAATACAGAACTGAAAAAGTACTATCTAAAATACAGCCACGTTTAGTAATGTCTTATAATGAAAATGCATTTTTCAGTTTTTAACGCTTTGAGACAGTCATGTTTGAAACTAACAAAGTGACACACTAGTCCATGCTGGGTAAACTTCATGTTTGCATCTATGATCAGACATTTCCATCATGTTTTGAGTCTACAAAAGTGTAAATGAACAGCACCTAAATTGATTGATATTAAACCACCCCCCCTCCCCCCTTCCCCAGTTTCCTTCATTTCCTTGACATACCTTTTGATACAGCCATTCCTGGTTTCCTTTCACACCATGACAAGCATATGTTTTCACTTTACCGCTGTTGGCATAGTCAAGACAGACCTCATCTCGTCTTATTTCTCCTATCTCACTCATCAACCAGAGCTGATTACCTTTGAGGCTGTCACACTTTTGAAAACCAATAGGCACGTCATCAGAGAGGTAGTCGGATGGTCCATCTAAGCAGTAGTTGTTAGCCTTATTTTGTATCTGCAGGTAAAAACCAGACAGTAGTTATTAGCTTTATTTTGCACCTGCAGGTTTGAATTAAGCAGTAGTTATTAGTTTTATTTTGCACCTGCAGGTAAAAACAGGCAACGGTGGTTAACTTTATTTTGTACGTACAGGTGTAACCCAAGAAGTAGGCTACATATTATTGTTTTCCGTACCTGCCGATATGTTTATTCATTGAGATGTTAGGGTATTTATAATGTACTAAGGTAAGAAAAGCAAAGAAGAGGTGACACAAGTTATCCATCAAACTTTACATGTAGTAACATGCATGCCAATTTGAAATCTGTGAATCGGGTGTTTCTTCTAGCAATTCACAGAAGTGTCCCACTGTTCAGCCACACAATAATATAAGACTACCTCTTCAAAGGGTTACTCATACCAAATCTTAAAAGATTTTTCAGAAAGTATAGATATTTCTATCGTTTGAAATTTTTTTGCTGTTTTAAGTGAACTGACATCCAAATGTTTTAAAATTAAAATCAACAAAACTGGGTACATCTTTTTTGTGTTTAACTGTGATACAGTTTTGTAAATTTTAACTGTGGAACATTCGAACATCCAGATCACCTAATCAACAAACAAAATATGAAATGATAAAAAATATCTGTAATTTCTGATAAAATATTTTCCAAATTGACCTAAGTAACCTGGCAAATATACAGGTTGAAACTCCCTTTATAGTTGTCAAAACTCTAAGCTACACGTAGATGTTCTATTTTTATGGAACATCCAACTCGCTCATCTCTGCCTATTGTACCTGATAATATGGGTTTAGAGGTAAAAAAATAAAATAAAATTTCATGAAACATACTTGGCCAGAGTGTATTGCTTGGTTTGGTATAAACCTTTCAGGATAAACATTTTTCAAATACCAGTCAAATGATTTACACTTCAATCTCTGCCTAAGCTTGATCCTTGAAGATATGTCTCCATAGTCTCCCTGAAATATGATAAAATGGTCACATTATATGCGTAAGGAGTTGTTGCTCCAATGCAACTAAGTGGCAGAGTGTCTTATTCAAGTGGGTGTTTAAAGAATTAGTGAGCATTTGGAATTGTGTCACCTTAATGAATCGCAAGTCACCGTAATGAAAAGTAAGCCGCCTTCATATATATAACGTCACCTTAATGAGTGGTAAGTCACTTTAATGAGTGGTAAGTCACTTTAATGAGTGGTAAATCCCTTTAGTGAGTGGTGAGTCACTTAAATGAGTGATAAGTCACTTTAATGAGTGGTAAATCACTTTAATGAGTGGTAAGTCATTTTAATGAGTGGTAAGTCACTTTCATGAGTGATACGTCACTTTCATGAGTGGTAAGTCATTTCCATGAGTGGTAAGTCACTTTCATGAGTAGCAAGTTACTTTAATGAGTGGTAAGTCAACATAGTTGGAGAAGTGTTGGTAAATCTATGTAATATTGAAATGTATACTTACTAGGTCCTGATTCAACCGCTCATAGTAGAAGTTCTTGTATTCATCCAGCCAGACCTCTGCCAGTCTTATGCTGTTCTTTTTTATTATGTTCGCTGCCTTCGCAAACTTATATGGTATCCGAGTTCTAAAATTAAGTGTCTATAAGTTATACTGACGCCTTTTCTGGATGTATGGGTGACATTTGCATTAGGTAATGAACATTTTTTTCTTAACATACAAAAACTTATGTTGTTTGCAGTGTTAATAATGATAAAGAAATAAAGCACTTCTGTAAATTTGGTACTTTATTAAGGTATTAGTAAAACTTTTCATTAACTTTTAACTTAAACTGATATTGGTGACCAACTTCTTGGTTGTTATATAGCAATCATAAGCCAGCTTTCAAAATGATTGCAAAAGAAATGCAACTGATTTGAGCAAATACTTTTGGACAGTAAAATTGTAAATTGTTCATAAATTCATCTTCTTTTTTTATTTTTTAAACTGCCAATCAAATGGGTTAATAATAGCTAATTAGAGGAGAAGGAAGAAACTGTCAAAACTTGAAATCTTGCTTGCAATTAAAAGCTGACCATAGCAGGTGATACAATTGGCAGTACTGGTAAATACAGTGGCCTCCTTAATGCTCCCTGAACATAGCAAGCAGTAAAACTAACAGTAGCGATAAATACAGTTGTTTCCTTAAGGGGATAACTGTACTTATAGGCACTGCCAATTTTATCACTTGCTATGGTCAGGGAGCATTAAGGGGGCTAATTTATTTATCAGGCCTGTTAAGCCAGGTTCCCATATACGTCGCTATTAGCGATGAAATGGGAACGTATGCGCCGAAGGCCGCCGAGGACCGCCGGTGGTTGCCGGCGGCATCGCAATAGTTTAGCGCTGTTCAAATTTTGCAAATGGTCGCAGGCAAAACATTCCCGAAATGCAATGTCCGGGTGAAGGTCACCATTATAGGAACGGCATGGCGAGCAAACATTTTATTTGATTACGCAATTATGTTTACGATATTATTAACGATGTGGCTTTATGTGAACATATCCCGCAGAGCCTAGCGTCTTACTGAGCAAGCGTTTTACTGTGCATGTTACCGCCGGAGTCTAGCAATTGATATGGGAACCGGGCTTAGTTTTATCCCATGCTCCGTTAAGGGAGCATTAAGGAAACAACTGTACTTATCGCTACTATTAGTTTTATTACAAGCTATGTTCAGGGAGCATTAATAATACATTACACATAAAGCATTTTATTCTCAGTATTAGTTTCGGCTGTTAACTCTGTGTCACTACTAGACTAGTAGTGACTAGTAGTACTAGTTCAGTGATTACATTTTAGTATAATGAATATATGGACATGCTCTTCAGTCTTGGCTAATAATTAAAATAGAAAGAATTGTTTGAGCAGAAATGGTTGTCTGTACGATCTTTCTAGATTTTTATAAAAAGCTAACCAAGATGAATAAGGCGCAATTATAGAACTTGAATACACACGAGTATGATTAAGTTGATGTGCTGGTTAATTAAATAAAACCTGATCTCACCTGAAAATATGACCAACACGTGAACAAGGGATGATTTCTAGGGTACCTCCACACATCCATATTCTAAATGATATCTCTAGATTCTCTCCACCCCAAATGTCCATCCCTGCATCATAAGTACCCAGCTCTACAAAGTAATCCTTGCTGATTGAGAAGAGGCCTCCAATCATTGTAGGGGAATGGACTGGTGCTACCTAGGACACAGAGATAATGACCAAACATAGAAACATATATGTCTGGTTGGAAACTTCAAAAGCTTCCTCCCTTGTAGAGCAGTTATATTTTTCTTTTCGTTAATAAGTTGATTTCTCAATTTTTACCCATGAGGTCTCAAACAATCCTCTGTATATACTTGCCAGTTTTCTAAATGTGGTATGTTTCTTTACATTTGGAAGGAAGTCACAATGTTTTTTCTAGTTCTCTGTAGTAGCTAATACCAATCAAAGTTGTAACTATTTTACATTTCTGTTTTAAGTTTGCAACTGGTTTTGTAAGAAATGTTATTTTATGTTAGATTTAGCATCTGAGTTTGCCCTGAGTACCTTTGATCTAAGCCCAAGATTGTAGCCAATGTGATATACCATCATACGTATGTAGTGACAACATGTATACTAACATACGCTGAAACAGTATAATGTACATTAGTATAGTCATTAGATATAACAATGACTGGTACTGAAAGCAACAACCAAACTTGCACCCGCTAATCATGATAAAGTTGTAACTAACTCCTGCCTGAGTGTAAAATAGTACGCATATGAAAAATTGCAATTTCAATTACTCAGTTTTAGCTAGTTCTACTTCTTTAGGCAATAACTATATTATTGTTGGTCATTGTCCATCCGTCTCTTTTTATGTCACAAAAGCTATCTTTATTCTCTAATTTGCATAATTATTCAGATGCTTTGAGAGGTGGGAGGTGGGAGGTTACAACAGTTGTTGAGCATGTCGTTGTAATAAGCTGAATGTCAGAGGTTTGAGCCCACATTTGAGCCCCATATTGGCCATAATATTAATCATCCCATTAATTGTGTATACATAGTTTTGTGATTGCATAAAAACTGGCACATTTGAAACAACTACTATAGTAACACAAAAATAAAGAACTTTACCATCCATACTGCTCTTAATCAGTCCTGATAGTTTAAAATTGATGTAAAAGTTATATTTGAATAGTGAGGAGCCTGTGAGTCTTTTTTAAAAGAAAATCAAATTAAGCTGATTTGAAATAGAAGGAACTAAAATTAAAATTGCAGCTCTCATTACAATGAATCAAATATACATATAACATAATCTGTTTTTCATTCATCGTTTACAAAAGTTTATGAATGGCTAGAGCGGAAACTATCATTCAGCTGGTTGCCTGGATATATACATAAATGTGGAGTTTTGTTGTTCTTCAGTATGTCCAGTTATAGCTATTATTAGAATAGCTGTAGCTGGACAACGCTGTCGCAATGTCATGGTGTACCATCATTTGAAGCCTAGGGCTTATTAGCAAGCCTACTGAAGTTTTCTATTGGCAATGTGCCAGGCTGATAGCAAATGTCAGGCAACTCTCATTACTTCTCGTTGTTTATAAGTTGATTTTAATACCATTTTCCATTGGCATTGTGCCAGGCTAATAGCAAGTAGTAGGCAAATTTCATCATTTCTCATTGTTTATAAGCTGATTTTTAATACCCGGGCAACGCCAGGAGGCACAGCTAGTTATCATATACAGGAGAGCTGTTTCGCTGTTTCTTAATTCTAATACAATCACCAGTTGGCAGTCTAGATGCAAGATAACTTAGTACATGCAGACAGACCCTGGTTCAATCTTTAACATCTCCTAATCTTTTTTAGCACAATACTTTTAACTATTTTACATTATCTATTACCTTATTTTTTCTTAGATTCTTCTCATTTTTTGGTGGAATATACCAAATGAAATGTAAATTCCAATCGAAGCCCCCGACATAAATGTCACTTCCACTAGTTGCTTTGTATTCTAGAGTCATGTTGTCAATTGTATTAATGTCTGGAGTTACAACTGTTGTTCTGTTGATCCGAATCTCATCTAGCAGAGGCTCCAACCACCCTGAAAGACAAAGGAAATGCTGAGCTGCTTTGGATGTATCACATTGTGTCAAAAAACAAATAGTTTGCTGTAGGATGCTTTAAATACAAAGGTTTTGTTCAAGAAAACTGGCAAATTTTTTATGGTGATTAAGAAATTTAAAGGTTAATTTTTTGCCAAAAAGTATGAGGTGGCTCAATAAAATTAGATAATAAAGTCCTGAAATGAGGAGTGCTAAAATAATTTCCCAAGTTTGGGACATTTACTATTTTATGACTGAACAGGGAGAAGTCATTTTTACATTACTTTAATAGAAGTGGTTCTACGCCAATTAAAGGTATCAATATCTTTCATGGCTTGTGTCCTCATTTTTATACGACGGTTTCAGGTTTTCAACTCATTTAATTCAAGTAACATAAATTAATTGCATACAAAATCTAACAATTATTTTGAAAATTTCATTGCCATCTACTTTAACAAATTATCCGCTTTCTCAGCAGAGAAAAGTATTTTAAACTTTATTTGTTAAACCCATTTATTTGATTTTACTGCTTACTGTTGTCCTTCCTTTCTTTTTATTTGTTTTGTTATAATTGTATAACATAATTTTAAAACATTCCTATTTAAAATGAAATTATTGCCAATATAATAATATATATATAATCAGGTATACATAAGTCATCAAAATTTCGTAACAGAATCTGTTAGCTGTCTTTTATGAATTATTTACAAATTGTGTTGCAGTGGTTGCAGAGCAAAACATTCATAATTTTATTGATGAAGACAGCATAATTCATAGGTAAGTTCCAGAAAAAAATGGATAAAGTTTCAAAAGAAAGACAACAGGGATAGATTATACCAAAAGGCTTAAAATGGCATTTACATTTGACCTATATTCTATTCACTTAACTTATAAGTCAATATAAACTGTATAAAAAACCAAAAGCTGATATACTTCTCAATTTTCTCAAAAGGAAAGTCGATATACTACCTATGCTAGTGGATAAAACTGTATAAAGTTCACACCCCCACATACCTTCAGTACACTCGATGTGTGAGTCTAAGAAAGTCAGCACGGCACCAGATGCTGCCTTGGCACCAGCCAGCCTAGATCTGATTAGACCTTCCCGCTTCTTCATTCTGATTATTTGCACTATACTTAGCTTGTCCATGTAATTTTGGAGTTGCTCACCCAAATGGGCTACAAACAGTTAATGAAAAATAAACAGTTATTGTTAAAATCAAATAAAGCTGTTCAAATGGTTGTTCAAATGTTGTTTAATGGTTGTACAAAAATTAATTTTAGACATGAAGTTTGAGATGTTTGAGGTGCTAGCTGTGTAATTGCTTGCAAATCATTGCTATGTGAACACTCTTCTTAAATAAGCTTAATAATATGATTTAAATATATTATACTTTAAATATGCTATACATAATATGAGGCAAATCAAGTTTTAAAAAGTGAACAACATCGACTTTTAGTAATTGGGCTATCTGACAGGAATGGCAACTTCAATAAAGCAAAACCAGACTAGTCGATCTTAATGGCATTTTCTATCACTTACATTTTATAACTTGATTAGCCAGATGCCAGGCTTTGCATGGGTGTTAAAAACAGCTTATAAAAGTGGCAGGTAATGTAGTTGCCTGCCACTTGCCATTAGCCTGGCACATTGCCAATGAATAATGACCAAAGGCATTTTGTAACCTTTACCTTATATAACTTGATAAGAATATTTTAACACGCCGTCAATGTAGTTCATGCTACTGACATGGTTAATACTGCGGGTATGATTAATGCTACCGATATGGTTAATACTGCCAATATGGTTAATACTGTTGATATGGTTAATACTGTTGATATAGTTAGTACTGCTGATATGGTTAATACTGTTGATATGGTTAATGCTGCCAATATGGTTAATACTGCCAATATGGTTAATACTGTTGATATGGTTAATACTGCCAATATGGTTAATACTGTTGATATGGTTAATACTGCTGATATGGTTAATGCTGTTGATATGGTTAATACTGTTGATATGGTTAATACTGTTGATATGGTTAATACTGTTGATATGGTTAATACTGTTGATATGGTTAATACTGTTGATATGGTTAATACTGTTGATATGGTTAATACTGTTGATATGGTTAATGCTGCCAATATGGTTAATACTGCTGAGATGGTTAATACTGTTGATATGGTTAATACTGCTGATATGGTTAATACTGTTGATATGGTTAATACTGTTGATATGGTTAATGCTGCCAATATGGTTAATACTGTTGATATGGTTAATACTGCTGATATGGTTAATACTGTTGATATGGTTAATACTGCTGATATGGTTAATACTGCCAATATGGTTAATACTGTTGATATGGTTAATACTGCTGATATGGTTAATACTGTTGATATGGTTAATACTGCCAATATGGTTAATACTGTTGATATGGTTAATACTGCTGATATGGTTAATGCTGCCAATATGGTTAATACTGCTGAGATGGTTAATACTGCTGATATGGTTAATACTGTTGATATGGTTAATACTGTTGATATGGTTAATACTGCTGATATGGTTAATACTGTTGATATGGTTAATACTGATGATATGGTTAATGCTGCCAATATGGTTAATACTGTTGATATGGTTAATACTGCTGATATGGTTAATACTGTTGATATGGTTAATACTGCCAATATGGTTAATACTGTTGATATGGTTAATACTGCTGATATGGTTAATACTGTTGATATGGTTAATACTGCTGATATGGTTAATACTGTTGATATGGTTAATACTGCTGATATGGTTAATGCTGCCAATATGGTTAATACTGCTGAGATGGTTAATACTGCCAATATGGTTAATACTGCTGATATGGTTAATACTGTTGATATGGTTAATACTGCTGATATGGTTAATACCGCTGATATGGTTAATACTGCTGATATGGTTAATACTGTTGATATGGTTAATACTGCTGATATGGTTAATGCTGCCAATATGGTTAATACTGTTGATATGGTTAATACTGCCAATATGGTTAATACTGCTGATATGGTTAATACTGTTGATATGGTTAATACTGTTGATATGGTTAATACTGTTGATATGGTTAATACTGCCAATATGGTTAATACTGCCAATATGGTTAATACTGCCAATATGGTTAATACTGCTGATATGGTTAATACTGTTGATATGGTTAATACTGCTGATATGGTTAATACTGTTGATATGGTTAATACTGTTGATATGGTTAATACTGTTGATATGGTTAATACTGCCAATATGGTTAATACTGTTGATATGGTTAATACTGCCAATATGGTTAATACTGCTGATATGGTTAATACTGTTGATATGGTTAATACTGTTGATATGGTTAATACTGTTGATATAGTTAATACTGCTGATATGGTTAATACTGCTGATATGGTTAATACTGTTGATATGATTAATACTGTTGATATGGTTAATACTGCCAATATGGGTAATACTGTTGATATGGTTAATACTGCCAATATGGTTAATACTGCTGATATGGTTAATACTGCTGATATGGTTAATACTGCTGATATGGTTAATGCTGCCAATATGGTTAATACTGCTGAGATGGTTAATACTGCTGATATGGTTAGTACTGCTGATATGGTTAATACTGTTGATATGGTTAATACTGCTGATATGGTTAATGCTGCCAATATAGTTAATACTGCTGATATGGTTAATACTGCTGATATGGTTAATACTGCTGATATGGTTAATGCTGCCAATATGGTTAATACTGCTGATATGGTTAATGCTGGCAATATGGTTAATACTGTTGATATGGTTAATACTGTTGATATGGTTAATGCTGCCAATATGGTTAATAGTGCTGATATGGTTAATGCTGCCAATATGGTTAATACTGCTGAGATGGTTAATACTGCTGATATGGTTAATGCTGCCAATATGGTTAATACTGTTGATATGGTTAATGCTGCCAATATGGTTAATACTGCTGAGATGGTTAATACTGCTGATATGGTTAATGCTGCCAATATGGTTAATACTGCTGATATGGTTAATGCTGCCAATATGGTTAATACTGTTGATATGGTTAATGCTGCCAATATGGTTAATACTGTTGATATGGTTAATACTGTTGATATGGTTAATGCTGCCAATATGGTTAATACTGCTGATATGGTTAATACTGTTGATATGGTTAATACTGCTGATATGGTTAATGCTGCCAATATGGTTAATACTGCTGAGATGGTTAATACTGCTGATATGGTTAATGCTGCCAATATGGTTAATACTGCTGATATGGTTAATACTGCTGATATGGTTAATACTGTTGATATGGTTAATACTGCTGATATGGTTAATGCTGCCAATATGGTTAATACTGCTGATATGGTTAATACTGCTGATATGGTTAATACTGTTGATATGGTTAATGCTGCCAATATGGTTAATACTGCTGATATGGTTAATGCTGCCAATATGGTTAATACTGCTGAGATGGTTAATACTGCTGATATGGTTAATGCTGCCAATATGGTTAATACTGCTGAGATGGTTAATACTGCTGATATGGTTAATGCTGCCAATATGGTTAATACTGCTGATATGGTTAATACTGCTGATATGGTTAATACTGTTGATATGGTTAATACTGCTGTTATGGTTAATGCTGCCAATATGGTTAATACTGCCAATATGGTTAATACTGTTGATATGGTTAATACTGTTGATATGGTTAATACTGTTGATATGGTTAATACTGCTGATATGGTTAATACTGTTGATATGGTTAATACTGTTGATATGGTTAATACTGTTGATATGGTTAATACTGTTGATATGGTTAATACTGTTGATATGGTTAATACTGCCAATATGGTTAATACTGCTGATATGGTTAATACTGTTGATATGGTTAGTACTGCTGATATGGTTAATACTGCTGAGATGGTTAATACTGCCAATATGGTTAATACTGTTGATATGGTTAATACTGCTGATATGGTTAATACTGCTGATATGGTTAATACTGATGATATGGTTAATACTGTTGATATGGTTAATACTGTTGATATGGTTAATACTGCCAATATGGTTAATACTGCTGATATGGTTAATACTGTTGATATGGTTAATACTGTTGATATGGTTAATACTGTTGATATGGTTAATACTGCTGATATGGTTAATACTGCTGATATGGTTAATACTGCTGATATGGTTAATACTGCTGATATGGTTAATACTGTTGATATGGTTAATACTGTTGATATGGTTAATACTGTTGAGATGGTTAATACTGTTGAGATGGTTAATACTGTTGATATGGTTAATACTGCTGATATGGTTAATACTGTTGATATGGTTAATGGCGCCGATGTGGTTAATACGCTTTACCTTGCCAACTTCTCAATCTAATCGACGAATTAATTTGATTACTCAAGCTCTAAGTAGCTGAATAAACAAATTATATTTTCAATCAAATAGTTAAAATAATTAAACTATTTAATTAAATAATATTAAATAAATTGTATTAAATAAATTTAAGTAGTGATCTATCAAAAATTCAGCTTTTGTAGTCAATTGTCCTAAAAAGAAATTCAGTATAAGTTAGTAAACTGTTTGAAACATGATATTCATTTAGTTACCGAGATGGCCAATAGAACTCACTGTAAAACACCCGATAACAGCCCAAATTATCTTTTTCATAATCATTTGTGATTAGAGATTAATTTGGAAGCAATACTGCAAAGTCGAACTATACAGAGATAAGCTTACATCATTCATGGTTAACTAAAAACGTTTTTTAGTGGAAAGGTAATTTATCCCTCATTTCTTGTGTAAATTAGTAAGAACGAGGTAATATCAAAACATTGCAATCTACATAGATATAGCCATAAGCAGGTGCTTCAAGTACTCTCCATTTAAAACTGTCACTAAGACACTTACGCATATCAGAGAAATCATCAACCAGAATAATCTCCTTGAGAAGTTTAGAATCGGATCTGTCTATAACACTGTGTACTGATCGTAGCAAGACTGACCAGGCCTCGTTATGAAAGCACATGATCACACTTGTGTCCGGTAGATCCTTTGCATATATCTTTGTTTTACACCTGTAGTTGAAACTTATATCTGAACTACGAGTAGCGCCTGCTAACTTTCATAAGGTAAATACGGTATTTTGGTGAGGTAATACTAAAATAAATTAATTAAAATACTGAAATAAAATAAATTTGTAATACTACAGAAAAAATAGCTATATTTATTTAAAACTATTTCAGTTTCCTTACAATAACAATCGGGAGGTTTTAATTCTTTGAATTTTGCCAGCAGTTTTTTCAAAAATCCTGAGTAATTAGCAGCAAAAATATTCTAACACTTTTGTCTCTGGTATGATTCGTCGTTTTTAGGTAGCAACAAAAAGTGAAAATGCAAAAGATACAAACAAAAAAGCATTAATTAAAAGACAATAAAAATATAAAAATTAACTTACCAATCAATAAATAGAAATGACAGAATGAAAGCGGAAACCAGAAATCAGAAATTAAAAAACCAGAGAGTTTATGAGATAGTTTGTTAGCTAAAAACCTTACTTGGTGGCAGACAATAAAATAAAAATATGAAATGTGTTTTTTATATAATATATTTCAATAAAGTGTCAATATTGCTGTATAGAAATGGAAAAGCCAAATCGACATCTATGAGGTTGAGAAAGCCACACACCCAATCTTAACAGGATTATGTACACAGTGTAGAGAGAAATATGAACACTAGAGCTGACACTATGAACAAGGTAAATTTCTAAAGAAAAGTACTTTACTAAGAACGGATTACTTTGTTTATGTCAGGAGAAAAAAGAGTAAATGAATAATGTTAAAAATTTGGAAAAAAGAACAAATAAAAGCTGAAAATTGTTTGACAATTAGTCTTATAGTAGTCGGAAGTTTAAGATATTAAGCCAGAGTTTTATTAATAGTCTTCAGTGTGGTTGTCTTCAACAGAACTGCTCAAATCTCCAGGCTAACCAGCTCGACTAGCAAGGTACTAGTAAAAGCCAAAGGACCTTCATTAGCAAGAGGGCATCTGACTTCAACCAAATTATGCCTCAGTCAATTTAAATATGAGAATAGAGGAATTTGTCAAAATGGAAAGTTTTGTGATGATGAAAAGAACATGCAAAATATTTGTCAGTGAAGTTGTAAGAGTTATGGGACCATTTGATTTTGCCTAACAAAAAGGCAAAACTAAGACAGTCAAAAAGGGTTATTTTACATAAGCGATGTTTCAAGTTTTTGCTTTAAAAGAGCCTTATATTGTATGCATGTGAATAGGTGTTTTTCTACATTTCACTAGAACAACTTTACGGACTAATGGCAGAGCAACAAAAGATAGATGATTTTCAGTTGCCCTCTGTTACCGCACTACTGACAATACTGTTTCTAACAGAAGGCAGCCTAAAACACAAATTTCCACAGCATGAGGACCTGAAGCTCATTTTTGCTAACAGCAAACACAAAACTTTAATTGCTAGAAACTAGAAATTTCCCTGTCATACAGCCCACGACCAAAGTGATATTCCACTGTCATACAGCCCACGACCAAAGTGATATTGGAAAAAAGAAAGGGTACTGATGGTTGAGCAATGCAATATTAGCAGTCAAATGGCACTGCAGTGCAATAGGATAATTGCAATGGTAGCTGTAATGTACTGGGTGTGGGTGTTATTATGTACAACAATTAGCAATAATGAAAGGAAAGGATTGTATGTTTATATATCTCCCCCTGCAATAGGAGAAATGCAATATTAGAAGTAAAATGCATTGATATTGTTAGAATAACCAATATTAGTAATATAGTAATACAGTAATAATAGAAAACCAATGCACAATTTTGTTTACATTTCAAAACGTCATAGTTAGCGATATCAAGAAATTGTGATATTTATATAGATTTTTAGAAAATCTATTTAACAAAACTATTTAGAAAAAATAATAGCAGTAACATATTGCCCATCATCGATGTTGTTAGTGTGACTATAACACTTCAATAGTCATCCAAACTTATAATTAAATATTGTAATAATCTCATAAGAATCGTTAGAAAAAAATATCATCGTCGTGTCCTTTACCTTCACTGCGTTGGACATCAGTTAGAATATCAAAGTACTCAAAAGTGTATAAAATGTCAGTTACTTTGAAATCGGCAAAAAAGAAACGATTATATTTCAGTACTCCTACGTTAATTACAGAAACCTTCGGCAATTCGACAATGCTATAGACTGATGAAATGTGCACGTTATTTTTTCACTTAATGGTTCTATTCTCTGTCGCTCGGCGCTTCAATTGCCGGTCTTAATTTTGATGAAAGTAAGGCTTGGAAGTTTTAATAACGATTTTCGGCCAAATTAATCTGTCTATTTGTGTATAATCTGTTCAGATGGGTAAGTTTTAAGATACTGTTGACACTTTTCAAAGACTTGGTAATATATTTAAATAGGTTTATATGTGTTTTGTATCGTTATTATACTTAAACGACTTAACACAAAATGGTTGAATTTGTTAATGAGATTTCGGTACAAGGGTTTGTAACGTTGTTGATGAATAATTTTCCGGAGTTGTGTGCACATGCATTTATCATAAAACTTTCAAACATTCGCTCCGCTCGTTTGGTCGTGGGATAAAAATTGTTTTACTCTACATGTGGGATATGATAGTTCCAAACTATACAATAAACAAAAATGAAACATTAATTTGTCATTTACTAGCTTTTGCTTGCTAATGAAACTGCGTTTCTGCGCCTACCCGAAGCAAACTGGCCAAAGTATGAAGCAAATGACTTGGCCAAAATAAAGAATGGAAGGCCTTTTAGCTTTTTTTATCTAAAAACCTCTTTCAATAGTCGAAGCAAATTTTCTACCGAAAGTGTTTCGTAATTTCAAAGTTTCATATGCTGAGTCTTTTGTTAGTAAATATATTTAGTATTCTTAGTATAGTATAGCTCTAAAGGAGTTTGACTTATCAGGCTAACTGCTTCTTATAAACAGCAGGAGTCACCAGCTAGAGTGCCATTAACAGCTTTACTTTCACAAATGATCAGCGGAAAAACTATAACATAAAGATGGGAATTGATTAATTTTTTGGAGGAAACATGTGACTTTAAAAAAACAAAACATTTTTGCCATGACCAGAAGCATGAAAAAATTGTTGAACAGCAACAGGTTTATTTGCTTAGATTAAATGAAAAGCTAAGAGTGTGGTGCTGGTTACAAAAGGGCAGAGCTGATGCATAATCAGCCAATAGTTGGTATTCTAAATTCCAAAGTAACATCCACAAGTAGCAGATCATAACCATCTGGTTTGTGAGACAATAAAAAAAATACATTTTTTCAAAATAATTTTCTGTTACTTATTTTTTTTGTTACAGCTAATTGAGATCCCAGTTTTGGGAAAAAACAAAATAGATTAATATTTTGATATTAAAAATTTGAGAAAGCATGGGGATGTGAAAAATATTTTAGATGCTCTGATGAATGCTATCAAAATGCACATTTTATTAGAAAGAAACTCAAAAAGATAACATTTTACGTTAGAAATGTCAAAAAAAGGATGGAAAATAGATGCGTGGAAGTGAAATGTGGATAGCAATTAAACCAACTTGTAGGAAAAACTCACAAATATTTGAATGGCTTGAAGCAGGTAAATATTTGAATGGCTTGAAGCAGGTAAATATTTGAATGGCTTGAAGCAGGTAAATATTTGAATGGCTTGAAGCAGGTAAATATTTGAATGGCTTGAAGCAGGTAAATATTTGAATGGCTTGAAGCAGGTAAAATGATAATGAAAACTAGTAAACAAGATGAACAACAAAAAATCCCAAAAGAATTAGAAAGTTTCTAGATTCAAGTCTAGATTACAGGCACGCTAGACAAATTATGAATAGAAAGTTTTATAGGGCTGTTGATAAATATTAAAAGACTAACCAGCAAGCTTTAAGGTTTAAATCATGACAATAATAATAAATAATGAAAATATTATTTCTTTTCTGTCATTCATGATTTTAAGATTAGACTATGTATGAAACAGTGTTTAATATTATTTAAGGACCAAACTATGTGAAAGCAAGCTTTATACATATTTATAGCATTTTGAGAAACCTCAGATGCCATATACCAAATAAATATTTACTTAGATATTGTTTGTATAAAATTGTATTTGAATCGGATTGCAGTCAAAGTTACACTCCATTTAAAACTAGTTTAAAGGATCTCCTATGCACCAGTTACACAAAATGATACAGTTTCTGTAGCTTTATTATGGAACAGTTTTATTTTATTGAGTTTCTAAAAGCAAACTTTTTCTCTAAATCTTATTGGTTTGTAAATAACTTGATGAGCTAAAGAATTGTGTAAATGAATTATTTTGCACTTTAAAAGATATGTAGGAATGTTCATCATGAAAACTCATTTGTACAGAAAAATTGAAATAACAGTCTGAATTAGAAATTAGTCAGAAACCAGGAAAATTTGACACTTAGACAATTGCAACCTATCGAAAAAGCACAATATCAAAATAATGCATTATAGTTATTAATTAATTAATGCCTGGTGTAACACAGTTAATAACAAATTTTTTGCCAGAAAATTTATATTTTATCAACATATACATCATCTAACATTCTAGCTTTCAAATTGTGATGGAAACCTGCAGTACCATCTCCTTTTTGGTTATTATCATTAGAGTTGTGTTCTCTTGTGTTATTTTATATAGTCACGCCCCTAGAGGAGGTTGGCCTTAGCCACCTCATTTGCATATTCTGTTATATTTAAGGCCGTGTTTATCGGCCTAGAAGTTGTTCAATACATGCTTTGCATTTGGACCCACACTCTTCTGTTACCTTGCGCAATAACAGAATCACACTGAGCACTTATTTACTCCAAGTCTCAGTCTACGGACTGTGCTTTGGGAGTAGAGTATAGAAACACTGTCGACCCCGGTCGACCTCAGGTCGACCTTGTCGAACGAGCATAATATCACTCAGGGAGCAATTCCCCGTGTAAGGTGGTTGTAGTAGACCGGTGGTGTAAGCCGACTGAGTCGCCTCCGCGTGTTGGTCAACGGGCAACACTTACACGGCCCCTGTGGAAGGTGAATGCAGACCGGTAGAGTAAGCCGACCCAGGTCGCCTCTACGTGTTGGTCGCTGGATCCAACACACTGGTGGCAGCAGTGGGATTGAACTGCGGTAATTAGGACTTATAAGACGAACCTAGTAACCATGCCAAACAGCCGACGGAATGCTACCAGAGATCTGGCTGAGGCAGAGTTACAGCAGGTCGACCAGATTGGTCAACTGACAGAGGCTATCACTAGAGCCTCACAGATACCCCGAGGGGGAGCCAACTTCAAGCCTCCGAAGTTCGATGGGAGTGAGGATGTAGAGCTATTCATCTCCCAGTTCGAAGAGGTCGCGGAAGCAAATGAGTGGAGTGAGAAGGCCACGCTCCTCCACCTGCGGGAGACCCTGAAGGAAGGAGCCAGAGGATGCAGTCGAGGGGACTCACCTGCCTCCATCTTCTCGGCTTTACGCATGAAGTACGGGCTCTCCCCGAGAGAGGCTAGGAGTAAACTCCACCTAAAAAGAGAACCCAAGACGAGTCTCCAAGAACATGCCACAGAGATGGAGCGTCTGGTGAAAATAGCATACGCTGACCTCCCAGAATCCTACCAGTCCAGTATGGCCATGGATGCGTTTTCTCTGACACTGGGAAATACGCCCCTCCAACGCCACCTGTTAGCGATGAAGGCACAGAGCTTGGAGGAAGCAGTGCAGGCGGGGAACGAGTTCCTGCAAATCCAGCCCACTCTTCCTCGACCTGGTGCCCGACCCCTAATAATGACGGTGGAGGAGGAAGAAGTTACCCCCGCTACAGTCGCCCCCGTCCATTCGGAACCCCCATCAGCCACCTTGAACGACGTCCTGATGGCTATAAAGGGGTTAGCAGATGGACTGAGGGAAGGGAAGCTGTTGGGACAACGGGGAGTGGACAAAAGGGGACCAAATTGTTGGGGTTGCGGCCAGGCAGGGCACATCCAACGCCGGTGCCCCCAAGCCCCCCAAGGACAACGGCCTCAAGTCACGAGGCCGGGAAACGGTTACCATCCACAGCAGTAGGGGGAAGTACTGACTGTGGATCAAATATACCCTTGCAAGGACAGTGGCAACAGCCACGACGGACTAGGCGACGCAGGCTCCCCCCCTGCTCGCCACCGGTCCCCTTGCATAACCAATATCAACCCTTACCTGAGTGTGCAGGTCTCCCACTCTCAGAAGCCAAGGATGAAACCTACGTCTGGCCAAAGCCGTCTCGGCCTTCCAAGAAGGGCCCCCAGAGGACTAGCAAAGCCAGACGGACCCACGGAGACGAATCATGGAAGCCGCATAATAGCAGCTATTTCTTGCCAGGTCGCATCGGAGGTCAGTCCGTCCAATTCCTCGTGGACACCGGGTGTACCTCTAATTTGTTGGGACGACATGTCTTTGAGCGGTTACCTAAAGACGTCAAAAGCAAATTGGAGGTCCGGGAGGACTATGGGCAAATGGCAGATGGTACCCGGCTGCAGTTCCACGGACTCATCACTCTCCCGGTCAGAGTCAGGAGTGTCCAGGTTACTGTGTCTCTCGTGGTGTGTGCCCTGAAGGAGGATGCCATCCTGGCCATGCCTTTCTTGGTCGACCACCACTGCGAGATGAACTTCCAGCAACCCACGTTGGTGTTAAATGGACAGAAGTTGACGTGCACTGACCGAGAGGGTCGACCTCTGACAAGCAGCGTACAGGTAATGCGAGCCACAACGCTTCCCCCTCGAACCGAGGTCCTGGTTGCCGGACGTCTCACGTCCTCCTCCTATCAGCCAGTCGGGTTAATTGAGGGAACGAAGAACGGATATATGGTGGCCGCCAGCCTACACCAACCCGGTGAGAAGGGGAGAGTGGCCATCCGTTGTATGAACCCCACCGACCATCCCGTCAGTGTGACGGCAGGAACGGTCGTGGGGCAATACACGGGGGTCGGGCCGGACGAAATAGGGGCCCCCTGGACAGCGAAGGGAGAAGCCGAGGTTTCCAAAGAAACTCCCCCTCCTGTCTCCAATGTACCACCCCACATGCTGGACCTGCTCCGACAGGCGGCACCACATTGCTCGTCCCCTACCGAGCACCGAAGAATGAAAGACCTCTTGACCCGTTATGCGGATGTATTCAGCCAAGGGAGCGAAGACATGGGGCGTACCACCCTGGTACAACACGAGATCCCCCTCCTCCCAGAGGCACAACCCATCCGTCAACACCCGTACCGTGTAGGACACGAGAAGGAAGCCGAAATCGAACGACAGGTTTCGGCCCTGGAAAAGCAAGGCATGATTGAGCCCGCTCACGGGGCCTGGAGCTCTCCGGTGGTCTTGGTGAGGAAGAAGGACGGGGCGTGGCGATTGTGTGTAGACTATAGGAAACTTAATAGTGTCACTCGCCAGGACGCCTACCCCCTCCCCCGGATTGATGAGAGCTTGGACGCCTTGTCTGGCAGTAGGTTCTTCAGTACCTTGGACATGATGAGCGGGTACTGGCAGGTACCCCTCTCCGCCGAGGCCCAGGAGCGGTCGGCATTCGCCACACGCAGTGGGTTGTGGAGGTGGAAGGTGCTCCCCTTTGGACTGACCTCCGCCCCAGCTACCTTCCAGCGGCTGATGGAACGTGTCCTCCAAGGGCTACACTGGAAAACCCTGCTGCTGTACCTCGATGACATCATCGTCATGTCAGCCGACTTCTCCAGTCATGTCACTAGGCTCGCCGAGGTGTTGGAACGATTGAAGCAGGCCGGGCTGAAATTAAAGCCCTCCAAATGCAGCTTGTTCCAGACCCAAGTCAAATACCTGGGCCACATAGTCAGCAACACAGGGGTGGCTACCGACCCTGAAAAGATTCAGGCTATAAGTGGATGGGCAGCACCCCAAGATGTGACACAGCTAAGGTCATACTTGGGTACCACTGGGTACTATCACAGATACGTGCCGGACTATGCCTCGGTCGCCAAACCTCTCACCTTGTTGACCAGCGAAGGGGTCCCCTGGAAATGGGGAGAAGAGGAACAGGAAGCTTTTCTTAGGCTCAAATGGTCGCTGACACACGCTCCAGTACTGGCATATCCCGACCCCTCCTTGCCCTACGTACTAGATACTGATGCTAGTAATGTAGGGACTGGGGCTGTGTTATCCCAGGTCCAGCAGGGCACGGAGCGACCCATAGCCTACTATAGCAAGACCCTCTCCTCCGCCGAACGCAATTACTGCGTAACCAGAAGGGAGCTACTGGCAGTGGTACAAGCTGTCCGGCATTTCCGGCCCTACCTATATGGCAGAGAGTTTACCATCCGAACCGACCATGCCTCCTTGGTTTGGTTGCACCGGAGGAAGGAACCCTCTTGCCAGGTGGCCCGGTGGCTGGAGAGTCTGGCCGAGCACAAGTACCGAATTATCCATCGAAAAGGCGATAAACACGGGAACGCCGATGGATTGAGTCGACGACAGTGCGTCGACTGCCGGCAGTGTGCTGCTATTGAGAAGCGGGATCAAGGGCCAACGAGGTCGCAAGTATACGACTCCCTAATAAACCCAGGAACGAATTGGGACACTGCGGTGCCAGTGGACCAAGTTCCGGTACAGCCACCGAGAGGCGTCGGAACATCCAGTCCCAACCCCCGCCAGTTGGATGAGGATGAATGGCCTCAACTACCTGGCAACAGACCGGCTTTAGGGCACGGCCCCCCGATTCTCACACCAACCAGTCCAGTCCCGGTACGGCTGCCGGGCGGGGCAGGAACACCTAGAGTGTTGGACCACCCTCCCAGAAGACCTCAGGATCCTCAGTCACAAGCCGTCAAGATAACTGGCGAAACCAAAAATTTGGATGGAACTGGTGAAAGTGTAGTCAAAAAGGGTCCAGAACAGCTGACGGTGGTACAAACCCCGCTGGACGAAGTACAGGCGCTACAACAGAGGGCCACTACCGACCTAGGGGTCATTTACCAAGCCGTCAGGGACCGGAAAGGAGTGGAAGAAGCCGTGCTACGAGTGGGCAGCCCCGAGCTGCAACGATTGGCCCGGATGTTTCACCAGCTCCAGCTCGACGAGTCGGGCGTGTTGACTCTCCATCTTACCCAGAATGGGCGAGAAAAGGTAGTGGTGGTATGCCCGAAAACATTGAGACAGGAAATCCTGTGGAAAGCCCACGAGCAAACACACTGCGGGGTGGAGAAGACCTTGAAACGCGTCCAATTGGACTGGTATTGGCCGGGTATGGCCGGAGATATCCGGAGAGCAGTCCTCTCTTGCGAGGTTTGCCAGAGGGCCAAAACAGGAAAGGGGCGGACCTCCGGGAATAGACAACGGCTGTACGCCGGGAGGCCGTGGCAACGCCTAGCCGTAGACTTGGTGGGACCCCTGCCTCCGACCCCTCGTGGAAACAGTTGGGTGTTGGTGCTCACTGATCACTTCACTAGGTGGTCAGATGCGTTAGCCATCCCCGACGCTACAGCCCCAACGGTAGCCCAGATCCTAGACGAAAGGGTATTTAGTTACTTCGGGCTACCCGAGATTATCCATACCGACCAGGGGAGCCAATTTGAATCCTCATTATTCCAGGAGCTATGCGACTTGTGGGGAGTCGATAAGTCTCGGACCACCCCGTACCACCCCGAAGGGAATGGGGTGGTCGAGAGAAACAATCGTGTGTTGGGTGACTCCCTACGAGCTCTCTTGCTGGGCAGAGGACAGGAAGATTGGGACCAGCTACTGCCACAAATCATGAGGACGCTGCGAGGGTTACCACACTCCGCGACTGAAGAAACACCCAATTATCTGATGTTGGGTCGGGAACTACGTCTTCCTGACCAATTGCAGTATGGGAATAGACTAGAATCATTCGCAAGCATACATGAGTATGTGCAGACTGTCCACGACCGGTTGATACAAGCCCATACTCTCCTCCGAGATAGGCAAAAAGATATTGTGTCAACCGACGCGAGAGAGCCTCCGTTATTCAATGAGGGTGACCTCGTGTGGTTGCTAAGCAAGCGGCGGAGAAGAGGGGAAAACCCGAAGCTAGCGGCCAAGTACTTGGGGCCCTATCGCGTGTTGAGGAGTCACGAAAACCACACTTACGAGATAGAGAGGTATGGACAGCGATCTATCCAAGCAGAGGGAAGGTTACGACTCTGTCGCCCCAGTCCGGTGCAACAAGGACGAGCCCCAGTTGAAGTCGAGCCTGCTCGCCGTCCCAACATGAGGGGCCGACCCAGAAGGCAAATCGCACGAGGAAACGATAACCCAGAAGTAGTTATTTCAGAGTTGCCCCTGCCTAGCCAACTAACGGAGTTGCGAATACCTCAGTCGCCAGGAAGGTCAGAAGCCCTTCGAATTCCCAGGAGGGACCCCTTGGTTCCACCAGGGGAGCACAATCCTACCTTGATGATTGACCCCGACCCTGGCGACGAGTCGATACCCGAGGAAGAAAGAGCCACAGAAAATATGGGAGCCCAGGCTAGTGATACCGGGGCTGGAGATGCACCACGGCCCCAACGAATCAGGAGGCCTCCCGCGTACTTGGCCGATTACGACACTAGCACCGTCCAATCGGGAGAAGCCCTCGGAGTTCAAGGTCAGAAGGCGGCCATTTTGGGTCCCAGACAGAACGCGCTCATTACTTGTTACCAACTCGAGGCGCACACACCTATATCTTTTCTCAACATGGAAGTCACCAAAGAAACCGTGAAGAAGTCGGCACCGATTATCGGAGCTTTACCCCTGTTGCCAGAAGTAAAGATCCTGCCACTGGAGCTCCACCCAGCGCCGGGTGAAACCCTGGACGACTCAGAAACGGATTCTTTAGATAATCACGTTCCACACCCCCCACTACCAACCAAATGGATTGCGGCAGAGACAGCTAAAACGATCTCGAAACTATGTCGAGAGAAAGGTACTAACTGTCCATTGTGCCAACAACTACACTCTACCCCTCGACGGCGCAGAATCCACATCGCCCAGCACTTTACACGCTTTTTCTGCAAATGTGGGAGAAATTCTACATCTCGAGATACTATTGCCAAACATCAGGCTCGGATCAAGGATGCCGAAGTAAGGAAGGCGCACGGTGGAAAGGGAATTACTATATACGAGGTCGACCGAGATAGCTACCCGGCCTGGAGCAAAAAGGTACAATTAAATAATCCTCCGGCCTTTGAAAAGCCTATACCCTACGGGCCAATTAAAACCAAGCCACCTACACGAAGAGGACCTCCGGCACCTCTCCCCTCTCCCCCGAAGAAGAAGTGGTACAGTCCGCCTAAGCTGGAACGACCGGTCCCAGCTCCTAGAAGGTTGACGACAATAGGCAGCATCCAGAGCCGGCTGGGGGACGTACGACCCCGGGTTACAGTGGACGCTTTACGAGAAGAGGCCTCCAACCTCCGACGGGCGGCTCATCGCCTGGAGGACCTGGCAAATCGCATGTCGACCTCCTAGATGACCCGGTCGACATGATTTATCCGTATTTCTCTTGGTATTTAGTAATTGCGGTTTCTCATATTATTATATTCCCTTTTCTTTGTCTGTTTCGTTGTAGCTAGTTGGTGTGTTCCTATATTTCTTGTGTTTTTTTTCTTTTCTTGTGGTTTTTTTTTTATATATATAGCCGGTAGTCGTCTATAGGGGCGGCGTGTGTGATGGAAACCTGCAGTACCATCTCCTTTTTGGTTATTATCATTAGAGTTGTGTTCTCTTGTGTTATTTTATATAGTCACGCCCCTAGAGGAGGTTGGCCTTAGCCACCTCATTTGCATATTCTGTTATATTTAAGGCCGTGTTTATCGGCCTAGAAGTTGTTCAATACATGCTTTGCATTTGGACCCACACTCTTCTGTTACCTTGCGCAATAACAGAATCACACTGAGCACTTATTTACTCCAAGTCTCAGTCTACGGACTGTGCTTTGGGAGTAGAGTATAGAAACACTGTCGACCCCGGTCGACCTCAGGTCGACCTTGTCGAACGAGCATAATATCACTCAGGGAGCAATTCCCCGTGTAAGGTGGTTGTAGTAGACCGGTGGTGTAAGCCGACTGAGTCGCCTCCGCGTGTTGGTCAACGGGCAACACTTACACGGCCCCTGTGGAAGGTGAATGCAGACCGGTAGAGTAAGCCGACCCAGGTCGCCTCTACGTGTTGGTCGCTGGATCCAACACAAAATGAAGGTGTTTGTTTGTTTCTGTGTAATTAGTACTACACCGGCTGCTGTGCCTAATACAGCTCTACACTGATTGCAATAGCTTTGCTGCCCATGTGAGTTTAAACATTTTTTCTGACCAACATTGTAAGCTTAATGCAGACTGAAGTGTTTAGCTTAAAGCCATGGAAGTTTGGTATTTGGTAGGAGTATGTGTACAATTATGCCATAGTATAGCCAGTTGAATGATGTGTGTATTAGATAAATAGCTGTTAGCAGAACTGGAGGTATTAAATTCCAATCCAGTGCGCAGTGGATTTTTTATTTCTAAAACTTTGTTGCTATGACTCGGCACACATACAGATCAACAAAAACAAGCAAACACTAAGACTTACATACTTATAGATTACATTCAAACATTGGCCAAGACCTAAATAATTTTAACCTTTATTTTGCAGTTTCAATTTGAAGATTCTGGTTCTATGCAGGATTCTTTTAACTGTTCAAGCCAAAAGCTTGCTCTATACATATATAATCTATCTATGTGAGTATTTATCATTTCTAAAGTTAATATAGGTTTGACTAAATTCTCACGCATTCTTTCCTCAGGTTTTAAAGGCATGGGAAACCCCTCGTATAACTACTCGCCATAGCAGCTAAATTATTTGGCACATATCCAACCTTTACAGTAATTTTATGGATGGTTAAAAGATGCCTACCTAGCAACTTACTAAAAGTATTTTCACGGAAAAAAATAACAGCTAGTATATCCGTTTTGAGTTTTTAAAGATTTGGGATCTGACCTCTGGAACCTGCAAAAAAGCTTTTAAACTTTTTCATACAAAAAATATTTCAAGTTTTTACAGAGCAGATAACTACTAATAATTTAAGATATTGCAAGCAAAGATGGTGATAGTTCTACAAGCTAAAATTAAAACAGCAGAAAATATTTGAAGTTGTTCTTTTTATTGCAATTTGCAATTTCAAATGATGTCTACTGCTCTTTCCGATCATAAGCCTTTGTAGTTGACTTATGAGAAGCAGTTTACTGTATGAATAATATTTGATTGGGTGAAATGAGTAATCTTCATTAGACAGATAACAGTTTCCATTGCAGTTCCTTCTATTTGAAATCAGCTTCATCAGAGATTTTTTCAAAGAGAACTCACGGACCTCTCATTAATAAAAGGCAACTTTTAAATCGGTGTTAAATTGTAAGAAATGAAAAGGCGCAGTATAGATGTCATCACTTTATTTTTATGGTACAACAGCATTTGCTGTAAATTTGCGAACTTTCATGCAATTACAAAATTCTGTACATCAATTAATGAGATGACAAAAATGTTGGCCAATATGAAGTTTAAATCCATGCGACTTACTAAACGGATGCTTTAATCAACTGAGCTAAGGAGCCACCTTCCGACACGTCAGAACAATGGTTCTAATCAGAGAATATAGATTGATATGTGGCAGAAAAGCAAATAGACAGGCGCACAGACCGGCTGACAGACAGACAGACAGACGAGTGGAAAATTTTAATAATGATATATATAAAATATTTAAAAAAAATTTTAATTTTTATAATTTTTTTTAAATATATATAACAAAGGTTTATTATGTCTCATTGTATAAAGGCTTACACTAATCGTATTAAGACTTTAATATTATTATTTTTAATTATTTAATATTAAGTCTTGTAATATTAAACACACATTTAATTTGCTGCCATTTGCTGTCAGTTGCTGTAAGTGCTGCCAATTAGCTACTATGAAAATACGAGCTGATTGCTGTTCAGTTTAATTAACTGCTCGTAACAGGCAACCACTAGAGAGAAGATGAGGAATAAACTACAAAGTGCACTAAGGTTGGATGAATTTGACATTTGATAATAAACATTATCTTGCCAGGCAAAAAGGAACAAGTACTCAAGTATATATTGTGTTAACTACAGATGGTTTTTGGAGTTAATATACAAGAATATTAAAGCTTTTACCTGTTTAAACAATAAAAAGTCACACATATGTTTTAAGATGATCAATTTAGAGTGTAAAAATGTCAATTTGATGTTTATTTGACTTGTTTCAAGCTCGCTCTGAGTAGAGTTTAATTTAGCACTTGGGGATATACAAGCAGAAATTTTTACATAAAATCTTATAAATATACAGTGACTATATATTCCATCTTATTTAGTATATGTGAGAGTAATTTAATTGTCCATATAAACAAATCACAAAGTCTATCTTTCAGTCTTTTCAGCTTTAGTCGATTAGTATCTAACCATGAAAAATCCGTATCGCAGAAGATTTGATCTCAGAATCTCCCTTTATCAGGCAACAAACTAACCGATTGAGCTATTAGAGTTGCAGTGGATTCACTGGGCAATATGAGTCATTATCTAATTATTTAGGCTAAATTACGCATAGCACTCTGTGTTGCTATGTTTAGCAATAAAGATACTTGCTTACTCAAATTAGCCATTGGCAATATGCTAGGCTAATGGCAAGTGGCAGGCAACTACATTACCTGTCACTGTTTATATGCTGTTTTTAATATCCGTGCAACGCCGGATATTCGGCTAGTAGATATATAAATCTAAGTATTTGTTTGTCTGGTTATAGAAATAAAACATGCACTCTTGCAGCACGTGTTAGCATTAGGAATAAAAACACTGCTTTGTACTGGAACTTGAAACAGAAACACTGGTTTTGCGGACAAACGCCCCAACCTTTATACTATACTCCATACTATAGAATAATTGGGATATACTCATTACATCTGCCTGTCTTCAATGGTGCAGGAAACTGCCAGTGTACTAAAAAAAATATGTCCCAAAACCTCCTTAAACCTCTATAAAAGTATGTGTATATAGCATAAAGTTAATTGAACTTACAGCAGAAACAGAAATAAAAAAAATACTTGGTAATTTAAAAATTAGAATGGTAAATGTTGTATATCTTGATTCAAATTAGAAATTTTATGCAACTTTTTTTACTACTCAATTAACACCTGGCATCCAGCTAGTTAAAAATACGAACCCACATTTCATCTTATCTAGTACATGTACAGGTAAATTCAATTACAGGTAAGTTGAAGAAAATACTTGAACTACACGTAAATCTACCAGTGCAAAATCAGTGGTTATACACACTCACAAAGGGTCTCTTATATCTAAGAGCTGTCTGTGCACAGATATCTGGTCACTGGCAAACTCATTGAAGTTATTATTCTTCAGGCCTCTTTCATATCTCTCTTTATCCTTTTGACTGAGGTCTTCCTCGTTGATCATCACACCTTTTCCTAGTTCTCCTGAAACATATAAAAAACAGATTTATCAGCTGTACACTTTTATTTGTCATAATTATACGTAATACATAAACATCTTCAGAAAGCATATCTTATGAAAATCAGAACATAAACGGTAAAGTATTTCATTTTCAGTTAATTCATTTACATTTTTTGTCATAGATAGGTATGAACCTTGTTATGGTTTTGGTTATTTTAATTTATAAATAAGGCATTAAATGAAATCCTATTTCTGCGTAACTCTGACTAGTCATTCTCTCTCTTCTAACTTTTACTGGTGAAATAATTCCATTTCGTCACACATGCATACACACGCATGCAAACTCCTGCACAACACAGCATAGCACGTAATACCATACCACACCACATAAAAACACACACACATACGCATACGCACACGCACGCACGCATGCATGCACACACACACGCAGGAATACACATGTACGCACATGCATGCACACTCATGCTCACACACGCACGCGCATGTACTTTACATACTTTTTCAACCTCTGATAATTTACAAGACTCACTATTTAATGATATTCTTAAAGTTTTGCTAATGTATACATCACGTATGCACAGTTTGAAAGACAAATTGCTGGAGTTAGCGTAAACCCAGTTTAGTACAGTTAACCTATGAAGGAACATCGTTTGTCATAGAAAAATGTTTTTTCTACTGAAAACTGATACATTGAAATTTTTGTGATTTGCTTACAATACTATGACTATCAACATCTGCTTACTTGAAAGATAGAAAAGTCTTGCTTCAATATATCAGTTTGAAAAAGTTATGTTGATGTTTTATTTTGGAATCATTATAGACTAGTTCCTATCACTTCTTACCCGGAAGACGAGGATTAGCGACGGCTTTACTCATCTGGGAAAGAAGAGATAAAGGTCCGACATTACTGTTTGAGTTTACATACTTGAAAAAACTGTCTTCTGGCTTTTTTGGTTTATGTAGGGAGGTAGGAACTTCTACAATCTTTGACACTTGCTTTGGTTTGTAAAACTCATGATGATTTGTTTGAGTTTCAGACCTAAAACCAAGATCCAAAGCTAGCCTCATCAAGGAAATGAAAATAGCAAACTCTATGTGGCTCATGCAGATATTAAAATGAATACTAATGTGCTTAAAATCACAACAAGTGACTTCATTAGACACAAAGTATACAGCCTAATTGTATAATTTAAACTTTTAACAGGAAATTAAAAAAACCCGACTGAGATCCTCTAATTTCTCTACAAGAAAACAAATCACTAGAGTGCAAAGCAATGAATGTATATATTTTTAAATATATATCAATACAGTCAAGAGTAGGCATACAATCAATTTCATATAATGATTTTTCCAGGTGCTCTGCTCTTGGCCGCTTCTGCTGCATCTTTAATAGCTTTTCACCTTGGTTTGGCTTTGCTCCTTGGTAGTACGGTCAACTCGCCAGTCAACCCTTGGCCGACTGGAAGTATTACTAGGGATCATAATATTTGTTGAGTCAAGGTTTGGCCCTGTTGCGGCATCGGTCACCTCGGGGTCGGCTTCTCTCTCTGATCTGGCTCTGGCTGTTGCGATCGTTACCCACAAAAGCAATAACTTACTAATGTGGCTATGAAATGCCTAATCAGTTTTATAACAGTTTAAAGGCTGTTAACTTTTATCGCTAAAGGCAAACAACTTATTAAAATAAAAACAATTATTAAAAGTAATACAATTATAAGTCAAAATAAGAATCATTAAAAGTTGATTTTATATCCGCCAAGAGTCATATACTTCAATTGATGAAAAAAGAAAAGCTGGGTTCTACAAACTCTGCTTTTAGTACAAATACGTAAGCAATAACTGTACAAATGATTACGATTTTGTGAACGTTGATCAGTCTAGTTAGAGTATTTACTAGGTGATAGGCAGACAGTTTCATGTAATTATTACATGCTAGTTGTTATTATCAGAATGCTGTCACTGTCAGCATCTATTATTATTACCAACTTATAACTCACCTTCTTAGCTCCAATGGTTTACCATCATGATTAGCACTTCCCATAAAGATGACAGAAATGAGAAACCATATTATTGTAGCATAAGCTATAAGCTTGATGAAGAATTGGATGGTTTTTATCCTTGCCATTTTCAAAACCATATCAAGCTTTATTGAATATAAGTAACAGAATCAAAAACCAAACACTGTCTACATGCAACCAAGTTAATATTATTAGCTCATGACCCTAGTAGCTGTAACAGTGAGTGATTTACTACAAAAGGATGCCGGTCAGTATAGCCTTATCAGTAAATATGTGGCTGTTAGTTACATGATAAGGTAGCTAAAACAACAAATTAACATGTCGCGATATTATTAGTAATGCATTTAGGCCTAACACTGAAGTATGTATTGATATTTTAGCCTTAAATTGTGATGTTTTAGCTTTTAATATCCTCAAGCTAGCCATTAATTTTTGAGTTTAGATCTGAATCTATCTCCATGTTTTAATGGAGTTATCTTAACATGTTTTCCAAATAAAATGAATTAAATCTCCTCCTCAGTGAGCATGGTAGATGTGAATCAATGTTTTTTGTACATATCTGCTTATTTATTTTAATTTCAGTATTTTTAATTCGATCTTAAATCCTTTTATTCACCGGTAAATCATGACAACTACAACTGTAGAAAAAAAATATAACTCAGAAAATACTAACTAATTGTATTAGTTTATAGTTGTGTACAATATAATTTTTGCATTTGTGAAAAGGGAGTACAATTGTGTGTATACACAGACTTGTGTATGACTTATATGTCCATGTAAATAAAAGACTGTTTGACTTTATTTCAGTCTATTTGCTGTGCAACGTAGCTTCAAGTAACTTATTTAATTATAAAACACGCCAGCAGTCTAATCGCTGAAGCGGATAAACCTGAAAACAAGCGATTTAACGACATTGACTATGGCATAGATTTGTGTACTAATATTGTAATGAGCTGTACATTCAAATGAATCACCAGCTCGTATCGACCTGAAGTGACTCAGAACCGTCCAGCTCAGCTTGAGTCGTAGACAAAGAAGGAAGAGCCTACAGTTAAACTCAGATACAATATATAAGAGCGACGAAAAGGAAAGACAGAAGCAGTATGCGCCTGATAATGCGCTGTTATATTCCAGACAATATAAAATGTACACAAAGATACTCTATATATATAAATCTAAGTGTTTGTTTTTTTTTAAATCTTTTTATTAAACCCTGTGTCCAGTTAGAATGATTAAAATGTAGCAATAAAAAAAACCAAGTAGCAGATAATTTAATCTCAGAACCTCCCATTCACAAGGCGACAAGCTAACCTATTAAGCTAACCTATTAAGCTAACCAATTAAGCTAACCTATTAAGCTAACCTATTAAGCTAACCTATTAAGCTAACCTATTAAGCTAACCTATTAAGCTAACCTATTAAGCTAACCTATTAAGCTAACCTATTAAGCTAACCTATTAAGCTAACCTATTAAGCTAACCTATTAAGCTAACCTATTAAGCTAACCTATTAAGCTAACCTATTAAGCTAACCTATTAAGCTAACCTATTAAGCTAACCTATTAAGCTAACCTATTAAGCTAACCTATTAAGCTAACATATTAAGCTAACCTATTAAGCTAACCTATTAAGCTAACCTATTAAGCTAACCAATTAAGCTAACCTATTAAGCTAACCTATTAAGCTAACCTATTAAGCTAACCTATTAAGCTAACCTATTAAGCTAACCTATTAAGCTAACCTATTAAGCTAACCTATTAAGCTACAGGGATACAATTGATTATTTGGACAGATAGTCATTATCTGGGTTAAAATACTTATAGCGGCTCTGTATTACATACAACGCTACTTAAGCTTGGTCTTACAGGTCTTAATAGTAATTCTAGCAGTATGTATACTAGCTTACTAAAAGTAGCCAATATCAGCTACATTACCAGCCATTGTTTATAAGCTGTTTTCACCACCAGTGCAACGCGGTGCATTCGGCTAGTATATACTAAACTCAAACACACTGAGTTATTCTTCAGAGTTTTCATGTGGTGCTGTTGAACGAGTCTTGCAGGTTTCCTTCACAGTATATTTACTGCTCTTTGACAAATGATTTGCTCCCCGGCAAACAAGTGATGCAGAAGTAACGATTGCTAACAATTACCTTTGTGCTGATTCAGATTTCCGCATGTAAGTGAAGTGGCCTAGGCCTTGCTTGTTCCATCCGCTGTACAGATAATCACTTTAACAACACGAATGTTGATGAGACTTGTCATATATTTACACTCTGACCTAATTAATACATGATTTAAAAATTTTATGACCCACAAATGACCTATATATTTCTATTTTGCACAATAAACTTAAATATAGTTATGTTACAGTGCCGAAACGGGGTTATAATGCTACAAAAAACCTAAATAAAATTCTATCTCACAATGGAATTTGTTCTTGAACACAAAAATTTTAAATACAATTACAACTATGTAACAGGAACGAGCCAGCGCTTCTTGTGATATAGAGTTTCTGCTATTAACATAATAAAATACTACTCTAGAGACAAAACCAGTTATCTGGAAAACAGCGAAGAGGGCGTGTAGCCAGTGAGATTAAGAAGTTAATCTTTACTTGCAAAGCCAGTGGCCAAGAGGATTGCTGCTATTCTTGATGCTTTAAGACGACAAGCTTGCCGTTCAAATCTTATACTAGTATGATAAATATATGACCAAGTATTCATGCTGATGACTTGCTGCCATATTCTTTACGATGTGGCCACAACCAAAGCTGATGTAGGTTGTTAACATCACAAGTGTTCATAAACAGTTCTCCTGCATCTGAACCTTCTATACACAACTGAGATATACAATGCTTGATCAGTCCACTCTGAAACAAATAAAGGTCATTCAGAAAAAACTACGTACACTTGCCACATGGACTAATCGTTCAGTACTATGGAAAGGTTACAGTGAATCTTAATGAAAAAGAGGAAGTAAAAGTCTGGTTTGGTTACTCTTTTACTCTTTCACTACCACTACTATTACTAATGCTACTACAACTACTACTACTATTACTAATGCTACTACTACTTCTACTACTATTACTAGTACTACTATCACTACTGCTACTACTATCACTACTACTACTACTACTATTACTACTACATACTACTGCTACACCACTACTACTCCTACTACTACTGCTACTACTACTGCTACTACTACTACAGCTGATAGTACTACTACTATTACTACTACTATTACGATTACTATTACTACCACTACTGCTGCTACTACTACTACCACTACTACTAGAACAACTGATAATACTATTATTTCTACTACTACTCCTAACAGCACTGTTACTACCAATGTTCTTTTAGAGTTGCATAGAATCTGTTTGACTCATTAGTAAAATCACCTTATGAAAACTTACTGCAAAAAGCTTTTTGGAAACCTCACTGAAGTGCCTATAGGCTTTCACTCATAGGAATTTTTTTCTGTCACTAACTAGCAATAAATTTATGTTGGTCACTCTCTAATATATTTTTCACCTATTGAGTTGTTTATTATATTTAAGGCTTTGGTGATGCAGCAGATGCTTGATTCCTGGTTTAACGGAACTGCAACAAGCAGTTGTATTCTTTCTACTCCCACTACTAGTTGAAGTGTTCTATGACAAACATACAAAGTCAGCATCATCAAAAGTGAAATAGATTGGTTTTTTCATTCAAATATTAACTATTTTACAGCCAGAGCAAAATGTATAGTTCTGTTTAAAATAATAACTAACAGTACCAAAATTGACTTCATAGACTGCCTTTCAAACTTGCTGTTTTTGTTGCGTCAGACTAAACATACATGTAGATAAGGTGAGTAAACACTAAATAGCAGGTGACTAAAAACGTTTTCAATTCAGTCTGAATATCAGGCCCATAATCTTATAACGTGTTTCATAGAGAAAAGGTAGTTTTAGAAATATTTATAAAAAATACCAGTAGGCATTTTAATAGCCACCGAATCTTTGCTTAAAATTATCCGAATTTTCATTTTATAAATTATTTTGGGTCTGCTATTGGAATAGTATTAGTTTATAAGTTAAATAGTTTGATTATTTTTTGTACTATATTTTTTAATGAAATCAAACTTACCGAAAAACCTCTATTTGAACACCATCTTTATTTGAATTTTACCTCTAATAAAAAACCACCCTGTGAGAAGAGTTGAAAAATTGAGAGCCATTGCTTTCAAATAGAGGTTTTACAGTAACCATTTTATGGTAAACATTCTACTTGCCCCGCTAATGTTACTCGTTCACCTAGTGAATCTAATCTTCTCTTGTAAAATATGTGCTATATGTTTTATAGTTTATAAAGAGCATATCCATTTTTTGTCATTTAAGTCCTCTAACCTTTAATTTTTGTTTAATTTAATACAGAACTGAAAAAGTACTATCTAAAATACAGCCACGTTTAGTAATGTCTTATAATGAAAATGCATTTTTCAGTTTTTAACGCTTTGAGACAGTCATGTTTGAAACTAACAAAGTGACACACTAGTCCATGCTGGGTAAACTTCATGTTTGCATCTATGATCAGACATTTCCATCATGTTTTGAGTCTACAAAAGTGTAAATGAACAGCACCTAAATTGATTGATATTAAACCACCCCCCCCTCCCCCCTTCCCCAGTTTCCTTCATTTCCTTGACATACCTTTTGATACAGCCATTCCTGGTTTCCTTTCACACCATGACAAGCATATGTTTTCACTTTACCGCTGTTGGCATAGTCAAGACAGACCTCATCTCGTCTTATTTCTCCTATCTCACTCATCAACCAGAGCTGATTACCTTTGAGGCTGTCACACTTTTGAAAACCAATAGGCACGTCATCAGAGAGGTAGTCGGATGGTCCATCTAAGCAGTAGTTGTTAGCCTTATTTTGTATTTGCAGGTAAAAACCAGACAGTAGTTATTAGCTTTATTTTGCACCTGCAGGTTTGAATTAAGCAGTAGTTATTAGTTTTATTTTGCACCTGCAGGTAAAAACAGGCAACGGTGGTTAACTTTATTTTGTACGTACAAGTGTAACCCAAGAAGTAGGCTACATATTATTGTTTTCCGTACCTGCCGATATGTTTATTCATTGAGATGTTAGGGTATTTATAATGTACTAAGGTAAGAAAAGCAAAGAAGAGGTGACACAAGTTATCCATCAAACTTTACATGTAGTAACATGCATGCCAATTTGAAATCTGTGAATCGGGTGTTTCTTCTAGCAATTCACAGAAGTGTCCCACTGTTCAGCCACACAATAATATAAGACTACCTCTTCAAAGGGTTACTCATACCAAATCTTAAAAGATTTTTCAGAAAGTATAGATATTTCTATCGTTTGAAATTTTTTTGCTGTTTTAAGTGAACTGACATCCAAATGTTTTAAAATTAAAATCAACAAAACTGGGTACATCTTTTTTGTGTTTAACTGTGATACAGTTTTGTAAATTTTAACTGTGGAACATTCGAACATCCAGATCACCTAATCAACAAACAAAATATGAAATGATAAAAAATATCTGTAATTTCTGATAAAATATTTTCCAAATTGACCTAAGTAACCTGGCAAATATACAGGTTGAAACTCCCTTTATAGTTGTCAAAACTCTAAGCTACACGTAGATGTTCTATTTTTATGGAACATCCAACTCGCTCATCTCTGCCTATTGTACCTGATAATATGGGTTTAGAGGTAAAAAAATAAAATAAAATTTCATGAAACATACTTGGCCAGAGTGTATTGCTTGGTTTGGTATAAACCTTTCAGGATAAACATTTTTCAAATACCAGTCAAATGATTTACACTTCAATCTCTGCCTAAGCTTGATCCTTGAAGATATGTCTCCATAGTCTCCCTGAAATATGATAAAATGGTCACATTATATGCGTAAGGAGTTGTTGCTCCAATGCAACTAAGTGGCAGAGTGTCTTATTCAAGTGGGTGTTTAAAGAATTAGTGAGCATTTGGAATTGTGTCACCTTAATGAATCGCAAGTCACCGTAATGAAAAGTAAGCCGCCTTCATATATATAACGTCACCTTAATGAGTGGTAAGTCACTTTAATGAGTGGTAAGTCACTTTAATGAGTGGTAAATCCCTTTAGTGAGTGGTGAGTCACTTAAATGAGTGATAAGTCACTTTAATGAGTGGTAAATCACTTTAATGAGTGGTAAGTCATTTTAATGAGTGGTAAGTCACTTTCATGAGTGATACGTCACTTTCATGAGTGGTAAGTCATTTCCATGAGTGGTAAGTCACTTTCATGAGTAGCAAGTTACTTTAATGAGTGGTAAGTCAACATAGTTGGAGAAGTGTTGGTAAATCTATGTAATATTGAAATGTATACTTACTAGGTCCTGATTCAACCGCTCATAGTAGAAGTTCTTGTATTCATCCAGCCAGACCTCTGCCAGTCTTATGCTGTTCTTTTTTATTATGTTCGCTGCCTTCGCAAACTTATATGGTATCCGAGTTCTAAAATTAAGTGTCTATAAGTTATACTGACGCCTTTTCTGGATGTATGGGTGACATTTGCATTAGGTAATGAACATTTTTTTCTTAACATACAAAAACTTATGTTGTTTGCAGTGTTAATAATGATAAAGAAATAAAGCACTTCTGTAAATTTGGTACTTTATTAAGGTATTAGTAAAACTTTTCATTAACTTTTAACTTAAACTGATATTGGTGACCAACTTCTTGGTTGTTATATAGCAATCATAAGCCAGCTTTCAAAATGATTGCAAAAGAAATGCAACTGATTTGAGCAAATACTTTTGGACAGTAAAATTGTAAATTGTTCATAAATTCATCTTCTTTTTTTATTTTTTAAACTGCCAATCAAATGGGTTAATAATAGCTAATTAGAGGAGAAGGAAGAAACTGTCAAAACTTGAAATCTTGCTTGCAATTAAAAGCTGACCATAGCAGGTGATACAATTGGCAGTACTGGTAAATACAGTGGCCTCCTTAATGCTCCCTGAACATAGCAAGCAGTAAAACTAACAGTAGCGATAAATACAGTTGTTTCCTTAAGGGGATAACTGTACTTATAGGCACTGCCAATTTTATCACTTGCTATGGTCAGGGAGCATTAAGGGGGCTAATTTATTTATCAGGCCTGTTAAGCCAGGTTCCCATATACGTCGCTATTAGCGATGAAATGGGAACGTATGCGCCGAAGGCCGCCGAGGACCGCCGGTGGTTGCCGGCGGCATCGCAATAGTTTAGCGCTGTTCAAATTTTGCAAATGGTCGCAGGCAAAACATTCCCGAAATGCAATGTCCGGGTGAAGGTCACCATTATAGGAACGGCATGGCGAGCAAACATTTTATTTGATTACGCAATTATGTTTACGATATTATTAACGATGTGGCTTTATGTGAACATATCCCGCAGAGCCTAGCGTCTTACTGAGCAAGCGTTTTACTGTGCATGTTACCGCCGGAGTCTAGCAATTGATATGGGAACCGGGCTTAGTTTTATCCCATGCTCCGTTAAGGGAGCATTAAGGAAACAACTGTACTTATCGCTACTATTAGTTTTATTACAAGCTATGTTCAGGGAGCATTAATAATACATTACACATAAAGCATTTTATTCTCAGTATTAGTTTCGGCTGTTAACTCTGTGTCACTACTAGACTAGTAGTGACTAGTAGTACTAGTTCAGTGATTACATTTTAGTATAATGAATATATGGACATGCTCTTCAGTCTTGGCTAATAATTAAAATAGAAAGAATTGTTTGAGCAGAAATGGTTGTCTGTACGATCTTTCTAGATTTTTATAAAAAGCTAACCAAGATGAATAAGGCGCAATTATAGAACTTGAATACACACGAGTATGATTAAGTTGATGTGCTGGTTAATTAAATAAAACCTGATCTCACCTGAAAATATGACCAACACGTGAACAAGGGATGATTTCTAGGGTACCTCCACACATCCATATTCTAAATGATATCTCTAGATTCTCTCCACCCCAAATGTCCATCCCTGCATCATAAGTACCCAGCTCTACAAAGTAATCCTTGCTGATTGAGAAGAGGCCTCCAATCATTGTAGGGGAATGGACTGGTGCTACCTAGGACACAGAGATAATGACCAAACATAGAAACATATATGTCTGGTTGGAAACTTCAAAAGCTTCCTCCCTTGTAGAGCAGTTATATTTTTCTTTTCGTTAATAAGTTGATTTCTCAATTTTTACCCATGAGGTCTCAAACAATCCTCTGTATATACTTGCCAGTTTTCTAAATGTGGTATGTTTCTTTACATTTGGAAGGAAGTCACAATGTTTTTTCTAGTTCTCTGTAGTAGCTAATACCAATCAAAGTTGTAACTATTTTACATTTCTGTTTTAAGTTTGCAACTGGTTTTGTAAGAAATGTTATTTTATGTTAGATTTAGCATCTGAGTTTGCCCTGAGTACCTTTGATCTAAGCCCAAGATTGTAGCCAATGTGATATACCATCATACGTATGTAGTGACAACATGTATACTAACATACGCTGAAACAGTATAATGTACATTAGTATAGTCATTAGATATAACAATGACTGGTACTGAAAGCAACAACCAAACTTGCACCCGCTAATCATGATAAAGTTGTAACTAACTCCTGCCTGAGTGTAAAATAGTACGCATATGAAAAATTGCAATTTCAATTACTCAGTTTTAGCTAGTTCTACTTCTTTAGGCAATAACTATATTATTGTTGGTCATTGTCCATCCGTCTCTTTTTATGTCACAAAAGCTATCTTTATTCTCTAATTTGCATAATTATTCAGATGCTTTGAGAGGTGGGAGGTGGGAGGTTACAACAGTTGTTGAGCATGTCGTTGTAATAAGCTGAATGTCAGAGGTTTGAGCCCACATTTGAGCCCCATATTGGCCATAATATTAATCATCCCATTAATTGTGTATACATAGTTTTGTGATTGCATAAAAACTGGCACATTTGAAACAACTACTATAGTAACACAAAAATAAAGAACTTTACCATCCATACTGCTCTTAATCAGTCCTGATAGTTTAAAATTGATGTAAAAGTTATATTTGAATAGTGAGGAGCCTGTGAGTCTTTTTTAAAAGAAAATCAAATTAAGCTGATTTGAAATAGAAGGAACTAAAATTAAAATTGCAGCTCTCATTACAATGAATCAAATATACATATAACATAATCTGTTTTTCATTCATCGTTTACAAAAGTTTATGAATGGCTAGAGCGGAAACTATCATTCAGCTGGTTGCCTGGATATATACATAAATGTGGAGTTTTGTTGTTCTTCAGTATGTCCAGTTATAGCTATTATTAGAATAGCTGTAGCTGGACAACGCTGTCGCAATGTCATGGTGTACCATCATTTGAAGCCTAGGGCTTATTAGCAAGCCTACTGAAGTTTTCTATTGGCAATGTGCCAGGCTGATAGCAAATGTCAGGCAACTCTCATTACTTCTCGTTGTTTATAAGTTGATTTTAATACCATTTTCCATTGGCATTGTGCCAGGCTAATAGCAAGTAGTAGGCAAATTTCATCATTTCTCATTGTTTATAAGCTGATTTTTAATACCCGGGCAACGCCAGGAGGCACAGCTAGTTATCATATACAGGAGAGCTGTTTCGCTGTTTCTTAATTCTAATACAATCACCAGTTGGCAGTCTAGATGCAAGATAACTTAGTACATGCAGACAGACCCTGGTTCAATCTTTAACATCTCCTAATCTTTTTTAGCACAATACTTTTAACTATTTTACATTATCTATTACCTTATTTTTTCTTAGATTCTTCTCATTTTTTGGTGGAATATACCAAATGAAATGTAAATTCCAATCGAAGCCCCCGACATAAATGTCACTTCCACTAGTTGCTTTGTATTCTAGAGTCATGTTGTCAATTGTATTAATGTCTGGAGTTACAACTGTTGTTCTGTTGATCCGAATCTCATCTAGCAGAGGCTCCAACCACCCTGAAAGACAAAGGAAATGCTGAGCTGCTTTGGATGTATCACATTGTGTCAAAAAACAAATAGTTTGCTGTAGGATGCTTTAAATACAAAGGTTTTGTTCAAGAAAACTGGCAAATTTTTTATGGTGATTAAGAAATTTAAAGGTTAATTTTTTGCCAAAAAGTATGAGGTGGCTCAATAAAATTAGATAATAAAGTCCTGAAATGAGGAGTGCTAAAATAATTTCCCAAGTTTGGGACATTTACTATTTTATGACTGAACAGGGAGAAGTCATTTTTACATTACTTTAATAGAAGTGGTTCTACGCCAATTAAAGGTATCAATATCTTTCATGGCTTGTGTCCTCATTTTTATACGACGGTTTCAGGTTTTCAACTCATTTAATTCAAGTAACATAAATTAATTGCATACAAAATCTAACAATTATTTTGAAAATTTCATTGCCATCTACTTTAACAAATTATCCGCTTTCTCAGCAGAGAAAAGTATTTTAAACTTTATTTGTTAAACCCATTTATTTGATTTTACTGCTTACTGTTGTCCTTCCTTTCTTTTTATTTGTTTTGTTATAATTGTATAACATAATTTTAAAACATTCCTATTTAAAATGAAATTATTGCCAATATAATAATATATATATAATCAGGTATACATAAGTCATCAAAATTTCGTAACAGAATCTGTTAGCTGTCTTTTATGAATTATTTACAAATTGTGTTGCAGTGGTTGCAGAGCAAAACATTCATAATTTTATTGATGAAGACAGCATAATTCATAGGTAAGTTCCAGAAAAAAATGGATAAAGTTTCAAAAGAAAGACAACAGGGATAGATTATACCAAAAGGCTTAAAATGGCATTTACATTTGACCTATATTCTATTCACTTAACTTATAAGTCAATATAAACTGTATAAAAAACCAAAAGCTGATATACTTCTCAATTTTCTCAAAAGGAAAGTCGATATACTACCTATGCTAGTGGATAAAACTGTATAAAGTTCACACCCCCACATACCTTCAGTACACTCGATGTGTGAGTCTAAGAAAGTCAGCACGGCACCAGATGCTGCCTTGGCACCAGCCAGCCTAGATCTGATTAGACCTTCCCGCTTCTTCATTCTGATTATTTGCACTATACTTAGCTTGTCCATGTAATTTTGGAGTTGCTCACCCAAATGGGCTACAAACAGTTAATGAAAAATAAACAGTTATTGTTAAAATCAAATAAAGCTGTTCAAATGGTTGTTCAAATGTTGTTTAATGGTTGTACAAAAATTAATTTTAGACATGAAGTTTGAGATGTTTGAGGTGCTAGCTGTGTAATTGCTTGCAAATCATTGCTATGTGAACACTCTTCTTAAATAAGCTTAATAATATGATTTAAATATATTATACTTTAAATATGCTATACATAATATGAGGCAAATCAAGTTTTAAAAAGTGAACAACATCGACTTTTAGTAATTGGGCTATCTGACAGGAATGGCAACTTCAATAAAGCAAAACCAGACTAGTCGATCTTAATGGCATTTTCTATCACTTACATTTTATAACTTGATTAGCCAGATGCCAGGCTTTGCATGGGTGTTAAAAACAGCTTATAAAAGTGGCAGGTAATGTAGTTGCCTGCCACTTGCCATTAGCCTGGCGCATTGCCAATGAATAATGACCAAAGGCATTTTGTAACCTTTACCTTATATAACTTGATAAGAATATTTTAACACGCCGTCAATGTAGTTCATGCTACTGACATGGTTAATACTGCGGGTATGATTAATGCTACCGATATGGTTAATACTGCCAATATGGTTAATACTGTTGATATGGTTAATACTGTTGATATGGTTAATACTGCTGATATAGTTAGTACTGCTGATATGGTTAATACTGCCAATATGGTTAATACTGCCAATATGGTTAATACTGTTGATATGGTTAATACTGCTGATATGGTTAATGCTGCCAATATGGTTAATACTGCTGATATGGTTATTGCTGCCAATATGGTTAATACTGCTGATATGGTTAATACTGCCAATATGGTTAATACTGTTGATATGGTTAATACTGCTGATATAGTTAGTACTGCTGATATGGTTAATACTGCCAATATGGTTAATACTGCCAATATGGTTAATACTGCTGATATGGTTAATACTGTTGATATGGTTAATACTGCTGATATGGTTAATGCTGCCAATATGGTTAATACTGCTGATATGGTTAATGCTGCCAATATGGTTAATACTGCTGATATGGTTAATACTGCCAATATGGTTAATACTGCCAATATGATTAATACTGTTGATATGGTTAATACTGTTGATATGGTTAATACTGCTGATATGGTCAATATTGCTGATATGGTTAATACTGCCAATATGGTCAATATTGCTGATATGGTTAATACTGCTGATATAGTTAGTACTGCTGATATGGTTAATACTGTTCATATGGTCAATAGTGCCGATGTGGTTAATACGCTTTACCTTGCCAACTTCTCAATCTAATCGATGAATTAATTTGATAACTCAAGCTCTAAGTAGCTGAATAAACAAATTATATTCTCAATCAAATAGTTGAAATAATTAAACTATTTAATTAAATAATATTAAATAAATTGTATTAAATAAATTTAAATAGTGATCTATCAAAAATTCAGCTTTTGTAGTCAATTGTCCTAAAAAGAAATTCAGTATAAGTTAGTAAACTGTTTGAAACATGATATTCATTTAGTTACCGAGATGGTCAATAGAACTCACTGTAAAACACCCGATAACAGCCCAAATTATCTTTTTCATTATCATTTGTGATTAGAGATTAATTAGGAAGCAATACTGCAAAGTCGAACTATACAGAGATAAGCTTACATCATTCATGGTTAACTAAAAACGTTTTTTAGTGAAAAGGTAATTTATCCCTCATTTCTTGTGTAAATTAGTAAGAACGAGGTAATATCAAAACATTGCAATCTACATAGATATAGCCATAAGCAGGTGCTTCAAGTACTCTCCATTTAAAACTGTCACTAAGACACTTACGCATATCAGAGAAATCATCAACCAGAATAATCTCCTTGAGAAGTTTAGAATCGGATCTGTCTATAACACTGTGTACTGATCGTAGCAAGACTGACCAGGCCTCGTTATGAAAGCACATGATCACACTTGTGTCCGGTAGATCCTTTGCATATATCTTTGTTTTACACCTGCAGTTAAAACTTATATCTGAACTACGAGTAGCACCTGCTAACTTTCATAAGGTAAATACGGTATTTTGGTAAGGTAATACTAAAATAAATTAATTAAAATACTGAAATAAAATAAATTTGTAATACTACAGAAAAAATAGCTATATTTATTTAAAACTATTTCAGTTTCCTTACAATAACAATCGGGAGGTTTTAATTCTTTGAATTTTGCCAGCAGTTTTTTTCAAAAATCCTGAGTAATTAGCAGCAAAAATATTCTAACACTTTTGTCTCTGGTATGATTCGTCGTTTTTAGGTAGCAACAAAAAGTGAAAATGCAAAAGATACAAACAAAAAAGCATTAATTAAAAGACAATAAAAATATAAAAATTAACATACCAATCAATAAATAGAAATGACAGAATGAAAGCGGAAACCAGAAATCAGAAATTAAAAAACCAGAGAGTTTATGAGATAGTTTGTTAGCTAAAAACCTTACTTGGTGGCAGACAATAAAATAAAAATATGAAATGTGTTTTTTATATAATATATTTCAATAAAGTGTCAATATTGCTGTATAGAAATGGAAAAGCCAAATCGACATCTATGAGGTTGAGAAAGCCACACACCCAATCTTAACAGGATTATGTACACAGTGTAGAGAGAAATATGAACACTAGAGCTGACACTATGAACAAGGTAAATTTCTAAAGAAAAGTACTTTACTAAGAACGGATTACTTTGTTTATGTCAGGAGAAAAAAGAGTAAATGAATAATGTTAAAAATTTGGAAAAAAGAACAAATAAAAGCTGAAAATTGTTTGACAATTAGTCTTATAGTAGTCGGAAGTTTAAGATATCAAGCCAGAGTTTTATTAATAGTCTTCAGTGTGGTTGTCTTCAACAGAACTGCTCAAATCTCCAGGCTAACCAGCTCGACTAGCAAGGTACTAGTAAAAGCCAAAGGACCTTCATTAGCAAGAGGGCATCTGACCTCAACCAAATTATGCCTCAGTCAATTTAAATATGAGAATAGAGGAATTTGTCAAAATGGAAAGTTTTGTGATGATGAAAAGAACATGCAAAATATTTGTCAGTGAAGTTGTAAGAGTTATGGGACCATTTGATTTTGCCCAACAAAAAGGCAAAACTAAGACAGTCAAAAAGGGTTATTTGACATATGCGATGTTTCAAGTTTTTGCTTTAAAAGAGCCTTATATTGTATGCATGTGAATAGGTGTTTTTTCTACATTTCACTAGAACAACTTTACGGACTAATGGCAGAGCAACAAAAGATAGATGATTTTCAGTTGCCCTCTGTTACCGCACTACTGACAATACTGTTTCTAACAGAAGGCAGCCTAAAACACAAATTTCTACAGCATGAGGACCTGAAGCTCATTTTTGCTAACAGCAAACACAAAACTTTATTTGCTAGAAACTAGAAATTTCCCTGTCATACAGCCCACGACCAAAGTGATATTCCACTGTCATACAGCCCACGACCAAAGTGATATTGGAAAAAAGAAAGGGTACTGATGGTTGAGCAATGCAATATTAGCAGTCAAATGGCACTGCAGTGCAATAGGATAATTGCAATGGTAGCTGTAATGTACTGGGTGTGGGTGTTATTATGTACAACAATTAGCAATAATGAAAGGAAAGGATTGTATGTTTATATACATGTATCTCCCCCTGCAATAGGAGAAATGCAATATTAGAAGTAAAATGCATTGATATTGTTAGAATAACCAATATTAGTAATATAGTAATACAGTAATAATAGAAAACCAATGCACAATTTTGTTTACATTTCAAAACGTCATAGCTAACAAGATCAAGAAGTTGTGATATTTATATAGATTTTTAGAAAATCTATTTAACAAAACTATTTAGAAAAAATAATAGCAGTAACATATTGCCCATCATCGATGTTGTTAGTGTGACTATAACACTTCAATAGTCATCCAAACTTATAATTAAATATTGTAATAATCTCATAAGAATCGTTAGAAAAAAATATCATCGTCGTGTCCTTTACCTTCACTGCGTTGGACATCAGTTAGAATATCAAAGTACTCAAAAGTGTATAAAATGTCAGTTACTTTGAAATTGGCAAAAAAGAAACGATTATATTTCAGTACTCCTACGTTAATTACAGAAACCTTCGGCAATTCGACAATGCTATAGACTGATGAAATGTGCACGTTATTTTTTCATGAAATGCACACGACTTAATGGTTCTATTCTCTGTCGCTCGGCGCTTCAATTACCGGTCTTAATTTTGATAAAAGTAAGGTTTGGAAGTTTTAATAACGATTTTCGGCCAAATTAATCTGTCTATTTGTGTATAATCTGTTCAGATGGGTAAGTTTTAAGATACTGTTGACACTTTTCAAAGACTTGGTAATATATTTAAATAGGTTTATATGTGTTTTGTATCGTTATTATACTTAAACGACTCAACAAAAAATGGTTGAATTTGTTAATGAGATTTCGGTACAAGGGTTTGTAACGTTGTTGATGAATAATTTTCGGGAGTTGTGTGCACATGCATTTATCATAAAACTTTCAAACATTCGCTCCGCTCGTTTGGTCGTGGGATAAAAATTGTTTTACTCTACATTTGGGATATGATAGTTCCAAACTATACAATAAACAAAAATGAAACATTAATTTGTCATTTACTAGCTTTTGCTTGCTAATGAAACTGCGTTTCTGCACCTACCCGAAGCAAACTGGCCAAAGTATGAAGCAAATGACTTGGCCAAAATAAAGAATGGAAGGCCTTTTAGCTTTTTTATCTAAAAACCTCTTTCAATAGTCAAAGCAAATTTTCTACCGAAAGTGTCTCGTAATTTCAAAGTTTCATATGCTGAGTCTTTTGTTAGTAAATATATTTAGTATTCTTAGTATAGTATAGCTCTAAAGGAGTTTGACTTATCAGGCTAACTGCTTCTTATAAACAGCAGGAGTCACCAGCTAGAGTGCCATTAACAGCTTTACTTTCACAAATGATCAGCGGAAAAAACTATAACATAAAGATGGGAATTGATTAATTTTTTGGAGGAAACATGTGACTTTAAAAAAACAAAACATTTTTGCCATGACAAGAAGCATGAAAAAATTGTTGAACATCAACAGGTTTATTTGCTTAGATTAACTGAAAAGCTAAGAGTGTGGTGCTGGTTACAAAAGGGCAGAGCTGATGCATAATCAGCCAATAGTTGGTATTCTAAATTCCAAAGTAACATCCACAAGTAGCAGATCATAACCATCTGGTTTGTGAGACAATCAAAAAAATACATTTTTTCAAAATAATTCTCTGTTACTTTTTTTTTTTGTTACAGCTAATTGAGATCCCAGTTTTGGGAAAAAAACAAAATAGATTAATATTTTGATATTAAAAATTTGAGAAAGCATGGGGATGTGAAAAATATTTTAGATGCTCTGATGAATGCTATCAAAATGCACATTTTATTAGCAAGAAACTCAAAAAGATAACATTTTACGTTAGAAATGTCAAAAAAAGGATGGAAAATAGATGTGTGGAAGTGAAATGTGGATAGCAATTAAACCAACTTGTAGGAAAAACTCACAAATATTTGAATGGCTTGAAGCAGGTAAATATTTGAATGGCTTGAAGCAGGTAAATATTTGAATGGCTTGAAGCAGGTAAATATTTGAATGGCTTGAAGCAGGTAAATATTTGAATGGCTTGAAGCAGGTAAATATTTGAATGGCTTGAAGCAGGTAAAATGATAATGAAAACTAGTAAACAAGATGAACAACAAAAAATCCCAAAAGAATTAGAAAGTTTCTAGATTCAAGTCTAGATTACAGGCACGCTAGACAAATTATGAATAGAAAGTTTTATAGGGCTGTTGATAAATATTAAAAGACTAACCAGCAAGCTTTAAGGTTTAAATCATGACAATAATAATAAATAATGAAAATATTATTTCTTTTCTGTCATTCATGATTTTAAGATTAGACTATGTATGAAACAGTGTTTAATATTATTTAAGGACCAAACTATGTGAAAGCAAGCTTTATACATATTTATAGCATTTTGAGAAACCTCAGATGCCATATACCAAATAAATATTTACTTAGATATTGTTTGTATAAAATTGTATTTGAATCGGATTGCAGTCAAAGTTACACTCTATTTAAAACTAGTTTAAAGGATCTCCTATGCACCAGTTACACAAAATGATACAGTTTCTGTAGCTTTATTATGGAACAGTTTTATTTTATTGAGTTTCTAAAAGCAAACTTTTTCTCTAAATCTTATTGGTTTGTAAATAATTTGATGAGCTAAAGAATTGTGTAAATGAATTATTTTGCACTTTAAAAGATATGTAGGAATGTTCATCATGAAAACTCATTTGTACAGAAAAATTGAAATAACAGTCTGAATTAGAAATTAGTCAGAAACCAGGAAAATTTGACACTTAGATAATTGCAACCTATCGAAAAAGCACAATATCAAAATAATGCATTATAGTTATTAATTAATTAATGCCTGGTGTAACACAGTTAACAACAAATTTTTTGCCAGAAAATTTATATTTTATCAACATATACATCATCTAACATTCTAGCTTTCAAATGAAGGTGTTTGTTTGTTTCTGTGTAATTAGTACTACGCCGGCTGCTGTGCCTAATACAGCTCTACACTGATTGCAATAGCTTTGCTGCCCATGTGAGTTTAAACATTTTTTCTGACCAACATTGTAAGCTTAATGCAGACTGAAGTGTTTAGCTTAAAGCCATGGAAGTTTGGTATTTGGTAGGAGTATGTGTACAATTATGCCATAGTATAGCCAGTTGAATGATGTGTGTATTAGATAAATAGCTGTTAGCAGAACTGGAGGTATTAAATTCCAATCCAGTGCGCAGTGGATTTTTTATTTCTAAAACTTTGTTGCTATGACTCGGCACACATACAGATCAACAAAAACAAGCAAACACTAAGACTTATATACTTATAGATTACATTCAAACATTGGCCAAGACCTAAATAATTTTAACCTTTATTTTGCAGTTTCAATTTGAAGATTCTGGTTCTATGCAGGATTCTTTTAACTGTTCAAGCCAAAAGCTTGCTCTATACATATATAATCTATCTATGTGAGTATTTATCATTTCTAAAGTTAATATAGGTTTGACTAAATTCTCACGCATTCTTTCCTCAGGTTTTAAAGGCATGGGAAACCCCTCGTATAACTACTCGCCATAGCAGCTAAATTATTTGGCACATATCCAACCTTTACAGTAATTTTATGGATGGTTAAAAGATGCCTACCTAGCAACTTACTAAAAGTATTTTCACGGAAAAAAATAACAGCTAGTATATCCGTTTTGAGTTTTTAAAGATTTGGGATCTGACCTCTGGAACCTGCAAAAAGCTTTTAAACTTTTTCATACAAAAAATATTTCAAGTTTTTACAGAGCAGATAACTACTAATAATTTAAGATATTGCAAGCAAAGATGGTGATAGTTCTACAAGCTAAAATTAAAACAGCAGAAAATATTTGAAGTTGTTCTTTTTATTGCAATTTGCAATTTCAAATGATGTCTACTGCTCTTTCCGATCATAAGCCTTTGTAGTTGACTTATGAGAAGCAGTTTACTGTATGAATAATATTTGATTGGGTGAAATGAGTAATCTTCATTAGACAGATAACAGTTTCCATTGCAGTTCCTTCTATTTGAAATCAGCTTCATCAGAGATTTTTTCAAAAAGAACTCACGGACCTCTCATTAATAAAAGGCAACTTTTAAATCGGTGTTAAATTGTAAGAAATGAAAAGGCACAGTATAGATGTCATCACTTTATTTTTATGGTACAACAGCATTGGCTGTAAATTTGTGAACTTTCATGCAATTACAAAATTCTGTACATCAATTAATGAGATGACAAAAATGTTGGCCAATATGAAGTTTAAATCCATGCGACTTACTAAACGGATGCTTTAATCAACTGAGCTAAGGAGCCACCTTCCGACACGTCAGAACAATGGTTCTAATCAGAGAATATAGATTGATATGTGGCAGAAAAGCAAATAGACAGGCGCACAGACCGGCTGACAGACAGACAGACAGACAGACGAGTGGAAAATTTTAATAATGATATATATAAAATATTAAAAAAAAATTTTAATTTTTATAATTTTTTTTAAATATATATAACAAAGGTTTATTATGTCTCATTGTATAAAGGCTTACACTAATCGTATTAAGACTTTAATATTATTATTTTTAATTATTTAATATTAAGTCTTGTAATATTAAACACACATTTAATTTGCTGCCATTTGCTGTCAGTTGCTGTAAGTGCTGCCAATTAGCTACTATGAAAATACGAGCTGATTGCTGTTCAGTTTAATTAACTGCTCGTAACAGGCAACCACTAGAGAGAAGATAAGGAATAAACTACAAAGTGCACTAAGGTTGGATGAATTTGACATTTGATAATAAACATTATCTTGCCAGGCAAAAAGGAACAAGTACTCAAGTATATATTGTGTTAACTACAGATGGTTTTTAGAGTTAATATACAAGAATATTAAAGCTTTTACCTGTTTAAACAATAAAAAGTCACACATATGTTTTAAGATGATCAATTTAGAGTGTAAAAATGTCAATTTGATGTTTATTTGACTTGTTTCAAGCTCGCTCTGAGTAGAGTTTAATTTAGCACTTGGGGATATACAAGCAGAAATTTTTACATAAAATCTTATAAATATACAGTGACTATATATTCCATCTTAGTTAGTATATGTGAGAGTAATTTAATTGTCCATATAAACAAATCACAAAGTCTATCTTTCAGTCTTTTCAGCTTTAGTCGATTAGTATCTAACCATGAAAAATCCGTATCGCAGAAGATTTGATCTCGGAATCTCCCTTTATCAGGCAACAAACTAACCGATTGAGCTATTAGAGTTGCAGTGGATTCACTGGGCAATATGAGTCATTATCTAATTATTTAGGCTAAATTACGCATAGCACTCTGTGTTGCTATGTTTAGCAATAAGGATACTTGCTTACTCAAATTAGCCATTGGCAATATGCTAGGCTAATGGCAAGTGGCAGGCAACTACATTACCTGTCACTGTTTATATGCTGTTTTTAATATCCGTGCAACGCCGGACATTCGGCTAGTAGATATATAAATCTAAGTATTTGTTTGTCTGGTTATAGAAATAAAACATGCACTCTTGCAGCACGTGTTAGCATTAGGAATAAAAACACTGCTTTGTACTGCAACTTGAAACAGAAACACTGGTTTTGCGGACAAACGCCCCAACCTTTATACTATACTCCATACTATAGAATAATTGGGATATACTCATTACATCTGCCTGTCTTCAATGGTGCAGGAAACTGCCAGTGTACTAAAAAAAATATGTCCCAAAACCTCCTTAAACCTCTATAAAAGTATGTGTATATAGCATAAAGTTAATTGAACTTACAGCAGAAACAGAAATAAAAAAAATACTTGGTAATTTAAAAATTAGAATGGTAAATGTTGTATATCTTGATTCAAATTAGAAATTTTATGCAACTTTTTTTACTACTCAATTAACACCTGGCATCCAGCTAGTTAAAAATACAAACCCACATTTCATCTTATCTAGTACATGTACAGGTAAATTCAATTACAGGTAAGTTGAAGAAAATACTTGAACTACACGTAAATCTACCAGTGCAAAATCAGTGGTTATACACACTCACAGAGGGTCTCTTATATCTAAGAGCTGTCTGTGCACAGATATCTGGTCACTGGCAAACTCATTGAAGTTATTATTCTTCAGGCCTCTTTCATATCTCTCTTTATCCTTTTGACTGAGGTCTTCCTCGTTGATCATCACACCTTTTCCTAGTTCTCCTGAAACATATAAAAAACAGATTTATCAGCTGTACACTTTTATTTGTCATAATTATACGTAATACATAAACATCTTCAGAAAGCATATCTTATGAAAATCAGAACATAAACGGTAAAGTATTTCATTTTCAGTTAATTCATTTACATTTTTTGTCATAGATAGGTATGAACCTTGTTATGGTTTTGGTTATTTTAATTTATAAATAAGGCATTAAATGAAATCCTATTTCTGCGTAACTCTGACTAGTCATTCTCTCTCTTTTAACTTTTACTGGTGAAATAATTCCATTTCGTCACACATGCATACACACGCATGCAAACTCCTGCACAACACAGCATAGCACGTAATACCATACCACACCACATAAAAAACACACACATACGCATACGCACACGCACGCACGCATGCATGCACACACACACGCAGGAATACACATGTACGCACATGCATGCACACTCATGCTCACACACGCACGCGCATGTACTTTACATACTCTTTCAACCTCTGATAATTTACAAGACTCACTATTTAATGATATTCTTAAAGTTTTGCTAATGTATACATCATGTATGCACAGTTTGAAAGACAAATTGCTGGAGTTAGCGTAAACCCAGTTTAGTACAGTTAACCTATGAAGGAACATCGTTTGTCATAGAAAAATGTTTTTTCTACTGAAAACTGATACATTGAAATTTTTGTGATTTGCTTACAATACTATGACTATCAACATCTGCTTACTTGAAAGATAGAAAAGTCTTGCTTCAATATATCAGTTTGAAAAAGTTATGTTGATGTTTTATTTTGGAATCATTATAGACTAGTTCCTATCACTTCTTACCCGGAAGACGAGGATTAGCGACGGCTTTACTCATCTGGGAAAGAAGAGATAAAGGTCCGACATTACTGTTTGAGTTTACATACTTGAAAAAACTGTCTTCTGGCTTTTTTGGTTTATGTAGGGAGGTAGGAACTTCTACAATCTTTGACACTTGCTTTGGTTTGTAAAACTCATGATGATTTGTTTGAGTTTCAGACCTGAAACCAAGATCCAAAGCTAGCCTCATCAAGGAAATGAAAATAGCAAACTCTATGTGGCTCATGCAGATATTAAAATGAATACTAATGTGCTTAAAATCACAACAAGTGACTTCATTAGACACAAAGTATACAGCCTAATTGTATAATTTAAACTTTTAACAGGAAATTAAAAAAACCCGACTGAGATCCTCTAATTTCTCTACAAGAAAACAAATCACTAGAGTGCAAAGCAATGAATGTATATATTTTTAAATATATATCAATACAGTCAAGAGTAGGCATACAATCAATTTCATATAATGATTTTTCCAGGTGCTCTGCTCTTGGTCGCTTCTGCTGCATCTTTAATAGCTTTTCACCTTGGTTTGGCTTTGCTCCTTGGTAGTACGGTCAACTCGCCAGTCAACCCTTGGCCGACTGGAAGTATTACTAGGGATCATAATATTTGTTGAGTCAAGGTTTGGCCCTGTTGCGGCATCGGTCACCTCGGGGTCGGCTTCTCTCTCTGATCTGGCTCTGGCTGTTGCGATCGTTACCCACAAAAGCAATAACTTACTAATGTGGCTATGAAATGCCTAATCAGTTTTATAACAGTTTAAAGGCTGTTAACTTTTATCGCTAGTTTCTTGCTGAAAAGGCAAACAACTTATTAAAATAAAAACAATTATTAAAAGTAATACAATTATAAGTCAAAATAAAAATCATTAAAAGTTGATTTTATATCCGCCAAGAGTCATATACTTCAATTGATGAAAAAAGAAAAGCTGGGTTCTACAAACTCTGCTTTTAGTACAAATACGTAAGCAATAACTGTACAAATGATTACGATTTTGTGAACGTTGATCAGTCTAGTTAGAGTATTTACTAGGTGATAGGCAGACAGTTTCATGTAATTATTACATGCTAGTTGTTATTATCAGAATGCTGTCACTGTCAGCATCTATTATTATTACCAACTTATAACTCACCTTCTTAGCTCCAATGGTTTACCATCATGATTAGCACTTCCCATAAAGATGACACAAATGAGAAACCATATTATTGTAGCATAAGCTATAAGCTTGATGAAGAATTGGATGGTTTTTATCCTTGCCATTTTCAAAACCATATCAAGCTTTATTGAATATAAGTAACAGAATCAAAAACCAAACACTGTCTACATGCAACCAAGTTAATATTATTAGCTCATGACCCTAGTAGCTGTAACAGTGAGTGATTTACTACAAAAGGATACCGGTCAGTATAGTCTTATCAGTAAATATGTGGCTGTTAGTTACATGATAAGGTAGCTAAAACAACAAATTAACATGTCGCGATATTATTAGTAATGCATTTAGGCCTAACACTGAAGTATGTATTGATATTTTAGCCTTAAATTGTGATGTTTTAGCTTTTAATATCCTCAAGCTAGCCATTAATTTTTGAGTTTAGATCTGAATCTATCTCCATGTTTTAATGGAGTTATCTTAACATGTTTTCCAAATAAAATGAATTAAATCTCCTCCTCAGTGAGCATGGTAGATGTGAATCAATGTTTTTTGTACATATCTGCTTATTTATTTTAATTTCAGTATTTTTAATTCGAACTTAAATCCTTTTATTCACCGGTAAATCATGACAACTACAACTGTAGAAAAAAAATATAACTCAGAAAATACTAACTAATTGTATTAGTTTATAGTTGTGTACAATATAATTTTTGCATTTGTAAAAAGGGAGTACAATTGTGTGTATACACAGACTTGTGTATGACTTATATGTCTATGTAAATAAAAGACTGTTTGACTTTATTTCAGTCTATTTGCTGTGCAACGTAGCTTCAAGTGACTTATTTAATTATAAAACACGCCAGCAGTCTAATCGCTGAAGCGGATAAACCTGAAAACAAGCGATTTAACGACATTGACTATGGCATAGATTTGTGTACTAATATTGTAATGAGCTGTACATTCAAATAAATCACCAGCTCGTATCGACCTGAAGTGAACCGTCCAGCTCAGCTTGAGTCGTAGACAAAGAAGGAAGAGCCTACAGTTAAACTCAGATACAATATATAAGAGCGACGAAAAGGAAAGACAGAAGCAGTATGCGCCTGATAATGTGCTGTTATATTCCAGACAATATAAAATGTACACAAAGCAACTCTATATATATATAAATTTAAGTGTTTGTTTTTTTTTAAATCTTTTTATTAAACCCTGTGTCCAGTTAAAATGATTAAAATGTAGCAATAAAAAAAACCAAGTAGCAGATAATTTAATCTCAGAACCTCCCATTCACAAGGCGACAAGCTAACCTATTAAGCTGACCTATTAAGCTAACCAATTAAGCTAACCAATTAAGCTAACCTATTAAGCTAACCTATTAAGCTAACCTATTATGCTAACCTATTAAGCTAACCTATTAAGCTAACCTATTAAGCTAACCTATTAAGCTAACCTATTAAGCTAACCTATTAAGCTAACCTATTAAGCTAACCTATTAAGCTAACCTATTAAGCTAACCTATTAAGCTAACCTATTATGCTAACCAATTAAGCTAACCTATTAAGCTAACCTATTAAGCTAACCTATTAAGCTAACCAATTAAGCTAACCTATTAAGCTAACCTATTAAGCTAACCTATTATGCTAACCAATTAAGCTAACCTATTAAGCTAACCTATTAAGCTAACCTATTAAGCTAACCTATTAAGCTAACCTATTAAGCTAACCTATTAAGCTAACCTATTAAGCTACAGGGATACAATTGATTATTTGGACAGATAGTCATTATCTGGGTTAAAATACTTATAGCGGCTCTGTATTACATACAACGCTACTTAAGCTTGGTCTTACAGGTCTTAATAGTAATTCTAGCAGTATGTATACTAGCTTACTAAAAGTAGCCAATATCAGCTACATTACCCGCCATTGTTTATAAGCTGTTTTCACCACCAGTGCAACGCGGTGCATTCGGCTAGTATATACTAAACTCAAACACACTGAGTTATTCTTCAGAGTTTTCATGTGGTGCTGTTGAACGAGTCTTGCAGGTTTCCTTCACAGTATATTTACTGCTCTTTGACAAATGATTTGCTCCCCGGCAAACAAGTGATGCAGAAGTAACGATCGCTAACAATTACCTTTGTGTTGATTCAGATTTCCGCATGTAAGTGAAGTGGCCTAGGCCTTGCTTGTTCCATCCGCTGTACAGATAATCACTTTAACAACACAAATGTTGATGAGACTTGTCATATATTTACACTCTGACCTAATTAATACATGATTTAAAAATTTTATGACCCACAAATGACCTATATATTTCTATTTTGCACAATAAACTTAAATATAGTTATGTTATAGTGCCGAAACGGGGTTATAATGCTACAAAAAACCTAAATAAAATTCTATCTCACAATGGAATTTGTTCTTGAACACAAAAATTTTAAATACAATTACAACTATGTAACAGGAACGAGCCAGCGCTTCTTGTGATATAGAGTTTTTGCTATTAACATAATAAAATACTACTCTAGAGACAAAACCAGTAATCTGGAAAACAGCGAAGAGGGCGTGTAGCCAGTGAGATTAAGAAGTTAATCTTTACTTGCAAAGCCAGTGGCCAAGAGGATTGCTGCTATTCTTGATGCTTTAAGACGACAAGCTTGCTGTTCAAATCTTATACTAGTATGATAAATATATGACCAAGTATTCATGCTGATGACTTGCTGCCATATTCTTTACGATGTGGCCACAACCAGAGCTGATGTAGGTTGTTAACATCACAAGTGTTCATAAACAGTTCTCCTGCATCTGAACCTTCTATACACAACTGAGATATACAATGCTTGATCAGTCCACTCTGAAACAAATAAAGGTCATTCAGAAAAAACTACGTACACTTGCCACATGGACTAATCGTTCAGTACTATGGAAAGGTTACAGTGAATCTTAATGAAAAAGAGGAAGTAAAAGTCTGGTTTGGTTACTCTTTTACTCTTTCACTACCACTACTATTACTAATGCTACTACATCTACTACTACTATTACTAATGCTACTACTACTTCTACTACTATTACTAGTACTACTATCACTACTGCTACTACTATCACTACTACTACTACTATTACTACTACATACTACTGCTACACCACTACTACTCCTACTACTACTGCTACTACTACTGCTACTACTACTACAGCTGATAGTACTACTACTATTACTACTACTATTACGATTACTATTACTACCACTACTGCTGCTACTACTACTACCACTACTACTAGAACAACTGATAATACTATTATTTCTACTACTACTCCTAACAGCACTGTTACTACCAATGTTCTTTTAGAGTTGCATAGAATCTGTTTGACTCATTAGTAAAATCACCTTATGAAAACTTACTGCAAAAAGCTTTTTGGAAACCTCACTGAAGTGCCTATAGGCTTTCACTCATAGGAATTTTTTTCTGTCACTAACTAGCAATAAATTTATGTTGGTCACTCTCTAATATATTTTTCACCTATTGAGTTGTTTATTATATTTAAGGCTTTGGTGATGCAGCAGATGCTTGATTCCTGGTTTAACGGAACTGCAACAAGCAGTTGTATTCTTTCTACTCCCACTACTAGTTGAAGTGTTCTATGACAAACATACAAAGTCAGCATCATCAAAAGTGAAATAGATTGGTTTTTTCATTCAAATATTAACTATTTTACAGCCAGAGCAAAATGTATAGTTCTGTTTAAAATAATAACTAACAGTACCAAAATTGACTTCATAGACTGCCTTTCAAACTTGCTGTTTTTGTTGCGTCAGACTAAACATACATGTAGATAAGGTGAGTAAACACTAAATAGCAGGTGACTAAAAACGTTTTCAATTCAGTCTGAATATCAGGCCCATAATCTTATAACGTGTTTCATAGAGAAAAAGTAGTTTTAGAAATATTTATAAAAAATACCAGTAGGCATTTTAATAGCCACCGAATCTTTGCTTAAAATTATCCGAATTTTCATTTTATAAATTATTTTGGGTCTGCTATTGGAATAGTATTAGTTTATAAGTTAAATAGTTTGATTATTTTTTGTACTATATTTTTTAATGAAATCAAACTTACCGAAAAACCTCTATTTGAACACCACCTTTATTTGAACGTTACCTCTAATAAAAAACCACCCTGTGAGAAGAGTTGAAAAATTGAGAGCCATTGCTTTCAAATAGAGGTTTTACAGTAACCATTTTATGGTAAACATTCTACTTGCCCTGCTAATGTTACTCGTTCACCTAGTGAATCTAATCTTCTCTTGTAAAATATGTGCTATATGTTTTATAGTTTATAAAGAGCATATCCATTTTTTGTCATTTAAGTCCTCTAACCTTTAATTTTTGTTTAATTTAATACAGAACTGAAAAAGTACTATCTAAAATACAGCCACGTTTAGTAATGTCTTATAATGAAAATGCATTTTTCAGTTTTTAACGCTTTGAGACAATCATGTTTGAAACTAACAAAGTGACACACTAGTCCATGCTGGGTAAACTTCATGTTTGCATCTATGATCAGACATTTCCATCATGTTTTGAGTCTACAAAAGTGTAAATGAACAGCACCTAAATTGATTGATATTAAACCACCCCCCCCCCCTCCCCCCTTCCCCAGTTTCCTTCATTTCCTTGACATACCTTTTGATACAGCCATTCCTGGTTTCCTTTCACACCATGACAAGCATATGTTTTCACTTTACCGCTGTTGGCATAGTCAAGACAGACCTCATCTCGTCTTATTTCTCCTATCTCACTCATCAACCAGAGCTGATTACCTTTGAGGCTGTCACACTTTTGAAAACCAATAGGCACGTCATCAGAGAGGTAGTCGGATGGTCCATCTAAGCAGTAGTTGTTAGCCTTATTTTGTATCTGCAGGTAAAAACCAGACAGTAGTTATTAGCTTTATTTTGCACCTGCAGGTAAAAACAGGCAACGGTGGTTAACTTTATTTTGTACGTACAGGTATAACCCAAGAAGTAGGCTACATATTATTGTTTTCCGTACCTGCCGATATGTTTATTCATTGAGATGTTAGGGTATTTATAAGGTACTAAGGTAAGAAAAGCAAAGAAGAGGTGACACAAGTTATCCATCAAACTTTACATGTAGTAACATGCATGCCAATTTGAAATCTGTGAATCGGGTGTTTCTTCTAGCAATTCACAGAAGTGTCCCACTGTTCAGCCACACAATAATATAAGACTACCTCTTCAAAGGGTTACTCATACCAAATCTTAAAAGATTTTTTAGAAAGTATAGATATTTCTATCGTTTGAAATTTTTTTGCTGTTTTAAGTGAACTGACATCCAAATGTTTTAAAATTAAAATCAACAAAACTGGGTACATGTTTTTTGTGTTTAACTGTGATACAGTTTTGTAAATTTTAACTGTGGAACATTCGGACATCCAGATCACCTAATCAACAAACAAAATATGAAATGATAAAAAATATCTGTAATTTCTGATAAAATATTTTCCAAATTGACCTAAGTAACCTGGCAAATATACAGGTTGAAACTCCCTTTATAGTTGTCAAAACTCTAAGCTACACGTAGATGTTCTATTTTTATGGAACATCCAACTCGCTCATCTCTGCCTATTGTACCTGATAATATGGGTTTAGAGGTAAAAAAATAAAATAAAATTTCATGAAACATACTTGGCCAGAGTGTATTGCTTGGTTTGGTATAAACCTTTCAGGATAAACATTTTTCAAATACCAGTCAAATGATTTACACTTCAATCTCTGCCTAAGCTTGATCCTTGAAGATATGTCTCCATAGTCTCCCTGAAATATGATAAAATGGTCACATTATATGCGTAAGGAGTTGTTGCTCCAATGCAACTAAGTGGCAGAGTGTCTTATTCAAGTGGGTGTTTAAAGAATTAGTGAGCATTTGGAATTGTGTCACCTTAATGAATCGCAAGTCACCGTAATGAAAAGTAAGCCGCCTTCATATATATAACGTCACCTTAATGAGTGGTAAGTCACTTTAATGAGTGGTAAGTCACTTTAATGAGTGGTAAATCCCTTTAGTGAGTGGTGAGTCACTTTAATGAGTGATAAGTCACTTTAATGAGTGGTAAATCACTTTAATGAGTGGTAAGTCATTTTAATGAGTGGTAAGTCACTTTCATGAGTGATACGTCACTTTCATGAGTGGTAAGTCATTTCCATGAGTGGTAAGTCACTTTCATGAGTAGCAAGTTACTTTAATGAGTGGTAAGTCAACATAGTTGGAGAAGTGTTGGTAAATCTATGTAATATTGAAATGTATACTTACTAGGTCCTGATTCAACCGCTCATAGTAGAAGTTCTTGTATTCATCCAGCCAGACCTCTGCCAGTCTTATGCTGTTCTTTTTTATTATGTTCGCTGCCTTCGCAAACTTATATGGTATCCGAGTTCTAAAATTAAGTGTCTATAAGTTATACTGACACCTTTTCTGGATGTATGGGTGACATTTGCATTAGGTAATGAACATTTTTTGCTTAACATACAAAAACTTATGTTGTTTGCAGTGTTAATAATGATAAAGAAATAAAGCACTTCTGTAAATTTGGTACTTTATTAAGGTATTAGTAAAACTTTTCATTAACTTTTAACTTAAACTGATATTGGTGACCAACTTCTTGGTTGTTATATAGCAATCATAAGCCAGCTTTCAAAATGATTGCAAAAGAAATGCAACTGATTTGAGCAAATACTTTTGGACAGTAAAATTGTAAATTGTTCATAAATTCATCTTCTTTTTTTATTTTTTAAACTGCCAATCAAATGGGTTAATAATAGCTAATTAGAGGAGAAGGAAGAAACTGTCAAAACTTGAAATCTTGCTTGCAATTAAAAGCTGACCATAGCAGGTGATACAATTGGCAGTACTGGTAAATACAGTGGCCTCCTTAATGCTCCCTGAACATAGCAAGCAGTAAAACTAACAGTAGCGATAAATACAGTTGTTCCCTTAAGGGGATAACTGTACTTATAGGCACTGCCAATTTTATCACTTGCTATGGTCAGGGAGCATTAAGGGGGCTAATTTATTTATCAGGCCTGTTAAGCCAGGTTCCCATATACGTCGCTATTAGCGATGAAATGGGAACGTATGCGCCGAAGGCCGCCGAGGACCGCCGGTGGTTGCCGGCGGCATCGCAATAGTTTAGCGCTGTTCAAATTTTGCAAATGGTTGCAGGCAAAACATTCCCGAAATGCAATGTCCGGGTAAAGGTCACCATTATAGGAACGGCATGGCGAGCAAACATTTTATTTGATTACGCAATTATGTTTACGATATTATTAACGATGTGGCTTTATGTGAACATATCCCGCAGAGCCTAGCGTCTTACTGAGCAAGCGTTTTACTGTGCATGTTACCGCCGGAGTCTAGCAATTGATATGGGAACCGGGCTTAGTTTTATCCCATGCTCCGTTAAGGGAGCATTAAGGAAACAACTGTACTTATCGCTACTATTAGTTTTATTACAAGCTATGTTCAGGGAGCATTAATAATACATTACACATAAAGCATTTTATTCTCAGTATTAGTTTTGGCTGTTAACTCTGTGTCACTACTAGACTAGTAGTGACTAGTAGTACTAGTTCAGTGATTACATTTTAGTATAATGAATATATGGACATGCTCTTCAGTCTTGGCTAATAATTAAAATAGAAAGAATTGTTTGAGCAGAAATGGTTGTCTGTACGATCTTTCTAGATTTTTATAAAAAGCTAACCAAGATGAATAAGGCGCAATTATAGAACTTGAATACACACGAGTATGATTAAGTTGATGTGCTGGTTAATTAAATAAAACCTGATCTCACCTGAAAATATGACCAACACGTGAACAAGGGATGATTTCTAGGGTACCTCCACACATCCATATTCTAAATGATATCTCTAGATTCTCTCCACCCCAAATGTCCATCCCTGCATCATAAGTACCCAGCTCTACAAAGTAATCCTTGCTGATGGAAAAGAGGCCTCCAATCATTGTAGGGGAATGGACTGGTGCTACCTAGGACACAGAGATAATGACCAAACATAGAAACATATATGTCTGGTTGGAAACTTCAAAAGCTTCCTCCCTTGTAGAGCAGTTATATTTTTCTTTTCGTTAATAAGTTGATTTCTCAATTTTTACCCATGAGGTCTCAAACAATCCTCTGTATATACTTGCCAGTTTTCTAAATGTGGTATGTTTCTTTACATTTGGAAGGAAGTCACAATGTTTTTTCTAGTTCTCTGTAGTAGCTAATACCAATCAAAGTTGTAACTATTTTACATTTCTGTTTTAAGTTTGCAACTGGTTTTGTAAGAAATGTTATTTTATGTTAGATTTAGCATCTGAGTTTGCCCTGAGTACCTTTGATCTAAGCCCAAGATTGTAGCCAATGTGATATACCATCATACGTATGTAGTGACAACATGTATACTAACATACGCTGAAACAGTATAATGTACATTAGTATAGTCATTAGATATAACAATGACTGGTACTGAAAGCAACAACCAAACTTGCACCCACTAATCATAATAAAGTTGTAACTAACTCCTGCCTGAGTGTAAAATAGTACGCATATGAAAAATTGCAATTTCAATTACTCAGTTTTAGCTAGTTCTACTTCTTTAGGCAATAACTATATTATTGTTGGTCATTGTCCATCCGTCTCTTTTTTATGTCACAAAAGCTATCTTTATTCTCTAATTTGCATAATTATTCAGATGCTTTGAGAGGTGGGAGGTGGGAGGTTACAACAGTTGTTGAGCATGTCGTTGTAATAAGCTGAATGTCAGAGGTTTGAGCCCACATTTGAGCCCCATATTGGCCATAATATTAATCATCCCATTAATTGTGTATACATAGTTTTGTGATTGCATAAAAACTGGCACATTTGAAACAACTACTATAGTAACACAAAAATAAAGAACTTTACCATCCATACTGCTCTTAATCAGTCCTGATAGTTTAAAATTGATGTAAAAGTTATATTTGAATAGTGAGGAGCCTGTGAGTCTTTTTTAAAAGAAAATCAAATTAAGCTGATTTGAAATAGAAGGAACTAAAATTAAAATTGCAGCTCTCATTACAATGAATCAAATATACATATAACATAATCTGTTTTTCATTCATCGTTTACAAAAGTTTATGAATGGCTAGAGCGGAAACTATCATTCAGCTGGTTGCCTGGATATATACATAAATGTGGAGTTTTGTTGTTCTTCAGTATGTCCAGTTATAGCTATTATTAGAATAGCTGTAGCTGGACAACGCTGTCGCAATGTCATGGTGTACCATCATTTGAAGCCTAGGGCTTATTAGCAAGCCTACTGAAGTTTTCTATTGGCAATGTGCCAGGCTGATAGCAAATGTCAGGCAACTCTCATTACTTCTCGTTGTTTATAAGTTGATTTTAATACCATTTTCCATTGGCATTGTGCCAGGCTAATAGCAAGTAGTAGGCAAATTTCATCATTTCTCATTGTTTATAAGCTGATTTTTAATACCCGGGCAACGCCAGGAGGCACAGCTAGTTATCATATACAGGAGAGCTGTTTCGCTGTTTCTTAATTCTAATACAATCACCAGTTGGCAGTCTAGATGCAAGATAACTTAGTACATGCAGACAGACCCTGGTTCAATCTTTAACATCTCCTAATCTTTTTTAGCACAATACTTTTAACTATTTTACATTATCTATTACCTTATTTTTTCTTAGATTCTTCTCATTTTTTGGTGGAATATACCAAATGAAATGTAAATTCCAATCGAAGCCTCCGACATAAATGTCACTTCCACTAGTTGCTTTGTATTCTAGAGTCATGTTGTCAATTGTATTAATGTCTGGAGTTACAACTGTTGTTCTGTTGATCCGAATCTCATCTAGCAGAGGCTCCAACCACCCTGAAAGACAAAAGAAATGCTGAGCTGCTTTGGATGTATCACATTGTGTCAAAAAACAAATAGTTTGCTGTAGGATGCTTTAAATACAAAGGTTTTGTTCAAGAAAACTGGCAAATTTTTTATGGTGATTAAGAAATTTAAAGGTTAATTTTTTGCCAAAAAGTATGAGGTGGCTCAATAAAATTAGATAATAAAGTCCTGAAATGAGGAGTGCTAAAATAATTTCCCAAGTTTGGGACATTTACTATTTTATGACTGAACAGGGAGAAGTCATTTTTACATTACTTTAATAGAAGTGGTTCTACGCCAATTAAAGGTATCAATATCTTTCATGGCTTGTGTCCTCATTTTTATACGACGGTTTCAGGTTTTCAACTCATTTAATTTAAGTAACATAAATTAATTGCATACAAAATCTAACAATTATTTTGAAAATTTCATTGCCGTCTACTTTAACAAATTATCCGCTTTCTCAGCAGAGAAAAGTATTTTAAACTTTATTTGTTAAACCCATTTATTTGATTTTACTGCTTACTGTTGTCCTTCCTTTCTTTTTATTTGTTTTGTTATAATTGTATAACATAATTTTAAAACATTCCTATTTAAAATGAAATTATTGCCAATATAATAATATATATATAATCAGGTATACATAAGTCATCAAAATTTCGTAACAGAATCTGTTAGCTGTCTTTTATGAATTATTTACAAATTGTGTTGCAGTGGTTGCAGAGCAAAACATTCATAATTTTATTGATGAAGACAGCATAATTCATAGGTAAGTTCCAGAAAAAAATGGATAAAGTTTCAAAAGAAAGACAACAGGGATAGATTATACCAAAAGGCTTAAAATGGCATTTACATTTGACCTACCTTCTATTCACTTAACTTATAAGTCAATATAAACTGTATAAAAAACCAAAAGCTGATATACTTCTCAATTTTCTCAAAAGGAAAGTCGATATACTACCTATGCTAGTGGATAAAACTGTATAAAGTTCACACCCCCACATACCTTCAGTACACTCGATGTGTGAGTCTAAGAAAGTCAGCACGGCACCAGATGCTGCCTTGGCACCAGCCAGCCTAGATCTGATTAGACCTTCCCGCTTCTTCATTCTGATTATTTGCACTATACTTAGCTTGTCCATGTAATTTTGGAGTTGCTCACCCAAATGGGCTACAAACAGTTAATGAAGAATAAACAGTTATTGTTAAAATCAAATAAAGCTGTTCAAATGGTTGTTCAAATGTTGTTTAATGGTTGTACAAAAATTAATTTTAGACATGAAGTTTGAGATGTTTGAGGTGCTAGCTGTGTAATTGCTTGCAAATCATTGCTATGTGAACACTCTTCTTAAATAAGCTTAATAATATGATTTAAATATATTATACTTTAAATATGCTATACATAATATGAGGCAAATCAAGTTTTAAAAAGTGAACAACATCGACTTTTAGTAATTGGGCTATCTGACAGGAATGGCAACTTCAATAAAGCAAAACCAGACTAGTCGATCTTAATGGCATTTTCTATCACTTACATTTTATAACTTGATTAGCCAGATGCCAGGCTTTGCATGGGTGTTAAAAACAGCTTATAAAAGTGGCAGGTAATGTAGTTGCCTGCCACTTGCCATTAGCCTGGCACATTGCCAATGAATAATGACCAAAGGCATTTTGTAACCTTTACCTTATATAACTTGATAAGAATATTTTAACACGCCGTCAATGTAGTTCATGCTACTGACATGGTTAATACTGCGGGTATGATTAATGCTACCGATATGGTTAATACTGCCAATATGGTTAATACTGTTGATATGGTTAATACTGCTGATATAGTTAGTACTGCTGATATGGTTAATACTGCCAATATGGTTAATACTGCCAATATGGTTAATACTGTTGATATGGTTAATACTGCTGATATGGTTAATACTGCCAATATGGTTAATACTGCTGATATGGTTAATGCTGCCAATATGGTTAATACTGCTGATATGGTTAATACTGTTGATATGGTTAATACTGCTGATATGGTTAATGCTGCCAATATGGTTAATACTGCTGATATGGTTATTGCTGCCAATATGGTTAATACTGCTGATATGGTTAATACTGCCAATATGGTTAATACTGTTGATATGGTTAATACTGCTGATATAGTTAGTACTGCTGATATGGTTAATACTGTTGATATGGTTAATACTGCCAATATGGTTAATACTGCCAATATGGTTAATACTGCTGATATGGTTAATACTGTTGATATGGTTAATACTGCTGATATGGTTAATGCTGCCAATATGGTTAATACTGCTGATATGGTTAATGCTGCCAATATGGTTAATACTGCTGATATGGTTAATACTGCCAATATGGTTAATACTGCCAATATGATTAATACTGTTGATATGGTTAATACTGTTGATATGGTTAATACTGCTGATATGGTCAATATTGCTGATATGGTTAATACTGCTGATATAGTTAGTACTGCTGATATGGTTAATACTGTTCATATGGTCAATAGTGCCGATGTGGTTAATACGCTTTACCTTGCCAACTTCTCAATCTAATCGATGAATTAATTTGATAACTCAAGCTCTAAGTAGCTGAATAAACAAATTATATTCTCAATCAAATAGTTGAAATAATTAAACTATTTAATTAAATAATATTAAATAAATTGTATTAAATAAATTTAAATAGTGATCTATCAAAAATTCAGCTTTTGTAGTCAATTGTCCTAAAAAGAAATTCAGTATAAGTTAGTAAACTGTTTGAAACATGATATTCATTTAGTTACCGAGATGGTCAATAGAACTCACTGTAAAACACCCGATAACAGCCCAAATTATCTTTTTCATTATCATTTGTGATTAGAGATTAATTAGGAAGCAATACTGCAAAGTCGAACTATACAGAGATAAGCTTACATCATTCATGGTTAACTAAAAACGTTTTTTAGTGAAAAGGTAATTTATCCCTCATTTCTTGTGTAAATTAGTAAGAACGAGGTAATATCAAAACATTGCAATCTACATAGATATAGCCATAAGCAGGTGCTTCAAGTACTCTCCATTTAAAACTGTCACTAAGACACTTACGCATATCAGAGAAATCATCAACCAGAATAATCTCCTTGAGAAGTTTAGAATCGGATCTGTCTATAACACTGTGTACTGATCGTAGCAAGACTGACCAGGCCTCGTTATGAAAGCACATGATCACACTTGTGTCCGGTAGATCCTTTGCATATATCTTTGTTTTACACCTGCAGTTAAAACTTATATCTGAACTACGAGTAGCACCTGCTAACTTTCATAAGGTAAATACGGTATTTTGGTAAGGTAATACTAAAATAAATTAATTAAAATACTGAAATAAAATAAATTTGTAATACTACAGAAAAAATAGCTATATTTATTTAAAACTATTTCAGTTTCCTTACAATAACAATCGGGAGGTTTTAATTCTTTGAATTTTGCCAGCAGTTTTTTTCAAAAATCCTGAGTAATTAGCAGCAAAAATATTCTAACACTTTTGTCTCTGGTATGATTCGTCGTTTTTAGGTAGCAACAAAAAGTGAAAATGCAAAAGATACAAACAAAAAAGCATTAATTAAAAGACAATAAAAATATAAAAATTAACATACCAATCAATAAATAGAAATGACAGAATGAAAGCGGAAACCAGAAATCAGAAATTAAAAAACCAGAGAGTTTATGAGATAGTTTGTTAGCTAAAAACCTTACTTGGTGGCAGACAATAAAATAAAAATACGAAATGTGTTTTTTATATAATATATTTCAATAAAGTGTCAATATTGCTGTATAGAAATGGAAAAGCCAAATCGACATCTATGAGGTTGAGAAAGCCACACACCCAATCTTAACAGGATTATGTACACAGTGTAGAGAGAAATATGAACACTAGAGCTGACACTATGAACAAGGTAAATTTCTAAAGAAAAGTACTTTACTAAGAACGGATTACTTTGTTTATGTCAGGAGAAAAAAGAGTAAATGAATAATGTTAAAAATTTGGAAAAAAGAACAAATAAAAGCTGAAAATTGTTTGACAATTAGTCTTATAGTAGTCGGAAGTTTAAGATATCAAGCCAGAGTTTTATTAATAGTCTTCAGTGTGGTTGTCTTCAACAGAACTGCTCAAATCTCCAGGCTAACCAGCTCGACTAGCAAGGTACTAGTAAAAGCCAAAGGACCTTCATTAGCAAGAGGGCATCTGACCTCAACCAAATTATGCCTCAGTCAATTTAAATATGAGAATAGAGGAATTTGTCAAAATGGAAAGTTTTGTGATGATGAAAAGAACATGCAAAATATTTGTCAGTGAAGTTGTAAGAGTTATGGGACCATTTGATTTTGCCCAACAAAAAGGCAAAACTAAGACAGTCAAAAAGGGTTATTTGACATATGCGATGTTTCAAGTTTTTGCTTTAAAAGAGCCTTATATTGTATGCATGTGAATAGGTGTTTTTTCTACATTTCACTAGAACAACTTTACGGACTAATGGCAGAGCAACAAAGGATAGATGATTTTCAGTTGCCCTCTGTTACCGCACTACTGACAATACTGTTTCTAACAGAAGGCAGCCTAAAACACAAATTTCTACAGCATGAGGACCTGAAGCTCATTTTTGCTAACAGCAAACACAAAACTTTAATTGCTAGAAACTAGAAATTTCCCTGTCATACAGCCCACGACCAAAGTGATATTCCACTGTCATACAGCCCACGACCAAAGTGATATTGGAAAAAAGAAAGGGTACTGATGGTTGAGCAATGCAATATTAGCAGTCAAATGGCACTGCAGTGCAATAGGATAATTGCAATGGTAGCTGTAATGTACTGGGTGTGGGTGTTATTATGTACAACAATTAGCAATAATGAAAGGAAAGGATTGTATGTTTATATACATGTATCTCCCCCTGCAATAGGAGAAATGCAATATTAGAAGTAAAATGCATTGATATTGTTAGAATAACCAATATTAGTAATATAGTAATACAGTAATAATAGAAAACCAATGCACAATTTTGTTTACATTTCAAAACGTCATAGCTAACAAGATCAAGAAGTTGTGATATTTATATAGATTTTTAGAAAATCTATTTAACAAAACTATTTAGAAAAAATAATAGCAGTAACATATTGCCCATCATCGATGTTGTTAGTGTGACTATAACACTTCAATAGTCATCCAAACTTATAATTAAATATTGTAATAATCTCATAAGAATCGTTAGAAAAAAATATCATCGTCGTGTCCTTTACCTTCACTGCGTTGGACATCAGTTAGAATATCAAAGTACTCAAAAGTGTATAAAATGTCAGTTACTTTGAAATTGGCAAAAAAGAAACGATTATATTTCAGTACTCCTACGTTAATTACAGAAACCTTCGGCAATTCGACAATGCTATAGACTGATGAAATGTGCACGTTATTTTTTCATGAAATGCACACGACTTAATGGTTCTATTCTCTGTCGCTCGGCGCTTCAATTACCGGTCTTAATTTTGATAAAAGTAAGGTTTGGAAGTTTTAATAACGATTTTCGGCCAAATTAATCTGTCTATTTGTGTATAATCTGTTCAGATGGGTAAGTTTTAAGATACTGTTGACACTTTTCAAAGACTTGGTAATATATTTAAATAGGTTTATATGTGTTTTGTATCGTTATTATACTTAAACGACTCAACAAAAAATGGTTGAATTTGTTAATGAGATTTCGGTACAAGGGTTTGTAACGTTGTTGATGAATAATTTTCGGGAGTTGTGTGCACATGCATTTATCATAAAACTTTCAAACATTCGCTCCGCTCGTTTGGTCGTGGGATAAAAATTGTTTTACTCTACATTTGGGATATGATAGTTCCAAACTATACAATAAACAAAAATGAAACATTAATTTGTCATTTACTAGCTTTTGCTTGCTAATGAAACTGCGTTTCTGCACCTACCCGAAGCAAACTGGCCAAAGTATGAAGCAAATGACTTGGCCAAAATAAAGAATGGAAGGCCTTTTAGCTTTTTTATCTAAAAACCTCTTTCAATAGTCAAAGCAAATTTTCTACCGAAAGTGTCTCGTAATTTCAAAGTTTCATATGCTGAGTCTTTTGTTAGTAAATATATTTAGTATTCTTAGTATAGTATAGCTCTAAAGGAGTTTGACTTATCAGGCTAACTGCTTCTTATAAACAGCAGGAGTCACCAGCTAGAGTGCCATTAACAGCTTTACTTTCACAAATGATCAGCGGAAAAAACTATAACATAAAGATGGGAATTGATTAATTTTTTGGAGGAAACATGTGACTTTAAAAAAACAAAACATTTTTGCCATGACAAGAAGCATGAAAAAATTGTTGAACATCAACAGGTTTATTTGCTTAGATTAACTGAAAAGCTAAGAGTGTGGTGCTGGTTACAAAAGGGCAGAGCTGATGCATAATCAGCCAATAGTTGGTATTCTAAATTCCAAAGTAACATCCACAAGTAGCAGATCATAACCATCTGGTTTGTGAGACAATCAAAAAAATACATTTTTTCAAAATAATTCTCTGTTACTTTTTTTTTTGTTACAGCTAATTGAGATCCCAGTTTTGGGAAAAAAACAAAATAGATTAATATTTTGATATTAAAAATTTGAGAAAGCATGGGGATGTGAAAAATATTTTAGATGCTCTGATGAATGCTATCAAAATGCACATTTTATTAGCAAGAAACTCAAAAAGATAACATTTTACGTTAGAAATGTCAAAAAAAGGATGGAAAATAGATGTGTGGAAGTGAAATGTGGATAGCAATTAAACCAACTTGTAGGAAAAACTCACAAATATTTGAATGGCTTGAAGCAGGTAAATATTTGAATGGCTTGAAGCAGGTAAATATTTGAATGGCTTGAAGCAGGTAAATATTTGAATGGCTTGAAGCAGGTAAATATTTGAATGGCTTGAAGCAGGTAAATATTTGAATGGCTTGAAGCAGGTAAAATGATAATGAAAACTAGTAAACAAGATGAACAACAAAAAATCCCAAAAGAATTAGAAAGTTTCTAGATTCAAGTCTAGATTACAGGCACGCTAGACAAATTATGAATAGAAAGTTTTATAGGGCTGTTGATAAATATTAAAAGACTAACCAGCAAGCTTTAAGGTTTAAATCATGACAATAATAATAAATAATGAAAATATTATTTCTTTTCTGTCATTCATGATTTTAAGATTAGACTATGTATGAAACAGTGTTTAATATTATTTAAGGACCAAACTATGTGAAAGCAAGCTTTATACATATTTATAGCATTTTGAGAAACCTCAGATGCCATATACCAAATAAATATTTACTTAGATATTGTTTGTATAAAATTGTATTTGAATCGGATTGCAGTCAAAGTTACACTCTATTTAAAACTAGTTTAAAGGATCTCCTATGCACCAGTTACACAAAATGATACAGTTTCTGTAGCTTTATTATGGAACAGTTTTATTTTATTGAGTTTCTAAAAGCAAACTTTTTCTCTAAATCTTATTGGTTTGTAAATAATTTGATGAGCTAAAGAATTGTGTAAATGAATTATTTTGCACTTTAAAAGATATGTAGGAATGTTCATCATGAAAACTCATTTGTACAGAAAAATTGAAATAACAGTCTGAATTAGAAATTAGTCAGAAACCAGGAAAATTTGACACTTAGATAATTGCAACCTATCGAAAAAGCACAATATCAAAATAATGCATTATAGTTATTAATTAATTAATGCCTGGTGTAACACAGTTAACAACAAATTTTTTGCCAGAAAATTTATATTTTATCAACATATACATCATCTAACATTCTAGCTTTCAAATGAAGGTGTTTGTTTGTTTCTGTGTAATTAGTACTACGCCGGCTGCTGTGCCTAATACAGCTCTACACTGATTGCAATAGCTTTGCTGCCCATGTGAGTTTAAACATTTTTTCTGACCAACATTGTAAGCTTAATGCAGACTGAAGTGTTTAGCTTAAAGCCATGGAAGTTTGGTATTTGGTAGGAGTATGTGTACAATTATGCCATAGTATAGCCAGTTGAATGATGTGTGTATTAGATAAATAGCTGTTAGCAGAACTGGAGGTATTAAATTCCAATCCAGTGCGCAGTGGATTTTTTATTTCTAAAACTTTGTTGCTATGACTCGGCACACATACAGATCAACAAAAACAAGCAAACACTAAGACTTATATACTTATAGATTACATTCAAACATTGGCCAAGACCTAAATAATTTTAACCTTTATTTTGCAGTTTCAATTTGAAGATTCTGGTTCTATGCAGGATTCTTTTAACTGTTCAAGCCAAAAGCTTGCTCTATACATATATAATCTATCTATGTGAGTATTTATCATTTCTAAAGTTAATATAGGTTTGACTAAATTCTCACGCATTCTTTCCTCAGGTTTTAAAGGCATGGGAAACCCCTCGTATAACTACTCGCCATAGCAGCTAAATTATTTGGCACATATCCAACCTTTACAGTAATTTTATGGATGGTTAAAAGATGCCTACCTAGCAACTTACTAAAAGTATTTTCACGGAAAAAAATAACAGCTAGTATATCCGTTTTGAGTTTTTAAAGATTTGGGATCTGACCTCTGGAACCTGCAAAAAGCTTTTAAACTTTTTCATACAAAAAATATTTCAAGTTTTTACAGAGCAGATAACTACTAATAATTTAAGATATTGCAAGCAAAGATGGTGATAGTTCTACAAGCTAAAATTAAAACAGCAGAAAATATTTGAAGTTGTTCTTTTTATTGCAATTTGCAATTTCAAATGATGTCTACTGCTCTTTCCGATCATAAGCCTTTGTAGTTGACTTATGAGAAGCAGTTTACTGTATGAATAATATTTGATTGGGTGAAATGAGTAATCTTCATTAGACAGATAACAGTTTCCATTGCAGTTCCTTCTATTTGAAATCAGCTTCATCAGAGATTTTTTCAAAAAGAACTCACGGACCTCTCATTAATAAAAGGCAACTTTTAAATCGGTGTTAAATTGTAAGAAATGAAAAGGCGCAGTATAGATGTCATCACTTTATTTTTATGGTACAACAGCATTGGCTGTAAATTTGTGAACTTTCATGCAATTACAAAATTCTGTACATCAATTAATGAGATGACAAAAATGTTGGCCAATATGAAGTTTAAATCCATGCGACTTACTAAACGGATGCTTTAATCAACTGAGCTAAGGAGCCACCTTCCGACACGTCAGAACAATGGTTCTAATCAGAGAATATAGATTGATATGTGGCAGAAAAGCAAATAGACAGGCGCACAGACCGGCTGACAGACAGACAGACAGACAGACGAGTGGAAAATTTTAATAATGATATATATAAAATATTAAAAAAAAATTTTAATTTTTATAATTTTTTTTAAATATATATAACAAAGGTTTATTATGTCTCATTGTATAAAGGCTTACACTAATCGTATTAAGACTTTAATATTATTATTTTTAATTATTTAATATTAAGTCTTGTAATATTAAACACACATTTAATTTGCTGCCATTTGCTGTCAGTTGCTGTAAGTGCTGCCAATTAGCTACTATGAAAATACGAGCTGATTGCTGTTCAGTTTAATTAACTGCTCGTAACAGGCAACCACTAGAGAGAAGATAAGGAATAAACTACAAAGTGCACTAAGGTTGGATGAATTTGACATTTGATAATAAACATTATCTTGCCAGGCAAAAAGGAACAAGTACTCAAGTATATATTGTGTTAACTACAGATGGTTTTTAGAGTTAATATACAAGAATATTAAAGCTTTTACCTGTTTAAACAATAAAAAGTCACACATATGTTTTAAGATGATCAATTTAGAGTGTAAAAATGTCAATTTGATGTTTATTTGACTTGTTTCAAGCTCGCTCTGAGTAGAGTTTAATTTAGCACTTGGGGATATACAAGCAGAAATTTTTACATAAAATCTTATAAATATACAGTGACTATATATTCCATCTTATTTAGTATATGTGAGAGTAATTTAATTGTCCATATAAACAAATCACAAAGTCTATCTTTCAGTCTTTTCAGCTTTAGTCGATTAGTATCTAACCATGAAAAATCCGTATCGCAGAAGATTTGATCTCGGAATCTCCCTTTATCAGGCAACAAACTAACCGATTGAGCTATTAGAGTTGCAGTGGATTCACTGGGCAATATGAGTCATTATCTAATTATTTAGGCTAAATTACGCATAGCACTCTGTGTTGCTATGTTTAGCAATAAGGATACTTGCTTACTCAAATTAGCCATTGGCAATATGCTAGGCTAATGGCAAGTGGCAGGCAACTACATTACCTGTCACTGTTTATATGCTGTTTTTAATATCCGTGCAACGCCGGACATTCGGCTAGTAGATATATAAATCTAAGTATTTGTTTGTCTGGTTATAGAAATAAAACATGCACTCTTGCAGCACGTGTTAGCATTAGGAATAAAAACACTGCTTTGTACTGCAACTTGAAACAGAAACACTGGTTTTGCGGACAAACGCCCCAACCTTTATACTATACTCCATACTATAGAATAATTGGGATATACTCATTACATCTGCCTGTCTTCAATGGTGCAGGAAACTGCCAGTGTACTAAAAAAAATATGTCCCAAAACCTCCTTAAACCTCTATAAAAGTATGTGTATATAGCATAAAGTTAATTGAACTTACAGCAGAAACAGAAATAAAAAAAATACTTGGTAATTTAAAAATTAGAATGGTAAATGTTGTATATCTTGATTCAAATTAGAAATTTTATGCAACTTTTTTTACTACTCAATTAACACCTGGCATCCAGCTAGTTAAAAATACAAACCCACATTTCATCTTATCTAGTACATGTACAGGTAAATTCAATTACAGGTAAGTTGAAGAAAATACTTGAACTACACGTAAATCTACCAGTGCAAAATCAGTGGTTATACACACTCACAGAGGGTCTCTTATATCTAAGAGCTGTCTGTGCACAGATATCTGGTCACTGGCAAACTCATTGAAGTTATTATTCTTCAGGCCTCTTTCATATCTCTCTTTATCCTTTTGACTGAGGTCTTCCTCGTTGATCATCACACCTTTTCCTAGTTCTCCTGAAACATATAAAAAACAGATTTATCAGCTGTACACTTTTATTTGTCATAATTATACGTAATACATAAACATCTTCAGAAAGCATATCTTATGAAAATCAGAACATAAACGGTAAAGTATTTCATTTTCAGTTAATTCATTTACATTTTTTGTCATAGATAGGTATGAACCTTGTTATGGTTTTGGTTATTTTAATTTATAAATAAGGCATTAAATGAAATCCTATTTCTGCGTAACTCTGACTAGTCATTCTCTCTCTTCTAACTTTTACTGGTGAAATAATTCCATTTCGTCACACATGCATACACACGCATGCAAACTCCTGCACAACACAGCATAGCACGTAATACCATACCACACCACATAAAAAACACACACATACGCATACGCACACGCACGCACGCATGCATGCACACACACACGCAGGAATACACATGTACGCACATGCATGCACACTCATGCTCACACACGCACGCGCATGTACTTTACATACTCTTTCAACCTCTGATAATTTACAAGACTCACTATTTAATGATATTCTTAAAGTTTTGCTAATGTATACATCATGTATGCACAGTTTGAAAGACAAATTGCTGGAGTTAGCGTAAACCCAGTTTAGTACAGTTAACCTATGAAGGAACATCGTTTGTCATAGAAAAATGTTTTTTCTACTGAAAACTGATACATTGAAATTTTTGTGATTTGCTTACAATACTATGACTATCAACATCTGCTTACTTGAAAGATAGATAAGTCTTGCTTCAATATATCAGTTTGAAAAAGTTATGTTGATGTTTTATTTTGGAATCATTATAGACTAGTTCCTATCACTTCTTACCCGGAAGACGAGGATTAGCGACGGCTTTACTCATCTGGGAAAGAAGAGATAAAGGTCCGACATTACTGTTTGAGTTTACATACTTGAAAAAACTGTCTTCTGGCTTTTTTGGTTTATGTAGGGAGGTAGGAACTTCTACAATCTTTGACACTTGCTTTGGTTTGTAAAACTCATGATGATTTGTTTGAGTTTCAGACCTGAAACCAAGATCCAAAGCTAGCCTCATCAAGGAAATGAAAATAGCAAACTCTATGTGGCTCATGCAGATATTAAAATGAATACTAATGTGCTTAAAATCACAACAAGTGACTTCATTAGACACAAAGTATACAGCCTAATTGTATAATTTAAACTTTTAACAGGAAATTAAAAAAACCCGACTGAGATCCTCTAATTTCTCTACAAGAAAACAAATCACTAGAGTGCAAAGCAATGAATGTATATATTTTTAAATATATATCAATACAGTCAAGAGTAGGCATACAATCAATTTCATATAATGATTTTTCCAGGTGCTCTGCTCTTGGTCGCTTCTGCTGCATCTTTAATAGCTTTTCACCTTGGTTTGGCTTTGCTCCTTGGTAGTACGGTCAACTCGCCAGTCAACCCTTGGCCGACTGGAAGTATTACTAGGGATCATAATATTTGTTGAGTCAAGGTTTGGCCCTGTTGCGGCATCGGTCACCTCGGGGTCGGCTTCTCTCTCTGATCTGGCTCTGGCTGTTGCGATCGTTACCCACAAAAGCAATAACTTACTAATGTGGCTATGAAATGCCTAATCAGTTTTATAACAGTTTAAAGGCTGTTAACTTTTATCGCTAGTTTCTTGCTGAAAAGGCAAACAACTTATTAAAATAAAAACAATTATTAAAAGTAATACAATTATAAGTCAAAATAAAAATCATTAAAAGTTGATTTTATATCCGCCAAGAGTCATATACTTCAATTGATGAAAAAAGAAAAGCTGGGTTCTACAAACTCTGCTTTTAGTACAAATACGTAAGCAATAACTGTACAAATGATTACGATTTTGTGAACGTTGATCAGTCTAGTTAGAGTATTTACTAGGTGATAGGCAGACAGTTTCATGTAATTATTACATGCTAGTTGTTATTATCAGAATGCTGTCACTGTCAGCATCTATTATTATTACCAACTTATAACTCACCTTCTTAGCTCCAATGGTTTACCATCATGATTAGCACTTCCCATAAAGATGACACAAATGAGAAACCATATTATTGTAGCATAAGCTATAAGCTTGATGAAGAATTGGATGGTTTTTATCCTTGCCATTTTCAAAACCATATCAAGCTTTATTGAATATAAGTAACAGAATCAAAAACCAAACACTGTCTACATGCAACCAAGTTAATATTATTAGCTCATGACCCTAGTAGCTGTAACAGTGAGTGATTTACTACAAAAGGATACCGGTCAGTATAGTCTTATCAGTAAATATGTGGCTGTTAGTTACATGATAAGGTAGCTAAAACAACAAATTAACATGTCGCGATATTATTAGTAATGCATTTAGGCCTAACACTGAAGTATGTATTGATATTTTAGCCTTAAATTGTGATGTTTTAGCTTTTAATATCCTCAAGCTAGCCATTAATTTTTGAGTTTAGATCTGAATCTATCTCCATGTTTTAATGGAGTTATCTTAACATGTTTTCCAAATAAAATGAATTAAATCTCCTCCTCAGTGAGCATGGTAGATGTGAATCAATGTTTTTTGTACATATCTGCTTATTTATTTTAATTTCAGTATTTTTAATTCGAACTTAAATCCTTTTATTCACCGGTAAATCATGACAACTACAACTGTAGAAAAAAAATATAACTCAGAAAATACTAACTAATTGTATTAGTTTATAGTTGTGTACAATATAATTTTTGCATTTGTAAAAAGGGAGTACAATTGTGTGTATACACAGACTTGTGTATGACTTATATGTCTATGTAAATAAAAGACTGTTTGACTTTATTTCAGTCTATTTGCTGTGCAACGTAGCTTCAAGTGACTTATTTAATTATAAAACACGCCAGCAGTCTAATCGCTGAAGCGGATAAACCTGAAAACAAGCGATTTAACGACATTGACTATGGCATAGATTTGTGTACTAATATTGTAATGAGCTGTACATTCAAATAAATCACCAGCTCGTATCGACCTGAAGTGAACCGTCCAGCTCAGCTTGAGTCGTAGACAAAGAAGGAAGAGCCTACAGTTAAACTCAGATACAATATATAAGAGCGACGAAAAGGAAAGACAGAAGCAGTATGCGCCTGATAATGTGCTGTTATATTCCAGACAATATAAAATGTACACAAAGCAACTCTATATATATATAAATTTAAGTGTTTGTTTTTTTTTAAATCTTTTTATTAAACCCTGTGTCCAGTTAAAATGATTAAAATGTAGCAATAAAAAAAACCAAGTAGCAGATAATTTAATCTCAGAACCTCCCATTCACAAGGCGACAAGCTAACCTATTAAGCTGACCTATTAAGCTAACCAATTAAGCTAACCAATTAAGCTAACCTATTAAGCTAACCTATTAAGCTAACCTATTATGCTAACCTATTAAGCTAACCTATTAAGCTAACCTATTAAGCTAACCTATTAAGCTAACCTATTAAGCTAACCTATTAAGCTAACCTATTAAGCTAACCTATTAAGCTAACCTATTAAGCTAACCTATTAAGCTAACCTATTATGCTAACCAATTAAGCTAACCTATTAAGCTAACCTATTAAGCTAACCTATTAAGCTAACCAATTAAGCTAACCTATTAAGCTAACCTATTAAGCTAACCTATTATGCTAACCAATTAAGCTAACCTATTAAGCTAACCTATTAAGCTAACCTATTAAGCTAACCTATTAAGCTAACCTATTAAGCTAACCTATTAAGCTAACCTATTAAGCTACAGGGATACAATTGATTATTTGGACAGATAGTCATTATCTGGGTTAAAATACTTATAGCGGCTCTGTATTACATACAACGCTACTTAAGCTTGGTCTTACAGGTCTTAATAGTAATTCTAGCAGTATGTATACTAGCTTACTAAAAGTAGCCAATATCAGCTACATTACCCGCCATTGTTTATAAGCTGTTTTCACCACCAGTGCAACGCGGTGCATTCGGCTAGTATATACTAAACTCAAACACACTGAGTTATTCTTCAGAGTTTTCATGTGGTGCTGTTGAACGAGTCTTGCAGGTTTCCTTCACAGTATATTTACTGCTCTTTGACAAATGATTTGCTCCCCGGCAAACAAGTGATGCAGAAGTAACGATCGCTAACAATTACCTTTGTGTTGATTCAGATTTCCGCATGTAAGTGAAGTGGCCTAGGCCTTGCTTGTTCCATCCGCTGTACAGATAATCACTTTAACAACACAAATGTTGATGAGACTTGTCATATATTTACACTCTGACCTAATTAATACATGATTTAAAAATTTTATGACCCACAAATGACCTATATATTTCTATTTTGCACAATAAACTTAAATATAGTTATGTTATAGTGCCGAAACGGGGTTATAATGCTACAAAAAACCTAAATAAAATTCTATCTCACAATGGAATTTGTTCTTGAACACAAAAATTTTAAATACAATTACAACTATGTAACAGGAACGAGCCAGCGCTTCTTGTGATATAGAGTTTTTGCTATTAACATAATGAAATACTACTCTAGAGACAAAACCAGTAATCTGGAAAACAACGAAGAGGGCGTGTAGCCAGTGAGATTAAGAAGTTAATCTTTACTTGCAAAGCCAGTGGCCAAGAGGATTGCTGCTATTCTTGATGCTTTAAGACGACAAGCTTGCTGTTCAAATCTTATACTAGTATGATAAATATATGACCAAGTATTCATGCTGATGACTTGCTGCCATATTCTTTACGATGTGGCCACAACCAGAGCTGATGTAGGTTGTTAACATCACAAGTGTTCATAAACAGTTCTCCTGCATCTGAACCTTCTATACACAACTGAGATATACAATGCTTGATCAGTCCACTCTGAAACAAATAAAGGTCATTCAGAAAAAACTACGTACACTTGCCACATGGACTAATCGTTCAGTACTATGGAAAGGTTACAGTGAATCTTAATGAAAAAGAGGAAGTAAAAGTCTGGTTTGGTTACTCTTTTACTCTTTCACTACCACTACTATTACTAATGCTACTACATCTACTACTACTATTACTAATGCTACTACTACTTCTACTACTATTACTAGTACTACTATCACTACTGCTACTACTATCACTACTACTACTACTATTACTACTACATACTACTGCTACACCACTACTACTCCTACTACTACTGCTACTACTACTGCTACTACTACTACAGCTGATAGTACTACTACTATTACTACTACTATTACGATTACTATTACTACCACTACTGCTGCTACTACTACTACCACTACTACTAGAACAACTGATAATACTATTATTTCTACTACTACTCCTAACAGCACTGTTACTACCAATGTTCTTTTAGAGTTGCATAGAATCTGTTTGACTCATTAGTAAAATCACCTTATGAAAACTTACTGCAAAAAGCTTTTTGGAAACCTCACTGAAGTGCCTATAGGCTTTCACTCATAGGAATTTTTTTCTGTCACTAACTAGCAATAAATTTATGTTGGTCACTCTCTAATATATTTTTCACCTATTGAGTTGTTTATTATATTTAAGGCTTTGGTGATGCAGCAGATGCTTGATTCCTGGTTTAACGGAACTGCAACAAGCAGTTGTATTCTTTCTACTCCCACTACTAGTTGAAGTGTTCTATGACAAACATACAAAGTCAGCATCATCAAAAGTGAAATAGATTGGTTTTTTCATTCAAATATTAACTATTTTACAGCCAGAGCAAAATGTATAGTTCTGTTTAAAATAATAACTAACAGTACCAAAATTGACTTCATAGACTGCCTTTCAAACTTGCTGTTTTTGTTGCGTCAGACTAAACATACATGTAGATAAGGTGAGTAAACACTAAATAGCAGGTGACTAAAAACGTTTTCAATTCAGTCTGAATATCAGGCCCATAATCTTATAACGTGTTTCATAGAGAAAAAGTAGTTTTAGAAATATTTATAAAAAATACCAGTAGGCATTTTAATAGCCACCGAATCTTTGCTTAAAATTATCCGAATTTTCATTTTATAAATTATTTTGGGTCTGCTATTGGAATAGTATTAGTTTATAAGTTAAATAGTTTGATTATTTTTTGTACTATATTTTTTAATGAAATCAAACTTACCGAAAAACCTCTATTTGAACACCACCTTTATTTGAACGTTACCTCTAATAAAAAACCACCCTGTGAGAAGAGTTGAAAAATTGAGAGCCATTGCTTTCAAATAGAGGTTTTACAGTAACCATTTTATGGTAAACATTCTACTTGCCCTGCTAATGTTACTCGTTCACCTAGTGAATCTAATCTTCTCTTGTAAAATATGTGCTATATGTTTTATAGTTTATAAAGAGCATATCCATTTTTTGTCATTTAAGTCCTCTAACCTTTAATTTTTGTTTAATTTAATACAGAACTGAAAAAGTACTATCTAAAATACAGCCACGTTTAGTAATGTCTTATAATGAAAATGCATTTTTCAGTTTTTAACGCTTTGAGACAATCATGTTTGAAACTAACAAAGTGACACACTAGTCCATGCTGGGTAAACTTCATGTTTGCATCTATGATCAGACATTTCCATCATGTTTTGAGTCTACAAAAGTGTAAATGAACAGCACCTAAATTGATTGATATTAAACCACCCCCCCCCCTCCCCCCTTCCCCAGTTTCCTTCATTTCCTTGACATACCTTTTGATACAGCCATTCCTGGTTTCCTTTCACACCATGACAAGCATATGTTTTCACTTTACCGCTGTTGGCATAGTCAAGACAGACCTCATCTCGTCTTATTTCTCCTATCTCACTCATCAACCAGAGCTGATTACCTTTGAGGCTGTCACACTTTTGAAAACCAATAGGCACGTCATCAGAGAGGTAGTCGGATGGTCCATCTAAGCAGTAGTTGTTAGCCTTATTTTGTATCTGCAGGTAAAAACCAGACAGTAGTTATTAGCTTTATTTTGCACCTGCAGGTAAAAACAGGCAACGGTGGTTAACTTTATTTTGTACGTACAGGTATAACCCAAGAAGTAGGCTACATATTATTGTTTTCCGTACCTGCCGATATGTTTATTCATTGAGATGTTAGGGTATTTATAAGGTACTAAGGTAAGAAAAGCAAAGAAGAGGTGACACAAGTTATCCATCAAACTTTACATGTAGTAACATGCATGCCAATTTGAAATCTGTGAATCGGGTGTTTCTTCTAGCAATTCACAGAAGTGTCCCACTGTTCAGCCACACAATAATATAAGACTACCTCTTCAAAGGGTTACTCATACCAAATCTTAAAAGATTTTTTAGAAAGTATAGATATTTCTATCGTTTGAAATTTTTTTGCTGTTTTAAGTGAACTGACATCCAAATGTTTTAAAATTAAAATCAACAAAACTGGGTACATGTTTTTTGTGTTTAACTGTGATACAGTTTTGTAAATTTTAACTGTGGAACATTCGGACATCCAGATCACCTAATCAACAAACAAAATATGAAATGATAAAAAATATCTGTAATTTCTGATAAAATATTTTCCAAATTGACCTAAGTAACCTGGCAAATATACAGGTTGAAACTCCCTTTATAGTTGTCAAAACTCTAAGCTACACGTAGATGTTCTATTTTTATGGAACATCCAACTCGCTCATCTCTGCCTATTGTACCTGATAATATGGGTTTAGAGGTAAAAAAATAAAATAAAATTTCATGAAACATACTTGGCCAGAGTGTATTGCTTGGTTTGGTATAAACCTTTCAGGATAAACATTTTTCAAATACCAGTCAAATGATTTACACTTCAATCTCTGCCTAAGCTTGATCCTTGAAGATATGTCTCCATAGTCTCCCTGAAATATGATAAAATGGTCACATTATATGCGTAAGGAGTTGTTGCTCCAATGCAACTAAGTGGCAGAGTGTCTTATTCAAGTGGGTGTTTAAAGAATTAGTGAGCATTTGGAATTGTGTCACCTTAATGAATCGCAAGTCACCGTAATGAAAAGTAAGCCGCCTTCATATATATAACGTCACCTTAATGAGTGGTAAGTCACTTTAATGAGTGGTAAGTCACTTTAATGAGTGGTAAATCCCTTTAGTGAGTGGTGAGTCACTTTAATGAGTGATAAGTCACTTTAATGAGTGGTAAATCACTTTAATGAGTGGTAAGTCATTTTAATGAGTGGTAAGTCACTTTCATGAGTGATACGTCACTTTCATGAGTGGTAAGTCATTTCCATGAGTGGTAAGTCACTTTCATGAGTAGCAAGTTACCTTAATGAGTGGTAAGTCAACATAGTTGGAGAAGTGTTGGTAAATCTATGTAATATTGAAATGTATACTTACTAGGTCCTGATTCAACCGCTCATAGTAGAAGTTCTTGTATTCATCCAGCCAGACCTCTGCCAGTCTTATGCTGTTCTTTTTTATTATGTTCGCTGCCTTCGCAAACTTATATGGTATCCGAGTTCTAAAATTAAGTGTCTATAAGTTATACTGACACCTTTTCTGGATGTATGGGTGACATTTGCATTAGGTAATGAACATTTTTTGCTTAACATACAAAAACTTATGTTGTTTGCAGTGTTAATAATGATAAAGAAATAAAGCACTTCTGTAAATTTGGTACTTTATTAAGGTATTAGTAAAACTTTTCATTAACTTTTAACTTAAACTGATATTGGTGACCAACTTCTTGGTTGTTATATAGCAATCATAAGCCAGCTTTCAAAATGATTGCAAAAGAAATGCAACTGATTTGAGCAAATACTTTTGGACAGTAAAATTGTAAATTGTTCATAAATTCATCTTCTTTTTTTATTTTTTAAACTGCCAATCAAATGGGTTAATAATAGCTAATTAGAGGAGAAGGAAGAAACTGTCAAAACTTGAAATCTTGCTTGCAATTAAAAGCTGACCATAGCAGGTGATACAATTGGCAGTACTGGTAAATACAGTGGCCTCCTTAATGCTCCCTGAACATAGCAAGCAGTAAAACTAACAGTAGCGATAAATACAGTTGTTCCCTTAAGGGGATAACTGTACTTATAGGCACTGCCAATTTTATCACTTGCTATGGTCAGGGAGCATTAAGGGGGCTAATTTATTTATCAGGCCTGTTAAGCCAGGTTCCCATATACGTCGCTATTAGCGATGAAATGGGAACGTATGCGCCGAAGGCCGCCGAGGACCGCCGGTGGTTGCCGGCGGCATCGCAATAGTTTAGCGCTGTTCAAATTTTGCAAATGGTTGCAGGCAAAACATTCCCGAAATGCAATGTCCGGGTAAAGGTCACCATTATAGGAACGGCATGGCGAGCAAACATTTTATTTGATTACGCAATTATGTTTACGATATTATTAACGATGTGGCTTTATGTGAACATATCCCGCAGAGCCTAGCGTCTTACTGAGCAAGCGTTTTACTGTGCATGTTACCGCCGGAGTCTAGCAATTGATATGGGAACCGGGCTTAGTTTTATCCCATGCTCCGTTAAGGGAGCATTAAGGAAACAACTGTACTTATCGCTACTATTAGTTTTATTACAAGCTATGTTCAGGGAGCATTAATAATACATTACACATAAAGCATTTTATTCTCAGTATTAGTTTTGGCTGTTAACTCTGTGTCACTACTAGACTAGTAGTGACTAGTAGTACTAGTTCAGTGATTACATTTTAGTATAATGAATATATGGACATGCTCTTCAGTCTTGGCTAATAATTAAAATAGAAAGAATTGTTTGAGCAGAAATGGTTGTCTGTACGATCTTTCTAGATTTTTATAAAAAGCTAACCAAGATGAATAAGGCGCAATTATAGAACTTGAATACACACGAGTATGATTAAGTTGATGTGCTGGTTAATTAAATAAAACCTGATCTCACCTGAAAATATGACCAACACGTGAACAAGGGATGATTTCTAGGGTACCTCCACACATCCATATTCTAAATGATATCTCTAGATTCTCTCCACCCCAAATGTCCATCCCTGCATCATAAGTACCCAGCTCTACAAAGTAATCCTTGCTGATGGAAAAGAGGCCTCCAATCATTGTAGGGGAATGGACTGGTGCTACCTAGGACACAGAGATAATGACCAAACATAGAAACATATATGTCTGGTTGGAAACTTCAAAAGCTTCCTCCCTTGTAGAGCAGTTATATTTTTCTTTTCGTTAATAAGTTGATTTCTCAATTTTTACCCATGAGGTCTCAAACAATCCTCTGTATATACTTGCCAGTTTTCTAAATGTGGTATGTTTCTTTACATTTGGAAGGAAGTCACAATGTTTTTTCTAGTTCTCTGTAGTAGCTAATACCAATCAAAGTTGTAACTATTTTACATTTCTGTTTTAAGTTTGCAACTGGTTTTGTAAGAAATGTTATTTTATGTTAGATTTAGCATCTGAGTTTGCCCTGAGTACCTTTGATCTAAGCCCAAGATTGTAGCCAATGTGATATACCATCATACGTATGTAGTGACAACATGTATACTAACATACGCTGAAACAGTATAATGTACATTAGTATAGTCATTAGATATAACAATGACTGGTACTGAAAGCAACAACCAAACTTGCACCCACTAATCATAATAAAGTTGTAACTAACTCCTGCCTGAGTGTAAAATAGTACGCATATGAAAAATTGCAATTTCAATTACTCAGTTTTAGCTAGTTCTACTTCTTTAGGCAATAACTATATTATTGTTGGTCATTGTCCATCCGTCTCTTTTTTATGTCACAAAAGCTATCTTTATTCTCTAATTTGCATAATTATTCAGATGCTTTGAGAGGTGGGAGGTGGGAGGTTACAACAGTTGTTGAGCATGTCGTTGTAATAAGCTGAATGTCAGAGGTTTGAGCCCACATTTGAGCCCCATATTGGCCATAATATTAATCATCCCATTAATTGTGTATACATAGTTTTGTGATTGCATAAAAACTGGCACATTTGAAACAACTACTATAGTAACACAAAAATAAAGAACTTTACCATCCATACTGCTCTTAATCAGTCCTGATAGTTTAAAATTGATGTAAAAGTTATATTTGAATAGTGAGGAGCCTGTGAGTCTTTTTTAAAAGAAAATCAAATTAAGCTGATTTGAAATAGAAGGAACTAAAATTAAAATTGCAGCTCTCATTACAATGAATCAAATATACATATAACATAATCTGTTTTTCATTCATCGTTTACAAAAGTTTATGAATGGCTAGAGCGGAAACTATCATTCAGCTGGTTGCCTGGATATATACATAAATGTGGAGTTTTGTTGTTCTTCAGTATGTCCAGTTATAGCTATTATTAGAATAGCTGTAGCTGGACAACGCTGTCGCAATGTCATGGTGTACCATCATTTGAAGCCTAGGGCTTATTAGCAAGCCTACTGAAGTTTTCTATTGGCAATGTGCCAGGCTGATAGCAAATGTCAGGCAACTCTCATTACTTCTCGTTGTTTATAAGTTGATTTTAATACCATTTTCCATTGGCATTGTGCCAGGCTAATAGCAAGTAGTAGGCAAATTTCATCATTTCTCATTGTTTATAAGCTGATTTTTAATACCCGGGCAACGCCAGGAGGCACAGCTAGTTATCATATACAGGAGAGCTGTTTCGCTGTTTCTTAATTCTAATACAATCACCAGTTGGCAGTCTAGATGCAAGATAACTTAGTACATGCAGACAGACCCTGGTTCAATCTTTAACATCTCCTAATCTTTTTTAGCACAATACTTTTAACTATTTTACATTATCTATTACCTTATTTTTTCTTAGATTCTTCTCATTTTTTGGTGGAATATACCAAATGAAATGTAAATTCCAATCGAAGCCTCCGACATAAATGTCACTTCCACTAGTTGCTTTGTATTCTAGAGTCATGTTGTCAATTGTATTAATGTCTGGAGTTACAACTGTTGTTCTGTTGATCCGAATCTCATCTAGCAGAGGCTCCAACCACCCTGAAAGACAAAAGAAATGCTGAGCTGCTTTGGATGTATCACATTGTGTCAAAAAACAAATAGTTTGCTGTAGGATGCTTTAAATACAAAGGTTTTGTTCAAGAAAACTGGCAAATTTTTTATGGTGATTAAGAAATTTAAAGGTTAATTTTTTGCCAAAAAGTATGAGGTGGCTCAATAAAATTAGATAATAAAGTCCTGAAATGAGGAGTGCTAAAATAATTTCCCAAGTTTGGGACATTTACTATTTTATGACTGAACAGGGAGAAGTCATTTTTACATTACTTTAATAGAAGTGGTTCTACGCCAATTAAAGGTATCAATATCTTTCATGGCTTGTGTCCTCATTTTTATACGACGGTTTCAGGTTTTCAACTCATTTAATTTAAGTAACATAAATTAATTGCATACAAAATCTAACAATTATTTTGAAAATTTCATTGCCGTCTACTTTAACAAATTATCCGCTTTCTCAGCAGAGAAAAGTATTTTAAACTTTATTTGTTAAACCCATTTATTTGAATTTACTGCTTACTGTTGTCCTTCCTTTCTTTTTATTTGTTTTGTTATAATTGTATAACATAATTTTAAAACATTCCTATTTAAAATGAAATTATTGCCAATATAATAATATATATATAATCAGGTATACATAAGTCATCAAAATTTCGTAACAGAATCTGTTAGCTGTCTTTTATGAATTATTTACAAATTGTGTTGCAGTGGTTGCAGAGCAAAACATTCATAATTTTATTGATGAAGACAGCATAATTCATAGGTAAGTTCCAGAAAAAAATGGATTAAGTTTCAAAAGAAAGACAACAGGGATAGATTATACCAAAAGGCTTAAAATGGCATTTACATTTGACCTACCTTCTATTCACTTAACTTATAAGTCAATATAAACTGTATAAAAAACCAAAAGCTGATATACTTCTCAATTTTCTCAAAAGGAAAGTCGATATACTACCTATGCTAGTGGATAAAACTGTATAAAGTTCACACCCCCACATACCTTCAGTACACTCGATGTGTGAGTCTAAGAAAGTCAGCACGGCACCAGATGCTGCCTTGGCACCAGCCAGCCTAGATCTGATTAGACCTTCCCGCTTCTTCATTCTGATTATTTGCACTATACTTAGCTTGTCCATGTAATTTTGGAGTTGCTCACCCAAATGGGCTACAAACAGTTAATGAAGAATAAACAGTTATTGTTAAAATCAAATAAAGCTGTTCAAATGGTTGTTCAAATGTTGTTTAATGGTTGTACAAAAATTAATTTTAGACATGAAGTTTGAGATGTTTGAGGTGCTAGCTGTGTAATTGCTTGCAAATCATTGCTATGTGAACACTCTTCTTAAATAAGCTTAATAATATGATTTAAATATATTATACTTTAAATATGCTATACATAATATGAGGCAAATCAAGTTTTAAAAAGTGAACAACATCGACTTTTAGTAATTGGGCTATCTGACAGGAATGGCAACTTCAATAAAGCAAAACCAGACTAGTCGATCTTAATGGCATTTTCTATCACTTACATTTTATAACTTGATTAGCCAGATGCCAGGCTTTGCATGGGTGTTAAAAACAGCTTATAAAAGTGGCAGGTACTGTAGCTGCCTGCCACTTGCCATTAGCCTGGCACATTGCCAATGAATAATGACCAAAGGCATTTTGTAACCTTTACCTTATATAACTTGATAAGAATATTTTAACACGCCGTCAATGTAGTTCATGCTACTGACATGGTTAATACTGCGGGTATGATTAATGCTACCGATATGGTTAATACTGCCAATATGGTTAATACTACTGATATGGTTAATACTGCCAATATGATTAATACTGTTGATATGGTTAATACTGTTGATATGGTTAATACTGCTGATATGGTTAATACTGCTGATATGGTTAATACTGCTGATATGGTTAATGCTGCCAATATGGTTAATACTGTTGATATGGTTAATACTGTTGATATGGTTAATACTGCTGATATAGTTAGTACTGCTGATATGGTTAATACTGCCAATATGGTTAATACTGCCAATATGGTTAATACTGTTGATATGGTTAATACTGCTGATATGGTTAATACTGCTGATATGGTTAATGCTGCCAATATGGTTAATACTGCTGATATGGTTAATACTGCCAATATGGTTAATACTGCCAATATGATTAATACTGTTGATATGGTTAATACTGTTGATATGGTTAATACTGCTGATATGGTTAATACTGCTGATATGGTTAATACTGCTGATATGGTTAATACTGTTGATATGGTTAATACTGTTGATATGGTTAATAGTGTTGATATGGTTAATACTGCTGATATGGTTAATACTGCTGATATGGTTAATACTGCTGATATGGTTAATACTGCTGATATGGTTAATACTGCTGATATAGTTAGTACTGCTGATATGGTTGATACTGCTGATATGGTTAATACTGTTGATATGGTTAATACTGCTGATATGGTTAATACTGCCAATATGGTTAATACTGTTGATATGGTTAATGCTGCCAATATGGTTAATACTGTTGATATGGTTAATACTGTTGATATGGTTAATACTGCTGATATAGTTAGTACTGCTGATATGGTTAATACTGCCAATATGGTTAATACTGCCAATATGGTTAATACTGTTGATATGGTTAATACTGCTGATATGGTTAATACTGCTGATATGGTTAATGCTGCCAATATGGTTAATACTGCTGATATGGTTAATACTGTTGATATGGTTAATACTGTTGATATGGTTAATACTGCTGATATGGTTAATACTGCTGATATGGTTAATACTGCTGATATGGTTAATGCTGCCAATATGGTTAATACTGTTGATATGGTTAATACTGTTGATATGGTTAATACTGCTGATATAGTTAGTACTGCTGATATGGTTAATACTGCCAATATGGTTAATACTGCCAATATGGTTAATACTGTTGATATGGTTAATACTGCTGATATGGTTAATACTGCTGATATGGTTAATGCTGCCAATATGGTTAATACTGCTGATATGGTTAATACTGCCAATATGGTTAATACTGCCAATATGATTAATACTGTTGATATGGTTAATACTGTTGATATGGTTAATACTGCTGATATGGTTAATACTGCTGATATGGTTAATACTGCTGATATGGTTAATACTGTTGATATGGTTAATACTGTTGATATGGTTAATAGTGTTGATATGGTTAATACTGCTGATATGGTTAATACTGCTGATATGGTTAATACTGCTGATATGGTTAATACTGCTGATATGGTTAATACTGCTGATATAGTTAGTACTGCTGATATGGTTGATACTGCTGATATGGTTAATACTGTTGATATGGTTAATACTGCTGATATGGTTAATACTGCTGATATGGTTAATACTGCTGATATGGTTAATACTGTTGATATGGTTAATACTGCTGATATGGTTAATACTGCTGATATGGTTGATACTGTTGATATGGTTAATACTGCTGATATGGTTAATACTGCCAATATGGTTGATACTGTTGATATGGTTAATGCTGCCAATATGGTTAATACTGTTGATATGGTTAATGCTGCTGATATGGTTAATACTGCTGATATGGTTAATACTGCTGATATGGTTAATACTGCTGATATGGTTAATACTGCTGATATGGTTAATACTGCTGATATAGTTAGTACTGCTGATATGGTTGATACTGCTGATATGGTTAATACTGTTGATATGATTAATACTGCTGATATGGTTAATACTGCTGATATGGTTAATACTGCTGATATGGTTAATACTGTTGATATGGTTAATACTGCTGATATGGTTAATACTGTTGATATGGTTAATACTGTTGATATGGTTAATACTGCTGATATGGTTAATACTGTTGATATGGTTAATACTGCTGATATGGTTAATACTGCTGATATGGTTAATACTGCTGATATGGTTAATACTGTTGATATGGTTAATACTGCTGATATGGTTAATACTGCTGATATGGTTAATACTGCTGATATGGTTAATACTGCTGATATGGTTAATACTGCTGATATGGTTAATGCTGCCAATATGGTTAATACTGCTGATATGGTTAATACTACGGGTATGATTAATGCTACTGATATGGTTAATGCTGCCAATATGGTTAATACTGCTGATATGGTTAATACTGCTGATATGGTTAATACTGCTGATATGGTTAATACTGCTGATATGGTTAATACTGCTGATATGGTTAATACTGCTGATATGGTTAATGCTGCCAATATGGTTAATACTGCTGATATGGTTAATACTACGGGTATGATTAATGCTACTGATATGGTTAATGCTGCCAATATGGTTAATACTGCTGAGATGGTTAATGCTGCCAATATGGTTAATACTGCTGATATAGTTAGTACTGCTGATATGGTTAATACTGCTGATATGGTTAATGCTGCCAATATGGTTAATACTGCCAATATGGTTGATACTGCTGATATGGTTAATACTGCTGATATGGTTAATACTGTTGATATGGTTAATACTGCTGATATGGTTAATGCTGCCAATATGGTTAATACTGCTGATATGGTTAATACTGTTGATATGGTTAATACTGTTGATATGGTTAATACTGTTGATATGCTTATACTGCTAAAATGGTTAATACTACGGGTATGATTAATGCTACTGATATGGTTAATGCTGTCAATATGGTTAATACTGCTGATGTGGTTAATACTACGGGTATGATTAATGCTACTGATATGGTTAATGCTGCCAATATGGTTAATACTGCTGAGATGGTTAATGCTGCCAATATGGTTAATACTGCTGATATAGTTAGTACTGCTGATATGGTTAATACTGCCAATATGGTTGATACTGCTGATATGGTTAATACTGCTGATATGGTTAATGCTGCCAATATGGTTAATACTGCTGATATGGTTAATACTACGGGTATGATTAATGCTACTGATATGGTTATTGCTGGCAATATGGTTAATACTGCTGATATGGTTAATACTGCCAATATGGTTAATACTGTTGATATGGTTAATACTGCTGATATGGTTAATACTGTTGATATGGTTAATGCTGCTGATATGGTTAATACTGCTGATATGGTTAATACTGCTGATATGGTTAATACTGCTGATATGGTTAATACTGCTGATATGGTTAATACTGCTGATATGGTTAATACTGTTGATATGGTTAATACTGCTGATATGGTTAATACTGTTGATATGGTTAATACTGTTGATATGGTTAATACTGCTGATATGGTTAATACTGCTGATATGGTTAATACTGTTGATATGGTTAATACTGCTGATATGGTTAATACTGTTGATATGGTTAATACTGTTGATATGGTTAATACTGCTGATATGGTTAATACTGCTGATATGGTTAATACTGCTGATATGGTTAATACTGCTGATATGGTTAATACTGCTGATATGGTTAATGCTGCCAATATGGTTAATACTGCTGATATGGTTAATACTACGGGTATGATTAATGCTACTGATATGGTTATTGCTGGCAATATGGTTAATACTGCTGATATGGTTAATACTGCTGATATGGTTAATACTGCTGATATGGTTAATACTGCCAATATGGTTAATACTGTTGATATGGTTAATACTGCTGATATGGTTAATACTGTTGATATGGTTAATGCTGCTGATATGGTTAATACTGCTGATATGGTTAATACTGCTGATATGGTTAATACTGCTGATATGGTTAATACTGCTGATATGGTTAATACTGCCAATATGGTTAATACTGTTGATATGGTTAATACTGTTGATATGGTTAATACTGCTGATATGGTTAATACTGCTGATATGGTTAATACTGCTGATATGGTTAATACTGCTGATATGGTTAATGCTGCCAATATGGTTAATACTGCTGAAATGGTTAATGCTGCCAATATGGTTAATACTGCTGATATAGTTAGTACTGCTGATATGGTTAATACTGTTGATATGGTTAATACTGCTGATATGGTTAATACTGCTGATATGGTTAATGCTGCCAATATGGTTAATACTGCTGATATGGTTAATACTACGGGTATGATTAATGCTACTGATATGGTTATTGCTGGCAATATGGTTAATACTGCTGATATGGTTAATACTGCTGATATGGTTAATACTGCTGATATGGTTAATACTGCCAATATGGTTAATACTGTTGATATGGTTAATACTGCTGATATGGTTAATACTGTTGATATGGTTAATGCTGCTGATATGGTTAATACTGCTGATATGGTTAATACTGCTGATATGGTTAATACTGCTGATATGGTTAATACTGCTGATATGGTTAATACTGCCAATATGGTTAATACTGTTGATATGGTTAATACTGTTGATATGGTTAATACTGCTGATATGGTTAATACTGCTGATATGGTTAATACTGCTGATATGGTTAATACTGCTGATATGGTTAATGCTGCCAATATGGTTAATACTGCTGAAATGGTTAATGCTGCCAATATGGTTAATACTGCTGATATAGTTAGTACTGCTGATATGGTTAATACTGCTGATATGGTTAATACTACGGGTATGATTAATGCTACTGATATGGTTAATGCTGCCAATATGGTTAATACTGCTGATATGGTTAATACTGTTGATATGGTTAATACTGTTGATATGGTTAATACTGTTGATATGGTTATACTGCTGAAATGGTTAATACTACGGGTATGATTAATGCTACTGATATGGTTAATGCTGTCAATATGGTTAATACTGCTGATGTGGTTAATACTACGGGTATGATTAATGCTACTGATATGGTTAATGCTGCCAATATGGTTAATACTGCTGATATGGTAAATGCTGCCAATATGGTTAATACTGCTGAAATGGTTAATGCTGCCAATATGGTTAATACTGCTGATATAGTTAGTACTGCTGATATGGTTAATACTGTTGATATGGTTAATACTGCTGATATGGTTAATACTGCTGATATGGTTAATGCTGCCAATATGGTTAATACTGCTGATATGGTTAATACTACGGGTATGATTAATGCTACTGATATGGTTAATGCTGCCAATATGGTTAATACTGCTGATATGGTTAATGCTGCCAATATGGTTAATACTGCTGATATGGTTAATACTGCTGATATAGTTAGTACTGCTGATATGGTTAATACTGTTCATATGGTCAATAGTGCCGATGTGGTTAATACGCTTTACCTTGCCAACTTCTCAATCTAATCGATGAATTAATTTGATAACTCAAGCTCTAAGTAGCTGAATAAACAAATTATATTCTCAATCAAATAGTTGAAATAATTAAACTATTTAATTAAATAATATTAAATAAATTGTATTAAATAAATTTAAATAGTGATCTATCAAAAATTCAGCTTTTGTAGTCAATTGTCCTAAAAAGAAATTCAGTATAAGTTAGTAAACTGTTTGAAACATGATATTCATTTAGTTACCGAGATGGTCAATAGAACTCACTGTAAAACACCCGATAACAGCCCAAATTATCTTTTTCATTATCATTTGTGATTAGAGATTAATTAGGAAGCAATACTGCAAAGTCGAACTATACAGAGATAAGCTTACATCATTCATGGTTAACTAAAAACGTTTTTTAGTGAAAAGGTAATTTATCCCTCATTTCTTGTGTAAATTAGTAAGAACGAGGTAATATCAAAACATTGCAATCTACATAGATATAGCCATAAGCAGGTGCTTCAAGTACTCTCCATTTAAAACTGTCACTAAGACACTTACGCATATCAGAGAAATCATCAACCAGAATAATCTCCTTGAGAAGTTTAGAATCGGATCTGTCTATAACACTGTGTACTGATCGTAGTAAGACTGACCAGGCCTCGTTATGAAAGCACATGATCACACTTGTGTCCGGTAGATCCTTTGCATATATTTTTGTTTTACACCTGCAGTTAAAACTTATATATGAACTACGAGTAGCACCTGCTAACTTTCATAAGGTAAATACGGTATTTTGGTAAGGTAATACTAAAATAAATTAATTAAAATACTGAAATAAAATAAATTTGTAATACTACAGAAAAAATAGCTATATTTATTTAAAACTATTTCAGTTTCCTTACAATAACAATCGGGAGGTTTTAATTCTTTGAATTTTGCCAGCAGTTTTTTTCAAAAATCCTGAGTAATTAGCAGCAAAAATATTCTAACACTTTTGTCTCTGGTATGATTCGTCGTTTTTAGGTAGCAACAAAAAGTGAAAATGCAAAAGATACAAACAAAAAAGCATTAATTAAAAGACAATAAAAATATAAAAATTAACATACCAATCAATAAATAGAAATGACAGAATGAAAGCGGAAACCAGAAATCAGAAATTAAAAAACCAGAGAGTTTATGAGATAGTTTGTTAGCTAAAAACCTTACTTGGTGGCAGACAATAAAATAAAAATATGAAATGTGTTTTTTATATAATATATTTCAATAAAGTGTCAATATTGCTGTATAGAAATGGAAAAGCCAAATCGACATCTATGAGGTTGAGAAAGCCACACACCCAATCTTAACAGGATTATGTACACAGTGTAGAGAGAAATATGAACACTAGAGCTGACACTATGAACAAGGTAAATTTCTAAAGAAAAGTACTTTACTAAGAACGGATTACTTTGTTTATGTCAGGAGAAAAAAGAGTAAATGAATAATGTTAAAAATTTGGAAAAAAGAACAAATAAAAGCTGAAAATTGTTTGACAATTAGTCTTATAGTAGTCGGAAGTTTAAGATATCAAGCCAGAGTTTTATTAATAGTCTTCAGTGTGGTTGTCTTCAACAGAACTGCTCAAATCTCCAGGCTAACCAGCTCGACTAGCAAGGTACTAGTAAAAGCCAAAGGACCTTCATTAGCAAGAGGTCATCTGACCTCAACCAAATTATGCCTCAGTCAATTTAAATATGAGAATAGAGGAATTTGTCAAAATGGAAAGTTTTGTGATGATGAAAAGAACATGCAAAATATTTGTCAGTGAAGTTGTAAGAGTTATGGGACCATTTGATTTTGCCCAACAAAAAGGCAAAACTAAGACAGTCAAAAAGGGTTATTTGACATAAGCGATGTTTCAAGTTTTTGCTTTAAAAGAGCCTTATATTGTATGCATGTGAATAGGTGTTTTTCTACATTTCACTAGAACAACTTTACGGACTAATGGAAGAGCAACAAAAGATAGATGATTTTCAGTTGCCCTCTGTTACCGCACTACTGACAATACTGTTTCTAACAGAAGGCAGCCTAAAACACAAATTTCCACAGCATGAGGACCTGAAGCTCATTTTTGCTAACAGCAAACACAAAACTTTAATTGCTAGAAACTAGAAATTTCCCTGTCATACAGCCCACGACCAAAGTGATATTCCACTGTCATACAGCCCACGACCAAAGTGATATTGGAAAAAAGAAAGGGTACTGATGGTTGAGCAATGCAATATTAGCAGTCAAATGGCACTGCAGTGCAATAGGATAATTGCAATGGTAGCTGTAATGTACTGGGTGTGGGTGTTATTATGTACAACAATTAGCAATAATGAAAGGAAAGGATTGTATGTTTATATATCTCCCCCTGCAATAGGAGAAATGCAATATTAGAAGTAAAATGCATTGATATTGTTAGAATAACCAATATTAGTAATATAGTAATACAGTAATAATAGAAAACCAATGCACAATTTTGTTTACATTTCAAAACGTCATAGCTAACAAGATCAAGAAGTTGTGATATTTATATAGATTTTTAGAAAATCTATTTAACAAAACTATTTAGAAAAAATAATAGCAGTAACATATTGCCCATCATCGATGTTGTTAGTGTGACTATAACACTTCAATAGTCATCCAAACTTATAATTAAATATTGTAATAATCTCATAAGAATCGTTAGAAAAAAATATCATCGTCGTGTCCTTTACCTTCACTGCGTTGGACATCAGTTAGAATATCAAAGTACTCAAAAGTGTATAAAATGTCAGTTACTTTGAAATCGGCAAAAAAGAAACGATTATATTTCAGTACTCCTACGTTAATTACAGAAACCTTCGGCAATTCGACAATGCTATAGACTGATGAAATGTGCACGTTATTTTTTCGAGAAATGCACACGACTTAATGGTTCTATTCTCTGTCGCTCGGCGCTTCAATTGCCGGTCTTAATTTTGATAAAAGTAAGGCTTGGAAGTTTTAATAACGATTTTCGGCCAAATTAATCTGTCTATTTGTGTATAATCTGTTCAGATGGGTAAGTTTTAAGATACTGTTGACACTTTTCAAAGACTTGTTAATATATTTAAATAGGTTTATATGTGTTTTGTATCGTTATTATACTTAAACGACTCAACACAAAATGGTTGAATTTGTTAATGAGATTTCGGTACAAGGGTTTGTAACGTTGTTGATGAATAATTTTCGTGAGTTGTGTGCACATGCATTTATCATAAAACTTTCAAACATTCGCTCCGCTCGTTTGGTCGTGGGATAAAAATTGTTTTACTCTACATTTGGGATATGATAGTTCCAAACTATACAATAAACAAAAATGAAACATTAATTTGTCATTTACTAGCTTTTGCTTGCTAATGAAACTGCGTTTCTGCACCTACCCGAAGCAAACTGGCCAAAGTATGAAGCAAATGACTTGGCCAAAATAAAGAATGGAAGGCCTTTTAGCTTTTTTATCTAAAAACCTCTTTCAATAGTCAAAGCAAATTTTCTACCGAAAGTGTCTCGTAATTTCAAAGTTTCATATGCTGAGTCTTTTGTTAGTAAATATATTTAGTATTCTTAGTATAGTATAGCTCTAAAGGAGTTTGACTTATCAGGCTAACTGCTTCTTATAAACAGCAGGAGTCACCAGCTAGAGTGCCATTAACAGCTTTACTTTCACAAATGATCAGCGGAAAAACTATAACATAAAGATGGGAATTGATTAATTTTTTGGAGGAAACATGTGACTTTAAAAAAACAAAACATTTTTGCCATGACCAGAAGCATGAAAAAATTGTTGAACAGCAACAGGTTTATTTGCTTAGATTAAATGAAAAGCTAAGAGTGTGGTGCTGGTTACAAGAGGGCAGAGCTGATGCATAATCAGCCAATAATTGGTATTCTAAATTCCAAAGTAACATCCACAAGTAGCAGATCATAACCATCTGGTTTATGAGACAATAAAAAAAATACATTTTTTCAAAATAATTCTCTGTTACTTTTTTTTTTGTTACAGCTAATTGAGATCCCAGTTTTGGGAAAAAAACAAAATAGATTAATATTTTGATATTAAAAATTTGAGAAAGCATGGGGATGTGAAAAATATTTTAGATGATCTGATGAATGCTATCAAAATGCACATTTTATTAGAAAGAAATTCAAAAAGATAACATTTTACGTTAGAAATGTCAAAAAAAGGATGGAAAATAGATGAGTGGAAGTGAAATGTGGATAGCAATTAAACCAACTTGTAGGAAGAACTCACAAATATTTGAATGGCTTGAAGCAGGTAAATATTTGAATGGCTTGAAGCAGGTAAATATTTGAATGGCTTGAAGCAGGTAAATATTTGAATGGCTTGAAGCAGGTAAATATTTGAATGGCTTGAAGCAGGTAAAATGATAATGAAAACTAGTAAACAAGATGAACAACAAAAAATCCCAAAAGAATTAGAAAGTTTCTAGATTCAAGTCTAGATTACAGGCACGCTAGACAAATTATGAATAGAAAGTTTTATAGAGCTGTTGATAAATATTAAAAGACTAACCAGCAAGCTTTAAGGTTTAAATCATGACAATAATAATAAATAATGAAAATATTATTTCTTTTCTGTCATTCATGATTTTAAGATTAGACTATGTATGAAACAGTGTTTAATATTATTTAAGGACCAAACTATGTGAAAGCAAGCTTTATACATATTTATAGCATTTTGAGAAACCTCAGATGCCATATACCAAATAAATATTTACTTAGATATTGTTTGTATAAAATTGTATTTGAATCGGATTGCAGTCAAAGTTACACTCTATTTACAGTTAGTTTAAAGGATCTCCTATGCACCAGTTACACAAAATGATACAGTTTCTGTAGCTTTATTATGGAACAGTTTTATTTTATTGAGTTTCTAAAAGCAAACTTTTTCTCTAAATCTTATTGGTTTGTAAATAACTTGATGAGCTAAAGAATTGTGTAAATGAATTATTTTGCACTTTAAAAGATATGTAGGAATGTTCATCATGAAAACTCATTTGTACAGAAAAATTGAAATAACAGTCTGAATTAGAAATTAGTCAGAAACCAGGAAAATTTGACACTTAGACAATTGCAACCTATCGAAAAAGCACAATATCAAAATAATGCATTATAGTTATTAATTAATTAATGCCTGGTGTAACACAGTTAATAACAAATTTTTTGCCAGAAAATTTATATTTTATCAACATATACATCATCTAACATTCTAGCTTTCAAATGAAGGTGTTTGTTTCTGTGTAATTCAGACTGTACCGGCTGCAGTGCCTCATACAGCTCTACACTGATTGCAATAGCTTTGCTGCCCATGTGAGTTTAAACATTTTTTCTGACCAACATTGTAAGCTTAATGCAGACTGAAGTGTTTAGCTTAAAGCCATGGAAGTTTGGTATTTGGTAGGAGTATGTGTACAATTATGCCATAGTATAGCCAGTTGAATGATGTGTGTATTAGATAAATAGCTGTTAGCAGAACTGGAGGTATTAAATTCCAATCCAGTGCGCAGTGGATTTTTTATTTCTAAAACTTTGTTGCTATGACTCGGCACACATACAGATCAACAAAAACAAGCAAACACTAAAACTTATATACTTATAGATTACATTCAAACATTGGCCAAGACCTAAATAATTTTAACCTTTATTTTGCAGTTTCAATTTGAAGATTCTGGTTCTATGCAGGATTCTTTTAACTGTTCAAGCCAAAAGCTTGCTCTGTACATATATAATCTATCTATGTGAGTATTTATCATTTCCAAAGTTAACATAGGTTTGACTAAATTCTCACGCATTCTTTCCTAAGTTTTTAAAGGCATGGGAAACCCCTCGTATAACTACTCGCCATAGCAGCTAAATTATTTGGCACATATCCAACCTTTACAGTAATTTTATGGATGGTTAAAAGATGCCTACCTAGCAACTTACTAAAAGTATTTTCACGGAAAAAAATAACAGCTAGTATATCCGTTTTGAGTTTTTAAAGATTTGGGATCTGACCTCTAGAACCTGCAAAAAGCTTTTAAACTTTTTCATACAAAAAATATTTCAAGTTTTTACAGAGCAGATAACGACTAATAATTTAAGATATTGCAAGCAAAGATGGTGATAGTTCTACAAGCTAAAATTAAAACAGCAGAAAATATTTGAAGTTGTTCTTTTTATTGCAATTTGCAATTTCAAATGATGTCTACTGCTCTTTCCGATCATAAGCCTTTGTAGTTGACTTATGAGAAGCAGTTTACTGTATGAATAATATTTGATTGGGTGAAATGAGTAATCTTCATTAGACAGATAACAGTTTCCATTGCAGTTCCTTCTATTTGAAATCAGCTTCATCAGAGATTTTTTCAAAGAGAACTCACGGACCTCTCATTAATAAAAGGCAACTTTTAAATCGGTGTTAAATTGTAAGAAATGAAAAGGCGCAGTATAGATGTCATCACTTTATTTTTATGGTACAACAGCGTTTGCTGTAAATTTGCGAACTTTCATGCAATTACAAAATTCTGTACATCAATTAATGAGATGACAAAAATGTTGGCCAATATGAAGCTTAAATCCATGCGACTTACTAAACGGATGCTTTAATCAACTGAGCTAAGGAGCCACCTTCCGACACGTCAGAACAATGGTTCCAATCAGAGAATATAGATTGATATGTGGCAGAAAAGCAAATAGACAGGCGCACAGATCGGCTGACAGACAGACAGACAGACAGACGAGTGGAAAATTTTAATAATGATATATATAAAATATTAAAAAAAAATTTTAATTTTTATAATTTTTTTTAAATATATATAACAAAGGTTTATTATGTCTCATTGTATAAAGGCTTACACTAATCGTATTAAGACTTTAATATTATTATTTTTAATTATTTAATATTAAGTCTTGTAATATTAAACACACATTTAATTTGCTGCCATTTGCTGTCAGTTGCTGTAAGTGCTGCCAATTAGCTACTATGAAAATACGTGCTGATTGCTGTTCAGTTTAATTAACTGCTCATAACAGGCAACCACTAGAGAGAAGATGAGGAATAAACTACAAAGTGCACTAAGGTTGGATGAATTTGACATTTGATAATAAACATTATCTTGCCAGGCAAAAAGGAACAAGTACTCAAGTATATATTGTGTTAACTACAAATGGTTTTTGGAGTTCATATACAAGAATATTAAAACTTTTACCTGTTTAAACAGTAAAAAGTCACACATATGTTTTAAGATGATCAATTTAGAGTGTAAAAATGTCCATTTGATGTTTATTTGACTTGTTTCAAGCTCGCTCTGAGTAGAGTTTAATTTAGCACTTGGGGATATACAAGCAGAAATTTTTACATAAAATCTTATAAATATACAGTGACTATATATTCCATCTTATTTAGTATATGTGAGAGTAATTTAATTGTCCATATAAACAAATCACAAAGTCTATCTTTCAGTCTTTTCAGCTTTAGTCGATTAGTATCTAACCATGAAAAATCCGTATCGCAGAAGATTTGATCTCGGAATCTCCCTTTATCAGGCAACAAACTAACCGATTGAGCTATTAGAGTTGCAGTGGATTCACTGGGCAATATGAGTCATTATCTAATTATTTAGGCTAAATTACGCATAGCACTCTGTGTTGCTATGTTTAGCAATAAGGATACTTGCTTACTCAAATTAGCCATTGGCAATATGCTAGGCTAATGGCAAGTGGCAGGCAACTACAGTACCTGCCACTGTTTATATGCTGTTTTTAATATCCGTGCAACGCCGGACATTCGGCTGGTAGATATATAAATCTAAGTATTTGTTTGTCTGGTTATAGAAATAAAACATGCACTCTTGCAGCATGTGTTAGCATTAGGAATAAAAACACTGCTTTGTACTGGAATTTAAAACAGAAACACTGGTTTTGCGGACAAACGCCCCAACCTTTATACTATACTCCATACTATAGAATAATTGGGGATATACTCATTACATCTGCCTGTCTTCAATGGTGCAGGAAACTGCCAGTGTACTAAAAAAAATATGTCCCCAAACCTCCTTAAACCTCTATAAAAGTATGTGTATATGGCATAAAATTAATTGAACTTACAGCAGAAACAGAAATAAAAAAAATACTTGGTAATTTAAAAATTAGAATGGTAAATGTTGTATATCTTGATTCAAATTAGAAATTTTATGCAACTTTTTTTACTACTCAATTAACACCTGGCATCCAGCTAGTTAAAAATACGAACCCACATTTCATCTTATCTAGTACATGTACAGGTAAATTCAATTACAGGTAAGTTGAAGAAAATACTTGAACTACACGTAAATCTACCAGTGCAAAATCAGTGGTTATACACACTCACAGAGGGTCTCTTATATCTAAGAGCTGTCTGTGCACAGATATCTGGTCACTGGCAAACTCATTGAAGTTATTATTCTTCAGGCCTCTTTCATATCTCTCTTTATCCTTTTGACTGAGGTCTTCCTCGTTGATCATCACACCTTTTCCTAGTTCTCCTGAAACATATAAAAAACAGATTTATCAGCTGTACACTTTTATTTGTCATAATTATACGTAATACATAAACATCTTCAGAAAGCATATCTTATGAAAATCAGAACATAAACGGTATAGTATTTCATTTTCAGTTAATTCATTTACATTTTTTGTCATAGATAGGTATGAACCTTGTTATGGTTTTGGTTATTTTAATTTATAAATAAGGCATTAAATGAAATCCTATTTCTGCGTAACTCTGACTAGTCATTCTCTCTCTTTTAACTTTTACTGGTGAAATAATTCCATTTCGTCACACATGCATACACACGCATGCAAACTCCTGCACAACACAGCATAGCACGCAATACCATACCACACCACATAAAAAACACACACATACGCATATGCACACGCACGCACGCATGCATGCACACACACACGCACACACAGGAATACACATGTACGCACATGCATGCACACTCATGCTCACACACGCACTCGCATGTACTTTACATACTCTTTCAACCTCTGATAATTTACAAGACTCACTATTTAATGATATTCTTAAAGTTTTGCTAATGTATACATCACGTATGCACAGTTTGAAAGACAAATTGCTGGAGTTAGCGTAAACCCAGTTTAGTACAGTTAACCTATGAAGGAACATCGTTTGTCATAGAAAAATGTTTTTTCTACTGAAAACTGATACATTGAAACTTTTGTGATTTGCTTACAATACTATGACTATCAACATCTGCTTACTTGAAAGATAGAAAAGTCTTGCTTCAATATATCAGTTTGAAAAAGTTATGTTGATGTTTTATTTTGGAATCATTATAGACTAGTTCCTATCACTTCTTACCCGGAAGACGAGGATTAGCGACGGCTTTACTCATCTGGGAAAGAAGAGATAAAGGTCCGACATTACTGTTTGAGTTTACATACTTGAAAAAACTGTCTTCTGGCTTTTTTGGTTTATGTAGGGAGGTAGGAACTTCTACAATCTTTGACACTTGCTTTGGTTTGTAAAACTCATGATGATTTGTTTGAGTTTCAGACCTGAAACCAAGATCCAAAGCTAGCCTCATCAAGGAAATGAAAATAGCAAACTCTATGTGGCTCATGCAGATATTAAAATGAATGCTAATGTGCTTAAAATCACAACAAGTGACTTCATTAGACACAAAGTATACAGCCTAATTGAATAATTTAAACTTTTAACAGGAAATTAAAAAAACCCGACTGAGATCCTCTAATTTCTCTACAAGAAAACAAATCACTAGAGTGCAAGGCAATGAATGTATATATTTTTAAATATATATCAATACAGTCAAGAGTAGGCATACAATCAACTTCATATAATGATTTTTCCAGGTGCTCTGCTCTTGGTCGCTTCTGCTGCATCTTTAATAGCTTTTCACCTTGGTTTGGCTTTGCTCCTTGGTAGTACGGTCAACTCGCCAGTCAACCCTTGGCCGACTGGAAGTATTACTAGGGATCATAATATTTGTTGAGTCAAGGTTTGGCCCTGTTGCGGCATCGGTCACCTCGGGGTCGGCTTCTCTCTCTGATCTGGCTCTGGCTGTTGCGATCGTTACCCACAAAAGCAATAACTTACTAATGTGGCTATGAAATGCCTAATCAGTTTTATAACAGTTTAAAGGCTGTTAACTTTTATCGCTAGTTTCTTGCTGAAAAGGCAAACAACTTATTAAAATAAAAACAATTATTAAAAGTAATACAATTATAAGTCAAAATAAGAATCATTAAAAGTTGATTTTATATCCGCCAAGAGTCATATACTTCAATTGATGAAAAAAGAAAAGCTGGGTTCTACAAACTCTGCTTTTAGTACAAATACGTAAGCAATAACTGTACAAATGATTACGATTTTGTGAACGTTGATCAGTCTAGTTAGAGTATTTACTAGGTGATAGGCAGACAGTTTCATGTAATTATTACATGCTAGTTGTTATTATCAGAATGCTGTCACTGTCAGCATCTATTATTATTACCAACTTATAACTCACCTTCTTAGCTCCAATGGTTTACCATCATGATTAGCACTTCCCATAAAGATGACACAAATGAGAAACCATATTATTGTAGCATAAGCTATAAGCTTGATGAAGAATTGGATGGTTTTTATCCTTGCCATTTTCAAAACCATATCAAGCTTTATTGAATATAAGTAAAAGAATCAAAAACCAAACACTGTCTACATGCAACCAAGTTAATATTATTAGCTCATGACCCTAGTAGCTGTAACAGTGAGTGATTTACTACAAAAGGATACCGGTCAGTATAGCCTTATCAGTAAATATGTGGCTGTTAGTTACATGATAAGGTAGCTAAAACAACAAATTAACATGTCGCGATATTATTAGTAATGCATTTAGGCCTAACACTGAAGTATGTATTGATATTTTAGCCTTAAATTGTGATGTTTTAGCTTTTAATATCCTCAAGCTAGCCATTAATTTTTGAGTTTAGATCTGAATCTATCTCCATGTTTTAATGGAGTTATCTTAACATGTTTTCCAAATAAAATGAATTAAATCTCCTCCTCAGTGAGCATGGTAGATGTGAATCAATGTTTTTTGTACATATCTGCTTATTTATTTTAATTTCAGTATTTTTAATTCGATCTTAAATCCTTTTATTCACCGGTAAATCATGACAACTACAACTGTAGAAAAAAAATATAACTCAGAAAATACTAACTAATTGTATTAGTTTATAGTTGTGTACAATATAATTTTTGCATTTGTAAAAAGGGAGTACAATTGTGTGTATACACAGACTTGTGTATGACTTATATGTCCATGTAAATAAAAGACTGTTTGACTGTATTTCAGTCTATTTGCTGTGCAACGTAGCTTCAAGTGACTTATTTAATTATAAAACACGCCAGCAGTCTAATCGCTGAAGCGGATAAACCTGAAAACAAGCGATTTAACGACATTGACTATGGCATAGATTTGTGTACTAATATTGTAATGAGCTGTACATTCAAATGAATCACCAGCTCGTATCGACCTGAAGTGAACCGTCCAGCTCAGCTTGAGTCGTAGACAAAGAAGAAAGAGCCTACAGTTAAACTCAGATACAATATATAAGAGCGACGAAAAGGAAAGACAGAAGCAGTATGCGCCTGATAATGTGCTGTTATATTCCAGACAATATAAAATGTACACAAAGCAACTCTATATATATAAATCTAAGTGTTTGTTTTTTTTTAAATCTTTTTATTAAACCCTGTGTCCAGTTAAAATGATTAAAATGTAGCAATAAAAAAAACCAAGTAGCAGATAATTTAATCTCAGAACCTCCCATTCACAAGGCGACAAGCTAACCAATTAAGCTAACCAATTAAGCTAACCAATTAAGCTAACCTATTAAGCTAACCAATTAAGCTAACCTATTAAGCTAACCTATTAAGCTAACCTATTAAGCTAACCTATTAAGCTAACCTATTAAGCTAACCTATTAAGCTAACCTATTAAGCTAACCTATTAAGCTAACCTATTAAGCTAACATATTAAGCTAACCTATTAAGCTGACCTATTAAGCTAACCTATTAAGCTGACCTATTAAGCTGACCTATTAAGCTGACCTATTAAGCTGACCTATTAAGCTGACCTATTAAGCTAACCTATTAAGCTAACCTATTAAGCTAACCTATTAAGCTAACCTATTAAGCTAACCTATTAAGCTAACCTATTAAGCTAACCTATTAAGCTAACCTATTAAGCTAACCTATTAAGCTAACCTATTAAGCTAACCTATTAAGCTAACCTATTAAGCTGACCTATTAAGCTGACCTATTAAGCTAACCTATTAAGCTAACCTATTAAGCTAACCTATTAAGCTAACCTATTAAGCTAACCTATTAAGCTAACCTATTTAGCTAACCTATTAAGCTAACCTATTAAGCTAACCTATTAAGCTAACCTATTAAGCTAACCTATTAAGCTACAGGGATACAATTGATTATTTGGACAGATAGTCATTATCTGGGTTAAAATACTTATAGCGGCTCTGTATTACATACAACGCTACTTAAGCTTGGTCTTACAGGTCTTAATAGTAATTCTAGCAGTATGTATACTAGCTTACTCAAAGTAGCCAGTATCAATTACATTACCCGCCATTGTTTATAAGCTGTTTTCACCACCAGTGCAACACGGTGCATTTGGCTAGTATATACTAAACTCAAACACACTGAGTTATTCTTCAGAGTTTTCACATGGTGCTGTTGAAGGAGTCTTGCAGGTTTCCTTCACAGTATATTTACTGCTCTTTGACAAATGATTTGCTCCCCGGCAAACAAGTGATGCAGAAGTAACGATCGCTAACAATTACCTTTGTGCTGATTCAGATTTCTGCATGTAAGTGAAGTGGCCTAGGCCTTGCTTGTTCCATCCACTGTACAGATAATCACTTTAACAACACAAATGTTGATGAGACTTGTCATATATTTACACTCTGACCTAATTAATACATGATTTAAAAATTTTATGACCCACAAATGACCTATATATTTCTATTTTGCACAATAAACTTAAATATAGTTATGTTACAGTGCCGAAACGGGGTTATAATGCTACAAAGAACCTAAATAAAATTCTAACGCACAATGGACTTTGTTCTCAAATATAAAAATGTTAAATACAATTACAACTATGTAACAAAAAAGAGCCAGCACTTCTTGTGGTATAGAGTTTCTGCTACTAACACAATAAAATATTATTCTAGAGACAAAACCAGTAATCCGGCAAAGGGCAAAAGAGGGCTGGTAACCAGTGAGATTAAGATGTTAATCTTTACTTGCAAAGCCAGTGGCCAAGAGGATTGCTGCTATTCTTGATGCTTTAAAACGACAAGCTTGCTGTTCAAATCTTATACTAGTATGATAAATATATGACCAAGTATTCATGCTGATGACTTGCTGCCATTTTCTTTACGATGTGGCCACAACCAGAGCTGATGTAGGTTGTTAACATCACAAGTGTTCATAAACAGTTCTCCTGCATCTGAACCTTCTATACACAACTGAGATATACAATGCTTGATCAGTCCACTCTGAAACAAATAAAGGTCATTCAGAAAAAACTACGTACACTTGCCACATGGACTAATCGTTCAGTACTATGGAAAGGTTACAGTGAATCTTAATAAAAAAGAGGAAGTAAAAGTCTGGTTTGGTTACTCTTTTACTCTTTCACTACCACTACTATTACTAATGCTACTACAACTACTACTACTATTACTAATGCTACTACTACTTCTACTACTATTACTAGTACTACTATCACTACTGCTACTACTATCACTACTACTACTACTATTACTACTACATACTACTGCTACACCACTACTACTCCTACTACTACTGCTACTACTACTGCTACTACTACTACAGCCGATAGTACTACTACTATTACTACTACTATTACGATTACTATTACTATTACTACCACTACTGCTGCTACTACTACTACCACTACTACTAGAACAACTGATAATACTATTATTTCTACTACTACTCCTAACAGCACTGTTACTACCAATGTTCTTTTAGAGTTGCATAGAATCTGTTTGACTCATTAGCAAAATCACCTTATGAGAACTTACTGCAAAAAGCTTTTTGGAAACCTCACTGAAGTGCCTATAGGCTTTCACTCATAGGAATTTTTTTCTGTCACTAACTAGCAATAAATTTATGTTGGTCACTCTCTAATATATTTTTCACCTATTGAGTTGTTTATTATATTTAAGGCTTTGGTGATGCAGCAGATGCTTGATTTCTGGTTTAACGGAACTGCAACAAGCAGTTGTATTCTTTCTACTCCCACTACTAGTTGAAGTGTTCTATGACAAACATACAAAGTCAGCATCATCAAAAGTGAAATAAATTGTTTTTTTCATTCAAATATTAACTATTTTACAGCCAGAGCAAAATGTATAGTTCTGTTTAAAATAATAACTAACAGTACCAAAATTGACTTCATAGACTGCCTTTCAAATTTGCTGTTTTTGTTGCGTCAGACTAAACATACATGCAGATAAGGTGAGTAAACACTAAATAGCAGGTGACTAAAAACGTTTTCAATTCAGTCTGAATATCAGGCCCATAATCTTATAACGTGTTTCATAGAGAAAAAGTAGTTTTAGAAATATTTATAAAAAATACCAGTAGGCATTTTAATAGCCACCGAATCTTTGCTTAAAATTATGCGAATTTTCATTTTATAAATTATTTTGGGTCTGCTATTGGAATAGTATTAGTTTATAAGTTAAATAGTTTTATTATTTTTTGTACTATATTTTTTAATGAAAATAAACTTACCGAAAAACCTCTATTTGAACACCATCTTTATTTGAATTTTACCTCTAATAAAAAACCACCCTGTGAGAAGAGTTGAAAAATTGAGAGCCATTGCTTTCAAATAGAGGTTTTACAGTAACCATTTTATGGTAAACATTCTACTTGCCCCGCTAATGTTACTCGTTCACCTAGTGAATCTAATCTTCTCTTGTAAAATATGTGCTATATATTTTATAGTTTAAAAAGAGCATTCCCATTTTTGTCATTCAAGTCCTGTAACCTTTAATTTTTGTTTAATTTAATACAGAACTAAAAAAGTACTATCTAAAATACAGCCACGTTTAGTAATGTCTTATATTGAAAATGCATTTTTCAGTTTTTAACGCTTTGAGACAGTCATGTTTGAAGCTAACAAAGTGACACACTAGTCGATGCTGGGTAAACTTCATGTTTGCATCTATGATCAGACATTCCCATCATGTTTTGAGTCTACAAAAGTGTAAATGAACAGCACCTAAATTGATTGATATTAAACCACCCCCCCCCCTCCCCTTCCCCAGTTTCCTTCATTTCCTTGACATACCTTTTGATACAGCCATTCCTGGTTTCCTTTCACACCATGACAAGCATATGTTTTCACTTTACCGCTGTTGGCATAGTCAAGGCAGACCTCATCTCGTCTTATTTCTCCTATCTCACTCATCAACCAGAGCTGATTACCTTTGAGGCTGTCACACTTTTGAAAACCAATAGGCACGTCATCAGAGAGGTAGTCGGATGGTCCATCTAAGCAGTAGTTGTTAGCCTTATTTTGTATCTGCAGGTAGATACCAGACAGTAGTTATTAGCTTTATTTTGCACCTGCAGGTTTGAATTAGGCTGTAGTTATTAGTTTTATTTTGCACCTGCAGGTAAAAACAGGCAACGGTGGTTAACTTTATTTTGTACTTACAGGCATATATCAAGAAGTAGGCTACATATTATTGTTTTTCGTACCTGACGATATGTTTATTCATTGAGATGTTAGGGTATTTATAATGTTCTAAGGTAAGAAAAGCAAAGAAGTGGTGACACAAGTTATCCATCAAACTTTACATGTAGTAACATGCATGTCAATTTGAAATCTGTGAATCGGATGTTTCTTCTAGCAATTCACAGAAGTGTCCCACTGTTCAGCCACACAATAATATAAGACTACCTCTTCAAAGGATTACTCATACCAAATCTTAAAAGATTTTTCAGAAAGTATAGATATTTCTATCGTTTGAAATTTTTGTGCTGTTTTAAGTGAACTGACATCCAAATGTTTTTAAACTAAAATCGACAAAACTGGGTACATGTTTTTTGTGTTTAACTGCGATACAGTTTTGTCAATTTTAACTGTGGAACATTCGGACAGCCAGATCACCTAATCAACAAACAAATTATGAAATGATAAAGAATATCTGTAATTTCTGATAAAATATTTTCCAAATTGACCTAAGTAACCTGGCAAATATACAGGTTGAAATTCTCTTTATAGTTGTCAAAGCTCAAAGCTACATGTAGATGTTCTATTTTTATGGAACATCCAACTCGCTCATCTTTGCCTATTGTACCTGATAATATGGGTTTAGAGGTCAAAAAGAAAAAAATGAAATTTCATGAAACATACTTGGCCAGAGTGTATTGCTTGGTTTGGTATAAACCTCTCAGGATAAACATTTTTCAAATACCAGTCAAATGATTTACACTTCAATCTCTCCCTTAGCTTGATCCTTGAAGATATGTCTCCATAGTCTCCCTGAAATATGATAAAATGGTCACATTATTTGCGTAAGGAGTTGTTGCTCCGATGCAACTAAGCGGCAGAGTGTCTTATTCAAGTGGGTGTTTAAAGAGTTAGTGAGCATTTAGATTTGTGTCTCCTTAATGAATGGCAAGTCACCTTAATGAAAAGTAAACCACCTTAATGAATCAAGGTCACCGTAATGAAAAGTAAGCCACCTTCATATATGTAACGTCACCTTAATGAGTGGTAAGTCATTTTAATGAGTGGTAAGTCGCTTTAATGAGTGGTAAGTCACTTTCATGAGTGGTAAGTCGCTTTAATGAGTGGTAAGTCACTTTAATGAGTGGTAAGTCATTTTAATGAGTGGTAAGTCATTTTAATGAGTGGTAAGTCACTTTCATGAGTGGTAAGGTACTTCCATGAGTGGTAAGTCACTTTCATGAGTAGCAAGTCACTTCTATGAGTAGCAAGTCACTTTAATGAGTGGTAAGTTACTTTAATGAGTGGTAAGTCATTTTAATGAGTGGTAAGTCACTTTAATGAGTGGTAAGTCACTTTAATGAGTGGTAAGTCACATTAATGAGTGGTAAGTCACTTTCATGAGTGGTAAGTCACTTTCATGAGTGGTAAGTCAACATAGTTGGAGAAGTGTTGGTAAATCTATGGAATATTGAAATGTATACTTACTAGGTCCTGATTCAACCACTCATAGTAGAAGTTCTTGTATTCATCCAGCCAGACCTCTGCCAGCCTTATGCTGTTCTTTTTTATTATGTTCGCTGCCTTCGCAAACTTATATGGTATCCGAGTTCTAAAATTAAGTGTCTATAAGTTATACTGACACCTTTTCTGGATGTATAGGTGACATTTGCATTAGGTAATAAACAATTTTTGCTTAACATACAAAAACTTATGTTTTTTGCAGTGTTAATAATGATAAAGAAATAAAGCGCTTCTGTAAATTTGGTACTTTATTAAGGTATTGGTAAAACTTTTCATTAACTTTTAACTTAAGGTAAACTGATATTGGTAACCAACTTCTTGGTTGTTATATAGCAATCATAAGCCAGCTTTCAAAATGATTGCAAAAGAAATGCAACTGATTTGAGCAAATACTTTTGGACAGTAAAATTGTAAATTGTTTATAAATTCATCTTCTCTTTTATTTTTCAAACAGCCAATCAAATGGGTTGATAAAAGCTAATCAGAGGAGAAGGAAAAAACTGTCAAAACTTTAAATCTTACTTGTAATTAAAAGCTGACCATAGCAGGTGATACAACTGACAGGACTGGTAAATACAGTGGCCCCCTTAATGCTCTCTGAACATAGCAAGCGGTAAAACTAACAGTAGCGATAAATACAGTTGTTCCCTTAAGGGGACAACTGTATTTATCAGCACTGCCAATTTTATCACTTGCTATGGTCAGGGAGCATTAAGGGGGCTAATTTATTTATCAGTCCTGTTAGTTTTATCCCGTGCTCTGTTCAGGGAACATTAAGGAAGCAACTGTACTTATCGGTACTATAATTAGTTTTATTACAAGCTATGTTCAGGGAGCATTAATAATACAGTAAACATAAAGCACTTTATTCTCAGTATTAGTTTCGGCTGTTAACTCTGTGTCACTACGAATTCAGTAATTACATTTTAGTATAATGAATATATGGACATGCTCTTCAGTCTTGGCTAATAATTAAAATAAGAAGAATTGTCTGAGCAGAAATGGTTGTCTGTACGATCTTTCTAGATTTTTATAAAAAGCTAAAACCAAGATGAATAAGGTGCAATTATAGAACTTGAATACACGTGAGTATGAGTGAGTTGATATGCTGGTTAATTAAATAAAACCTGATCTCACCTGAAAATATGACCAACACGTGAACAAGGGATGATTTCTAGGGTACCTCCACACATCCATATTCTAAATGATATTTCTAGATTCTCTCCACCCCAAATGTCCATCCCTGCATCATAAGTACCCAGCTCTATAAAGTAGTCCTTGCTGATGGAGAAGAGGCCTCCAATCATCGTAGGTGAATGAACTGGTGCTACCTAGGAAACAGAGATAGGGACTCAACTTAGGAAGATTTTTGGTACCAGAAACAGTTTGAGGCTCCCAAATCACTATTTTAATCACTAGACCTCGAATTCCCCTTAAAAATCATATGCTTCAAAATCATATAAAATAAATCCTTCAATGTAAAGTCAACTGAGTCATGCTTATCGATAGGTCAGAAAACGTACATATTTCAACACACTTTATGATGACCTTGGAATACTTGTCGATATGGCAAGATGCAAAATGCAATAGACAAGAGGCAAGAGATCTTGCCTCTTGCAACAAGTAAGATCTCTTGCCTCTTAACCATCTGCTTTTTTGCATTTTGGAAGAGGCAAGATGCAGAAAAGCAGATGATCGAGTTAGCCTAAAATGCAGGTATGTTTAGGTTCAATTCTCAAACACTGCAGTTTTTTACAGGTAAGTGTTTTGGTTGTCTCACCCTATCCTTTTGATGATTATTTTTGTTTTCTGTTCTGATGTACCAAATATGCTGTAGATTCCAGCCAAAGCCTCCAACAGAAATCTCAGTTCTGTTTATTCCTTTGTACTCTAAAGTCATGTTGTCAATGGTGTCTACTCGCGGAACAACAACTGTCGTTTTGTTTGTGCGAATCTCATGCAATAGAGGCTCCAGCCACCCTGGCAAAAAAATATTTGATCAAGTTGGATCCAGGTTTTGTGCATATAGCACAGTCTCCACTGCAAAAGAACATACTGCTGAAAGTATTGTACTTAAAAAAGTACTTTTGTTAAGGCAATACATATGTTCTTTTGTTTGGCCTAGAAATCAGAAAACAACATATTTTTGCGAGGGGAAACATTCAGCGACAGCATAGAATCATGAGAAACAAACAATAATAAAAGATTAGCGGCCATGACTTTTTATGAACCTCGTCTTTGAACATGACTGCAACAAATGTTTTTGTAGGTGGCCGTGTTGAAAAAAGTATAGGTAAATAAATTATCTGCTCGATTTTATAATAAACACTTACAACTTTTGAAATACCTAGTAGTCACAACATGAAAGTCAACCTGCCTAGTAAAACATTGAGTAAATAGTGAGTGTTAAAATACTTTGTAAGGTATTGTGTAAAGAACTAACTTTTGGTATACCCTCCGCACATCATAGGAATCTGTTAAACTTAATAAGGTATTATGCGGAAAACTAATATATAATAAAACCTTCAGTAAACTCAATAAGAGAGTCAGTACATCTAGTAAGAGCTGACATCCGATACACCCTCAGTACACTCAATAAGAGAGTCAGTACATCTAGTAAGAGCTGACATCTGATACACCCTCAGTACACTCAATAAGAGAGTGAGTATATCTAGTAAAAACTCACATCTGATATACTCTCAGTACACTCAATGGAAGAGTTGATACATTTGGTATAATTCTGTGTAAAAAAAAGTTCACATTCTGCATACCTTCAGTACACTCGATGTGAGAGTCCAGGAAAGTCAGCACATCACCGGATGCTGCCTTAGCACCAGCCAGCCTAGATCTGATTAGTCCTTCCCGCTTCCTCATCCTGATTATTCGCACTATATTTAGCTTGTCCATGTAATTCTGGAGTTGCTTCCCCAGATGAGCTGCAAGCGGTTTGAAAAGTTAAGAACAAATCATTATACTAGTTGAAAAAGTTGAACAAAGCTCTAAAGTATCAAAACCGTTTGTGGTGTGGGTGCCAGTGCAAAGAAAGCTTGGGATGATCAAGATGTAGATAAAGTCATTTTAATTACTTTAAAATGTTAAGGTCAAGCGATCCATCACTCGAACAGTATGACAGAAGTCAGCTATACTGAGTAACACGCAGTTTCAGTGAAGTGGGTATGTTTACTTCTGAGAGTCATGCAACCAAATCTACATGTACGTTCAGAGTTAAGGAGTTTCAGAACCTTTTGCTAATAACTTCTTTTAGAGCTTCGACTAAGTTACCACAGACACTAAGTTTTTTCTGCCATTTTACAAACTCATGATATTATACAATAGCTTTGTATTCAAATCATTATTTAGACCCCTAATGCACACCTCATTAGTTCATGTTGTCATTGATCATTTATACTCATTAATTGAAGGAGACACACAACTCCTAAGAGAAACAACTCACAAAACAATAAGATACCAACATTAACTTTTAGCTGTTCTGCAAAAACACAATCTTCTGTGCTATGACCCATATATGTACAGAGCAGCTGTACTATCTTGTGTTTTTAAAAATCTCATGAATAATGAAAAAGTTAGTGTGTTTAACATTCATTATGCCGACAGATTCAAAGTTAGAATTCAACTTTTGTCAAAAAGTTGACTAGCTCAAACTTTGACTGTTGCTTTGGTGTTAGCTGAAAAATTTATTGGCGGTGTCGACGTCTGATTGTTGTAGACTATTTAAACCAACAATCTAAGTATATTTTAACAACTACCTAATTAACCTACCCAACAGTCATGCTGTTGAATCAGGCTAATTGCAAAAGCAAAGACACCAACAAAAAACCTCTCAGAGGTAACATTCTCAACACTACATACAAGCAGAAAACTGAACAATGACTACCAAACAGTGCTTAAGGCAGAAAGGTATGACTCTGAACAGACCAAATTAATGAGGCAGTTGATAGCTCTTGTCAAGAACAGTTATCCAATCGAGCAATGGTAACATAAACATGATTTTACATCAAAAAGGAACTTGAACGGCAATTAAAAAGCTGTAATAACAAAAACTAGTGATTGAATAAATGAGTGATTGAGGTTTTTTGGGGTAAAAAATGAGTGCAACCGGTCACTCTTTCACACTTCACACACTACGAAAAAAGGGGTGCAAACCGTCTTTCCTGTGTACACTTCGACAAGATGAGGGATGCAAGAAGGCTCTCTTTTGTACACTACTACAAAAAGAGGAGTGCAACCTCTCTTTCATGTGTACACTACTGCAAAAAGAGGAGTGCAACCTCTCTCTCATGTGTACACTACTACAAGAAGAGGGCTGCAACCTATCTTTATTGTATACACTACTGCCAGAAGAGGGTTGCAACATGTATCTCTTATGTACAGTGCTGACAAATGGGGTATGAAATGTCTCTCCTGTGCACACGACTGCAAAAAGTGCAGCCAGGCTCATTTTTTCACACCTTTGAAAGCTAAGCAATTCAAATGATTCAGGTTGATCATTACACAACTTAGGTACAGATTTGAGCAAAACTTCAAGCAATCTCTATAAGACCATCACTTACGCATATCAGAGAAGTCATCAACCAGAATAATCTCCTTGAGAAGTCTAGGATTAGATCTGTCTATAACACTGTGTACTGATCGTAGTAAGACTGACCAGGCCTCGTTATGAAAGCACATGATCACACTAGTGTCTGGTAGATCCTTGGCATATATCTTTGTTTTACACCTGTAGTTGAAACAGGTTGGTAATAGAAATTCAGAAAAATTAATGTACTCAAATGACTAAAATAAATTTACCTCAAACATGTGAGGTTGCTATAAATATTATTACCATATAAAGTATCCCTCTAATTCATGTTAAAATCATCTACTACATTGGTACTAAAAGAAATGGAACCCGTTAACAATAATGGTGTTAACAAGGATGATGTTAACAAGCACTACCGAAAATAATACTGGTAAGGATGCTAACAACAATAGACAGTCAGTAGCTGAAAACATTTCGGTACAACATTTAGACCTTCGTCTAAAAAAATTATAATCCCAGTCAGCCATTCACTGTGAGTTTTTTACAATAATATATGAACAGGCAATAACATAAAATAATAACTAGTTAGTTTAGTTTAGTAGCTTCAAGGTCCTGAAAATATTTCAATGGCAGACAATTACCAGACCTGTTGAGAAGGCGTGAGCTGCAACAACAGCAATAATTGCAATAAAAATAACTATAGTAATAGTAATGGTTAGAGCAACAGCGATGACAATAAAAACAATAATAATGATAAATAATTATTATTATTTGCGCTGACTAGAATCAATCTGCATTCAGCAAATTGTCCCATGATCAGTAAACACTGCGAGGAAGATACTATCTAAGTCTGGGAGTTTTTGATAAATAACAGCGTTATGTCAAACACAGTAATCAGACTAGATTTATCTAATAATGATTATAGGAATACTGTGATAGAATTAGTAATAATGCTAGTAAATAATAGTAATATTTGATAGAAGTGATGCAATAGTTAGTTATAGAATATATGAAACTTATATGCTTATTCAATCACACATTTTACTAGTTATCAGTAGCTGTCTGTCAGCTACTATAACTGTACTAAATGGTTAACATGCAGTTTAATCAAACCCCCTTATCTTGCTGACCTTAAAATTGAATAGGTAGCCTTAAGAGAAGATAAGAAGCTAACTGGAAAACGTGCCAACATTCAAACAGCCACTTGCAGTTTGACAAAACTTCTTATTTTATTAAAAGATTGTAAACAAACTTTGTTTAAACTTCTTAGAAGATAGATTATTAGATTCAATACGCATGAACTGTGTGAACCACAAATGACTCAAAGTACATTTGCGAAAAGGCTAAACACAACAAATGTGTAAAAAATTTAAAAGATTTCTGAGTTTCATTAGTAGCAGTTTAGATAGACGACTGTTTACTATATATTACTTTTAATCATATTTGTTTTGCACTGTTTTATTGACGCCTTAAAACATATTCTATATTTTTATTATATTACTTTGACCAATTTTGAAGAGAGCATTTATGAAAATAAAATTTTGTTTGCTACATTTTCTTTTCCGAAAAATTTTTTCTGAAAAAGGTTTTTGCAAAATGACTACATTGTAAATTGAAACCTGATTTAGTGGTTTCAACCTAAGAGTTTATAATGAGCGATATTTTTGCATTTATTTCTGTTGGAGTAATTTCAACACAGAAAACGCGATACTGATTAGAACTCAATGCTCCTCATATCCTGTGCTTAAAAAACCTATTTAGAAATCAACTCAAATAGTAAAATAGCTATAAAAGATTACTTATTTAAAATGATGAGCATGTAAACTGCAGACAACGATGGCTAACTGCTACTAGTTTATTGACCTAATGACCCAAACAAACCACTTCAAGCTTGTAAGATAGATTGTAGATTGCTAACAGCTTTGACTATCATAGTCAGTGCAGCTTTAGATGAGAGGTAGGAATATTCGAACGCATTCGGAGTCAACTTCCTTCAGCTTTAGTTTTAGAAGATTCATGAGAAACTCTCTGATAGAAATTAAGTTGAGTAGATGCAATGGTGATGGCTGGGTTCGCAGAAAGTAAAAGTTACCCATAAACAGTAATCATAGTAAGATGTAACTTGCATTTAAAGAAAGAGACTCTATCATAACATAAAGCTGACTGATAATAACTCCAGTTGTCTACCCAAAAAGCAGTCAGTTATTTGCTTTCAGCCAAAGCCGACTAGCATTACATCCATCTTACTCAAATGCGCATTTTGTATGCATTATTTTAATGTCTGAACAAAATAGATAACTACATACTGACCGGACTTTTGGCAAGTGCAGCTAAAAAAAGAATGACTACTAAGAGTCGCAAGTCGGAGCGACCTAAGTCGTTTTTAACAGTTTTAAAAAATTGCAACCATCTCATCGTATACAGTCTGTGACACTAAATACGTATGAATGTAACACAACAGTAGTAAAAGCATGACAATGATTTACATATAAACAAAGTTGAAACAAACTAATGAGTATAGACTATTGCTATATTCAGCTGTGGTACTGTATTATAAATACCGGTATCTTAAATATTTGCCAAATTTAGCTTCAGGTGTTTTGAAGATTAAACTGGCTGAATACCCGCAAGAATGTTACAGCTTGAACGGAGTGCTTGGGTTGAATAGATAGAGGGAGTGCGGTCTTTTTCTGTTATATTAAAAAGGTATTAGACTGCCTTGTCCTAGTTTTAAACTATCTGGCGGTTCCTTTTGCTAATATTTTGTTTGATTTTTAAATGTTGATACATTATCTCATCATACACACACAAAAAACACACACATAAACGCACATATGTATGCACACATGTGCACATGCACACAGGAACATGCACACACGCAAATGCATTCACATACACATAGACACACACGTAGACACCCACATAGACCCACACGTAGACACACACGTAGACACACACGTAGACACACATGTAGACACACACACATAGACACACACAAATGCATGCAGGCACACACACATGAAAACACATATGCACACATGCAAGCACATATGTACCTCCGCATACGCACACACGCACACACGCACATACGCACACACGCACACACGCGCACAAACACACATACAAACACACGTACAAACACACGTACAAACACACTTACAAACACTCGTACAAACACACACAGTTGTTAGAACTGAAATCCTGAATATAGAAACTGTGGTTTTATACAAGCAGACATTCTCATGTAGGGTCATTTAAATGCACTATGACCATATATTCCATATTATCTAGTATATCTAATTAAATGCACGTTGACCATACATCCATCTTATTCAGTCTGGGCAACTAGTGTAGATGCAACTAAATACTAGAACTACATACTTGAGTGCAAAAGTATTGGTTATACGGGTTTACATACTCAGGTGAGACCTCCTACATCTAAGCTCTGTACGCGCACAGTTATCTTGGCACTAAAAAACTCATTGTGGTCGTACAGGTATAAATACTTACAGAGGGTCTCTTACATCTAAGAGCTGTCTGCGCACAGATATCTGGTCACTGGCAAACTCATTGAAGTTATTATTCTTCAGGCCCCTTTCATATCTCTCTTTATCCTTTTGACTGAGGTCTTCCTCATTGATCACCACACCTTTTCCTAGTTCTCCTAAAGTTATGTTTTCATGAAAATGTATATGTGTTCCACAGCAAACCTTACAGCTGTACCACTGATATAAACCCCACAACTGGCGGTGTGATTGCGTAACATAGCAAATAACATATGTTTAATATTACATGTAAAATTACCAAATAGCAAGCACAAAGCAACACAGCAAAACACCAACTATACTGTTTGTAAAACTTCAATGATGTATTTAACAGAAGGACATTTTCTGAAAATTGTGTCACTTGCCTTATAATTGACACATATTAACATAGCTCATAGATACTCCCATAATTTATATATACTCTCATACCTCATAAATACTCTCATAAGTCATAGATACTCTCATAACTCGTGTTTTATTACAACCCTCACTATTGTCTTGCTTTTTAAAAACTATCCGATTCCTGATTGTCAGAACACTAGCACACTAATAGAGAATAGTGACACCACGGTAAGTCTTCCCTTGCAAAAACCAATTGCTGAGCTTATCATGTCTCAGGTGAATACAGTTGGACTTTAAATTTTTTATGAAGAAAATTTTAAGTCCAACCGTACATTTTATAATGGGAGTGGTGGTGCACTCTTGTAATCCAACTACTTAGAAGCAAGGTTTGGTGGATTTATGATAAATGCATATGTGCACACAATTCCCAAAAAATTATCCGGTAACAGCCATTACCAAACCCTTGTACCAAAATCTCATCAACAAATTTAACCATTTTTGTGTAGAGTCGCTTAAGTATAATAATGATACAAAACACATGTAAAAATATTTAAATATGTTACCAAGCCTTTGAGAAGTTTCCGCAATATCCTAAAACTAACCCATCTGATCGGATTATACATAAATAGACAAATTAATTTGGCCAAAAGTCACGATAACAACTTGACAAGCTTTTTCTAATTAAAATTAAGACTGGCCAACGAAACGCCAATAAGGCCGTGCGACAACTAGTAGAACTATTAAGTCGTGCGCATTTCACGAGGAAAATGTGCGCATTTTATGAGAAAAACATGCACATTTCACCAGCCTATAGCATTGTCTAATTGCCAAAGGTTTCTGTAGTTAACTTAATAGTACTGAACAGTAATCATTTCTTTTTTGCCAATTCTACGGGACTCTGACATTTTGGACACTTATAAGAGTACTTTGGTATTCCAACTGATGTCCAAAGCAGTGAAAGTAAAAGGAAATGACGATGATATTTTTTAACGATTCTTACAATATTACCTATAAAATTATTACAATATTTAATTGTAAGAATAATTATTCGATTTTATAAGATTTAGTTATAAGAATAATCATTCGAATGTACAAGATCGAAGTATAAACTGACCGATAGTGTGCATTATGTTACTGTCATTTTTTTCTAAAGACTTTGTTGATGGTACTACGGCTGTGCTCAAATTTACGGTACTGCCAAGCCTTTTTTTAATATCTGCAAAATTAAGTAATAGGCCTACATTTTCTTATAGATATGCATCTATTTCTATGACAACCAGCTAAAATATATTTAGATTTTTAAATTCAGCATAATTCTTTAGATATAAATACAGAAATCTAGATAAATATCACAACTTCTTGATATTGGTTGCTATGACCAATGATAGACAACTCCCAGCTATATATGTATAACTATATATGTACATATATATATATATATATATATACATATATATATATACATATATATATATACATATATATATATATATATATATATATATATATATATAGAACTATATTTCCCAACTAGGAGGCTTCTATCAATATATAATCCATGTTAGGAGGCTCTGAAAAATTAGGAGGCGTCCAGGGAGCCTCCTAATTCTAGCAGTGTTTATAGTGCTTAACAACCCTATAGAAGTATTTTAAACATGATTCCCATAATTGCCTTATATATCTATATTCATATATATGGAAAAGAGGAGACAACTCCAACAAAAATGTGTAATTTTTTATCAATAAATTACAAACTCTAGGAGGCTCTTATATATGGAACTAGGAGGCATATATCAATTTTAGAATATTCTTACTTTTAAGTGTTTTGGTATCGTTTCAGTTAATAGCACAATCTATTTAAAAACATATTGCAATAAGCTTATGACTAATCATCAGCCAATACATGGAATTAGCAGCTATGTCGGATACAGTCAGTTTTGCTAATATTCATGATAGCTTTATTAGATTTAGGAAATAAAGTTGTATATTAACAAACTACAATACATTACAATTTATTTGCTGACCCTCTTTACGGTTTTCAAGACTGCCATTTAAGCACTCCCTTTTTTTGCACGGTTTCTCATTGATCTGCTCTTTTTTTGTGAAAATTCACAATAATTGCACATTATGGTTTCCACTGATGTTTAAGCATGGCTGTAGTAAAAGTTTAAATAAGTGTATAATTAGTAAAATTCATATTTTTGCTGCCGTTGCATCCAGCCACAAAATAAATCTTTTTTTGAAACTTTTCATCCAAATGCAATACCTGAGAGATGGTTTTTTAGTCAAAGAATTGATTTTTTAAATTTATTGAAGTAAAGTGGCAAAAGTATAACCACAGTATATAACAGCTAGCGAGATGTGGCTGTTATAATGTTGCTGTGGCTGTTAGGACTATTAGTTCTTCATCCATGTGGTCTACTAGAGCTTGGTAGCAGCGGAATAACTACATGTAAGGGAGCACGTCACATTTGGTAAGTTGTTCATGTTATTTTAGTCAATTTACAGTTTATTTACTTGAAACATACAGTTGTACAAAAGCAGTATAAATTTTATTTAATAAAGAAATAGGACTAGCGTGAAAAAAGTATGTTTCAATTATTATAATTTTTAAGGAATGTAGCATAGAACACGTTTGATATATATTTTTTTACACCTGTTTATGTCATCCAACTGCTGATATTGTTCTGCATAGAAAAGTCAAGAAAGTTCAGCATTATAATACCATAAAGGAGAATATCAAAACTTTTTGTAAAATCCTAATTTTGGACTTTATTATTGTTACACGAATGTTCGGTTTTGTAACGTCAACACAGACACGCCAGCTGACAATTAATAATTATTTTAGTGAATCAGTTAATTCTCTAACATTAATCTATTTTCAGTTATTAATATAATAATTTTTGATGTTTTTTATAATGATAAGTAAAGTTATTAATGTGGTTCTACCAACAGTCAAAACTGTTGTTAGAATATCATGATCATTATGTAATTGTATTATTGTTATCATGAATAGTGAGAGTTTGCGTATTTCAGTTATGATTTTGTAAGTAATAGTAGTACATGCATAGGCATAAGCAAGTAAGTGGTGTATATGCGGCCTTTGAATTTTAAAACTTTTAGTATTTAGTTTGAATCTTGTGTAGTAATTGTGTAGTAATTAAGAGCTTAGCTGTTTTATGGAGCTTCAGTAGTAGGAGGCAGACATTCAAGTTTGCCAAAAAACCTAACCAGTGAACTAAAATGTGTATTTTGCGTTCATTTTGGTTTGTATATCTGTTTACGCTATTTGAATTATCTATTCATTTTTTTAGAAACTTGGTAAGCATTAATGCCAGTATATTCATCAGATGGCAGAGAGTATTAGACAAAGTTGGATGTTCTTTTCTAGAAAAGGTATGTTGCTAATTACACGTTGGTTTACATAAAAAATATGTCAAAATAATCAAGGTTTCATCTACCGAATTTCATAATATTTTTTAACATGTACATAAGTATAGATTACAAGCTATAAAACATTATATCAGTAAGGTTGTATTTTGAAATGTAGTAATGTTTGACGTTTTGGCAAAGTTACTATGATAAGCAAAACTTTAAATTCACCAACACAAAATATACTGTACAAAGTTTTACTGTAACTAGCAAATGTATACCTGACGTAAGAATGTAACAGCATGCCCAAAATTAGTTTTCCTTTGTATAGTTGCAAATAATCAATGACGCTTCATAATCAAATTAATCAATTAGTTATAGATAACTGCTGGATGAGAAGCATTGATGGCCCACACCAAAGACTGATTTGCAGACATAAAATTAAAGGTATGCGATATTGCAATAAGTTGCTGTCAACTAGCGCATTATACATGCGAGCCAAAAATTAGTGTGATAATTTGATATAGCCATAGCTTCAGTAAGAAAAGTTGTCAATTTTTACAGGCATTGTATTATTTCAAACGCTTACATAAACCATTATGCCACTTTTGTGTTCTATTCATCTATTATTGGCAGATTATATAATATAAATAGCGCAAACCAATCAAAGGAATGTAGCATAGCAAAGAGATTTAGTATTGCTCTTCTTAGTCTTTATGAGTCATGGTTGCAATTGCATAATTATATAAAATGAATAGTTTTCCATGGTTACTCATTACCACTTTTAGTTACTCGGTCAACACTGAGAGTAATTATCAGTTTAGAGATATCATGTTTAAAGGCAGGAGATTGACAAATATTTTGTTGGTTTTTACTCTTACCCTACCGTATGCGAATTTATGCTAAATCTATCAGCAACTGCCGTATGCACATTTTTGCGAATTTTCCAACAATTGCGTGGTCACCTAATTTTATTATCAGTTAAAAACATAACGGATGATTTTAAAACTTTGATGGTATTGTCAGTGTGGTTCGAATATTTCTCTAATAGATTAGTCTAAGATAACCAAGCAGTTTCAAATTTTTTATTGAGAATTTCCAAAATAAAAATGGACATTTTTGTGTAAGTTTTGTTAAATATCGCGCAAGTCAGAAAACATATAATTACTTACATGTATGTTGATGACACTATAGCCAATTCAAATTCAGATTTTGGTGATTACACAGATAATTAAAGTAGCAGCAGTGACTCTGATGATAGTGAAAATAATAGTTTTTTAAGTGTAAGGGACATTGTAGAGCATCGTTTTAGCTTCGTAGCGATTGTAGCTTCACATAGCTTTAGCAATGCACAAAGTGAAGGTACATTGATTTTTGCATAGCACTATAGGTTAACAATTTAGCAAAATAAAATACATTACAAAAAGTTTCTAGATAAACTTTGAAGTTGAAACAAAATTGTACACATGCTTCATGTACATATCATGAAGCTAAATTGGCAATTTTCGGTGAAATGGCTGGCGGTAGGCCGGTAGCTTAGTTTGTACATGGGTGGCAGTAAAAGGGTAAAGCTATAACAGAATTAGAGATACAAGTGTATGTATTTCCTTTTGAATGATTTAGTGAACTTTGATGATTAAGACAATGAGTTTGGCGAATGATATATATGTATAAGATGCTGCTGAAGTTGCGCAATTCAACTCATGGCTTTTAATTATTACCTCAAAATGTTGAAAACACGCGATAGGAAGGGCCAGAACACTACTAAAACTCATAGTTACTCAAACCTGAAATACAGTAGGTTTTATACAAATTGCTATACAATAACAAAACTGCAAAACTATTGATTAAAATATAAATAGCAATATATATTATTATTTTTGGCCTTCGGTATCGAGCAGGATGTATGCAGTTTGTTTGCTGATGTTAACAAAAGTTTTACTAATAAGCTACATAATTTGCTCAATTATTTGTGTCAACTTTAAAATTTAAAACAAATGTAGTGTTAGCACTTTTAGAATATACTACAAACAACGCAGAGGAACTTTTTGTGGCATCTGACTTGAATTTAAAAGTTCTCTGAAAATGCAACTTGTATTTGCCCATTTTAATACTTTAAAATGTCAAAGGGAGCTCATAATGAAAGCAACTTTAATATAATTTCAAGATGCTCAAAGCAGTACGGATGTTATGTTGACAAACATTAAACGGTCACTCTGTACTATGGCTAGTAAGTATTTACATGTATTTAGATTTTGCATTGATGCTTTCAATTAGGTAGTGTAGGAAATCTATTTACATTAGCTAAATTACCAGCATGTGCAATACCCAGCTTTGTTTCCTATCCATCCCAAACATTTTGCCAACGCTTATAATAATTCATTGCTCTTTTTAAATCTGATTTCTGAACCAAAGGTAGTTTTAGCAGTATAAGAACATATACTTCTCTTCCTATGGGTCTACTCACTTTTCTGTAGCAGCAAAGGCCATTGTTTTTAAAAGGTCTGTAAGAATTGTATTACTTATTCTGACTTCCATTGGTGCTCGTAGCAAATATAATTTCAGTACAATTTGCATCAATAAAGTTATTATTACTTGTTTGTAAAGTATTTGGAGCAAAACAATATTTTATGTGCACAGCAAACATTTTTGCTGCAAGCTTACCAAAACAAACTAAAACGTTTATTTTTATGTTACATTTTAATTAAACATCATGTTCTATTCAGTTTATGCTGTCAGTACTATGCAGTTATTGCTGTCAATGTTCTTTGTGCATTCTTGGCACACTTTTATGTTAAACTTCCAATGCATTAAACACTTTAGAAATAAAGTGTCCAAACAAGGATGCATAACATGAGATTTGTCACTGGCTTGTTTTGACCTATATATAGCACTCTTTAGCCAAAGGTGTCTAGCTTTACTAAAAAATTTGGTAGTGAAATTGTACATAAATTCATTGCCTGCATACACGTCAATCATGATGCCTATGCTTTTATTATGTGTGTTCTACTATTGCCTGCTTAGCTAATTCACTTTCTACTTCTCAATAGCCTCAGCCTCCGAATGAAAGCTATTGTTGTTATTCCTATTCTTTGTAACTTTATAATGAAGGAGGTTGTGGTTGGGCAGCTCATTTGCTTTTCACTCTATTAGAAGTATTGCAGCACAAGTATAACTGCAGTAATAAAATCTTCACAGAATTGCATAATGTGGTCTTATTCTCCAAGGTCTTCTCACTAGCAGAAATGACCTATGTACTTATGCAATTGTGGTTTGTGCTTAAAGTGACTCATTCTTCTAATGTGGCATGGCTTGCTATCTTCTTGCATGCTAGTCAATTGATTAAATAGATTGTAAGAAACAAGCCAACCTCTCACTCCTACACAACCTAAAGACTTATCACATAAGTTCAACCTTCTAGCGAGATTGTAGCCGCTAAACATTTTGCTTTTTTCACGCGTCTAGCCATTTGGGGTTTTGCAGCAGCAGAAGAACAGACTAATCATGTCACAATTGGTATATTTGTTTGTCACAATTGTTTTATATTACTTTTGCCAATTTTGTCATTAAATTAATTGTACCATATTATGGTGAAAAGGCATCATGAAAAAGTATTTTACTTCGCCTCAATACCAATGCAAAAGGTTAGACCGGTAGTGGCCATTTTTGACCTGTAGGGCGAGCCACTTTAAATACTATATCAAAGCAACTTACTCATGTCCATCATATTGCGACGGCAAACAACAATGCATAGGTTTTCGCAGCTAATTTGGATTTGGATTTTACTGCCTTAATTGCAAGATCGTAATATTGTCAAGTTAAAAAGGTCAAGAAACCCCAACTTTATAATGCTAAAAGAATGAAATTATTACTAATTTTCTTAAAATGATAACTTTGTAATTATACACGAGGGTAGCTTTGGGAGATTAACCGACACACATTAAAATAGTTATGGTAACATATAGCACAGTAGCCAGCAATTGATGAATATCTGGGACTCTGTCGATGCTCCTAACTTTTGTAACTTTTTAAAAAGCATTAAAATAATTATGGATGCTTTTTATTCTGATTAGTAGTGTTAGCTGATTGATAGCACCAAACAGGCAGAATTATTAGTAGCCTATACTTTACTGCCCTGAGCAAGCAAAACGCTGTATCTTGATATTTGTAAATTGTTCAGCACAAGCACAAACGCGTTTTGGTCGAGCCTTGCATCAGTATTAGCAGTATTTTAGTTGTTTTTTTTATTTATTATGGTGAGATATCCAACAATCTTTACCGAATTTTTTTTCCGTGAAACTTTAAAATCAAAGGAGTTATTTCACTTAGGGCATTTTGTTTGCTTAAATTGACAATTTACTAAGCTGGCACTAGGCAATCAAAACGCCCTATCACTGCAGATAGGGCCTTTTGATTGCATAATTGGACTGGTTTCTCATTGTTAGTTTGCCACAAGACCATTTGCCATGACTGGATTATCAAAGGATTACAAGTTTAAATTCTGATATTAACCCGCAATTAGTCAACAAAATGATATATGTTGCAATTCCTATTACTCATCCAGTCAACACATGGATTAAAGCCCTGTAATAGCCATATTTAGCTCAAAAGTTAAGAGATGATCAGAGATCTAGGTATCCTTCAAACTTGATGTCATGAAATGAAAGGAGTAAGTAAAATAGTAGTTTAAAAAAGATCAAACGCTTTTATTAAAAATAATTTAAAGCAAACAACTGAGTGCAATAATGTCAGTATTTAAAAAAAGCAAAACCTTCCAATGGACATGTAATTAAAACAAATTTTTCATCAAATCTCTGAGTCGGATCTTTAAATCGAGACTTTTGTCACTTAGATATCGTCCTGTCATAATAAATATATTATGATAAAAAATATAGCAATAAGATGAGCACTTAGAAGTGCACTAGCTTGTATGAGCTGCCTTAAAACAACCAAATATATATGCTTCAGTTTCGCTTCCCTTTGTTTATATACTCTTTGATTACATAATGCTGCTCATAATGTCCAACTTTGTGTATGTTCAGGCCAATCAAAACGCTGTATCTGCAGATAGAGAGCTTTGATTGCCACTTTATGTGTGGTAAATGTGGATAGGGCATTTTGCACATTGTGAAAAGTGCTATTTCTGGTGGTCTCAGATATATGAAATTTCGAGACATGTTAGATCTCAACCTAAATTACATATAAGCACAAAAAAGTGAATTTTGAAAAACTTGTCAGATAGGGCGTTTTGCTTGCTTAGGGCAGTATAAAGTTATGATAATGTATTATTTTCATTGTAATTAACAAGTTGATGCATTTTAGTCGTAATTTGATACGGATTTAAACTAGAGGCTGAGTCATAAGTAAGTGACTGGAGTAAATGGAATCCTTTAAATTGCTGAAGCTTTAAAATCTATGTTTCAATTTTGTAGAAGAATATCGCAAGAGATAAAATATTACTGCTTCATAGAATTTTAGTAATGGGAGGTAGGGACACGGATTTGCTGAAAAACCTAAAAACATCAGGCATCTTTTGCATCAATTTTTAATCTGCATAACATCTGTTTGGGCTATTAAAATTGTTTTGCTTATTTTGGTAGAAACCTGGTCACCGCATCCAAGCACTATATCCACCAGATGGAAAATGGTACGAAGCACAGCTGGACGCTTTCTTGAAGGGGGTATGTTGCTGATTAACGGTTAATTTCCACAAGAGCATGCCACATTAATAAAATTTTTATTTCAAAAGATTTATAAGAAATAATATTACTATAAAATCTATGTTTGAATGCCATGGCACTGCATTTTTTAACCCTTCCAATTATAGTGGCAAAAATTGTCGATTGTGCTTCATAATATATGTTCAATCTTTATTAGCTTCAACTCTATTTAAAACCTTTTTGTTATAGATTTTATTTTTCCAACACGTTAAAAAATAGTACTATTCAAAAAACTTAATGCATTCCTACTTCGTGCATTGCTAATGCTATGTGAAGCTACGATCCCTTCGAATCTCGAAAAACAATGCTCTACCATGTTCCTTACTCTTACAAAACTATTACTTTGACCACCATTGGAGTCACTATTGGAGCTGCTACTTTAATTATATGTGTAATCACTAAAATCTTAATCAGTCAGTCATCAACAATCATCAATAATGTTATCAACATAAGCAATTATTTGTTTTCAATTCTGGATGTACTTGCGAAAGCTATAATAGCACTAAATATTTCGAAAATCAGAAAGAACAAATGTTTCTTTTTATGTTGAAAAGCCCTAAACAAAAATTTAAAATTGCTTCGTGAGTTTAGGGTAATTTTACAGGGAAACTTTTGGACAACACTGTCAATACCATAAAAAGTCTTAAAGACTGTTAGTTATGTTGTCAACGAATAATAAAATTAAGTTACTACGCAATTGCCAGGAAATTCGCAGCATGCACATATGCCGGTCGTCCATTGATTTTGCCTAAATGCGCATGTAGCGGTGAAAGGGTTAATAAAATATTATGTAATCTCTAATTGAGTCCCCATTCATTTAAACGCCCCTCTACTAGACCTGTACTATAATAGATGATGGTTAAAGATAGAACGCCACCGTTAAAGTGAACGTTACTTCTTTTGAAAAAAAACACATAAAAACTATATAACACACAAACTAAGCTGTGATCCAGTGTTAACATATACACTGGGCGTTGAGCTTGCAAAATGCCATCGTTAACTGCTAATTCTAATGCTGTAGCATGTGTAAGAAATTTTAGCCTCAAATAGTAGTACAGATTTCATCATATTTGCTAAACCGTTTTTTCATATATGCCGAACTATCAAGGCCGCTTAAACAATAAAATTATTATCAGCCTGATAGAGTTATTAATTATTTCTACGGTGCTGCTTTCAAAGCTTTAACGAAAACACTGTAAAGCTTAGAAGTTAGAAAACTCGCTTCAATATGCATTGACAAAAGTATTACCTAATTGCTATTGTTGTAACTGAGTCATTGTTAGTAAAAATTTGTCAACATTTTTCTATCCATCCTGTCCAAAACCGGATCCAAAGATCAAAGAATGTTGAAGTCGCAGTCAGCTGGAAGTGGTTGTCAATTAAAGGGTGACACTCTAGTTTTCAACAGTTCTAGAGTAGCACTCAAATGAACATGGCCTTCAAATTAAGATTCTACCTTATGTCAATTTAGCTGTATTTCAGAATGTTATAATATTGGAGTTTTGGGTCAAGGTTAAAATAGCAAGCATAACTTTGCAAATATCGACGCAAAAAGATTTTAGTTTTAAATAAGGCTCTGCTTTCATATATTTGCAAATCACTAATGCATGAATTTAAAAAAAGAACCCAAGGGTATATTTCTCTTTGTGCAGTAGCATCTAATCAAAAATGCATTGATTTTGAATAAGTGCAGAGTGACATACATGGATTATCAACACCGAAGAGTGATTTTCAGACATCAGATTAAATGTGGGTGATGCTATGATAAGTGGCTTTAAACTAACACAATGTACTAGGGAAGCAAGCGTGATTATTTTGCTGTAGCTCAAATGCAGTAGAAAAAATAAAGGTGTCTAACTTTTCAAGTATTTCAGTCAAATTCGTTGCCTATATAAATGCTGACACTAGTCTTTGTGTTCTGCTGCTGTCAGGTTACAAAACATAGCTCTCCTAGTCAGAGGCATTTAGGTATCTAGAGCAATCTAGGCATTAGTGGTTTCAAGGAAGACCTGAACAATGCGTGTTTAACCACAGTGGTTGACCCCATAGGTCAAGTATTAGCCTAATTAATGACTCAATAAATAGCTACCCAGTCAGGTCACACTAAGCTTAGCACCAATCGTTCTGAACACTGGCTATTGAGACTGCTCAATGAATGTTAATCCTGATCATTTCTCTAATAGTTTGAAGCAAATAGAAATCCAAACTGCTCTATCGCATGCACACAAGTGGCACACCATTTAGTTTCATAATTAGCTACTAAAGTAGTATATAGAAGTGGTCATCAAAGTACCTTCTACAGTATATGTGTGTTTTGAATAACAATACATTGGTTAAGTATTATATTACTAAATGAGAAATGACACTAACGAGCATTAATGTCCTTATTGTTCACTTGTATCTGAGAAACCGTCAATTCTGTTTTGACTTGCCGCACATAAACCAGCTTATTTAACTTTTGAATGGAGCTGAGCAATGATATGTGATTCATCAAAGCCATAGCTTATCAGATTTTTATAAATGATAATTCACATTATTTACTATTTCAGTCAGCAGAAAACGGTAAAGTGCAGAGGAAATAGCAGAATTTGACAAGCACTGGACTGAAGAATCAGGCAAACTGCCAACAAGATCGGTGTTGGATGCTATACACTCAACGCTGCCTAACAGAAGTGTTATAGTGATTCGGGCTCGAGCCAACAACTTGCTAAAGAAGGCTGCGGGAAAAAATGCCAGCTGAATTTTTTATGTTGTTGAACCTTCTTATTATCATTGCGTTGTATTTGTCAATAAATGTGCTCTTTTTGAAGACTAAAAGAGACCAACTCCGCAGTAATGCACTTGAATAGTTATTTTGTATCAAGCAGTCTTAGCTATTATTTTATGTACAGAAAATGTGCATAAAACAATGACTATGATAGATAATACAATACCGACAATAGATATTATCTGTTGTACTGCACTGTACACTATGATGTATTATTCAAGCAACAAGCTCTAAGATAAATTATAATAATTCTTTTAAAGAAAAACCAAATATAAGAAAATATGCCGCAGCAGCCAGTCTACTGACAACTTACTGTCAAACCGACAAGCCCAAAAAATTACTTAGAACGCTGTGCTTGACTAAAAACAATCAGAAACTCACTACACAATGAGAAATATATCTTTTTGGGTCATTTTCCAAATTTAAGTGAATGTGTCTGAGTAGAATGTTCTATCAATTTCTTGACAGTTCAGGGCATTATTATTACTGGTAAAAGGTGAATAACAGCACTCAGTATTACTATTGATCAATAAAACCACCCAAAGTCAAGAGATCTAAAGTTAGAAAAAATTTGGTACTGTGCTGGGTCCAGCCCGACTGATCATTGCTAACAATAAATTGCAGTAAGAAAGAAGTTTTGAAAGCGAAAATGCCCTCAAGATAGAATGTTATTGTATTTTTATTGGCTCTCTATGTGACATTAAGTTTTTCCCTGGGTTCTACATAGGCACAATGGGCTTGTTTGGAATCTACCCAATTTATGGTGCTGTGGTATTGCGCAGGTTTTGCAACCTGACACTCCATTCCCGAGTGGGAAAATGTTTTTACTTAACATTCTAAGAGTGGCTTAAGATGAATAGAAAGACATTGCTGTTATTGTATGTTAGATTGAGTAACTAAGTATGTTGTGCAAGTAATTCATATTATTACTGTAGATAATATGCACAGCAAGCAAAGATGTGTGTGTTTCATTTTAGCAATCACAGTAACTGAGTTGCGTCCATGTATTGTTACCAACTAATTTTTTTAAGTTTTTGTATGCAGTGCAGCAGCGATATGTGACTGAATAAGAAACTATAACATAGACCATATTTATAAATATTGAGTTACATTATTCGTTTATTTTAGTGAGCAGAAAGTTAGCAATGATATGTAAGTTATAGAAACCTCTTAAATGATATATAAATAGCAGCAGCCTCCTAATTAATATATAATTCATTGCAGCCTCCTAACTGATATATAAATAGTAGCTACCAACTATATGAAATTCAAATTACAGTAAACTCTTACGTGATCTATAAGTCATAGCAGCATCCTAAATTCTATGTAACACATAGCAACCTCTGCAATGATATGTAAGTTATAGCAACCTCCTAAATGATGTAAAAATAGCAGCAGCCTCCTAATTTATATATAATTCATTGCAGCCTACTAAATGATATATAAATACTAGCTATCAACTATGGGAAATACAAATTATAGCAAGGTCTTAGGTGATCTATAAGTGATAGCAACATCCTAAATTATATGTAACCCATAGCAGCCTCTGCAATGATATGTAAGTTATAGAAACCTCTTAAATGATATATAAATAGCAGCAGCCTTCTAATTAATATATAATTCATTGCAGCCTCCTAACTGATATATAAATAGTAGCTACCAACTATATGAAATTCAAATTATAGTAAACTCTAATGTGATCTATAAGTCATAGCAGCATCCTAAATTCTATGTAACTAATAGCAACCTCTGCAATGATATGTAAGTTATAGCAACCTCCTAAACGATTTAAAAATAGCAGCAGCCTCCTAATTTATATATAATTCATAGCAGCCTCCTAACTGATATATAAATAGTACTGTAGCTACCAACTATATGAAATTCAAATTATAGCAGACTCTTAGTTGATCTATAAGTGATAGCAACATCCCAAATTATGTGTAACACATGGCACCTCTGCAATGATATGTGAGTTATAGCAACCTCTTAAATGATATATAAATAGCAACAGCTTTCTAAGTAATATATAATTCATTAGAGCCTCCTAACTGATATATAAATAGTAGCTACCAACTATATGAAATTCAAATTATAGTAAACTCTTATGTGATCTATAAGTCATAGCAATATTCTAAATTCTATGCAACTCATAGCAACCTCTGCAATGATATGTAAGTTATAGCAACCTCCTAAATGATATATAAATAGCAGCAGCCTCCTAATTAATATATAATTCATAGTAGTCTTCTAACTGATATATAAATAATAGCTATCAACTATAGAAAATTCAAATTATAGCAAGGTCTTAGGTGATCTATAAGTGATAGCATCATCCTAAATTATATGTAACTCATAGCAGCCTCTGCAATGATATGTAAGTTATAGCAACCTCCTAAATGATATATAAATATCAGCAGCCTCCTAATTAATATATAATCCATAGCAGCCTCCTAACTGATATATAAATAATAGCTATGCACTATGGAAAATTCAAATTATAGCAAGGTCTTAGGTGATCTATGAGTGACAGCATCATCCTAAATTATATCTAACTCATAGCAGCCTCTGCAATGATATGTAAGTTATAGCAACCTCCTAAATGATATATAAATATCAGCAGCCTCCTAATTAATATATAATCCATAGCAGCCTCCTAACTGATATATAAATAATAGCTATCAACTATGGAAAATTCAAATTATAGCAAGGTAGTACGTGATCTATAAGTGATAGCAACATCCTAAATTATATGTAACTCATAGCCGCCTCTGCAGTGATATGTAAGTTATAGCAACCTCCTAAATGATATATAAATATCAGCAGCCTCCTAATTAATATATAATCGATAGCAGCCTCCTAACTGATATATAAATAATAGCTATCAACTATGGAAAATTCAAATTATAGCAAGGTCTTAGGTGATCTATAAGTGATAGCAACATCCTAAACTATATGTAACTCATAGCAGCCTCTGCAATGATATGTAAGTTATAGCAACCTCCAAAACAATTTATAAATAGCAGCAGCCTCCTAAATAATATATAACTTATAGCAGCCTTCTCACTGATATATAGATAATTGCTACCAACTATGTGAAATTCAAATTATAGCATTTTCTCAAGTGATCTATAAGTTATAGCAACATACTTTATTATATGTAAATCAGAGCAGCCTCTCAAACAAACAAGTTATAGCAAACTCCTAAATGATATAGATTACGGCATCTTACTAAAGGGTAGGTAAGCTGTGCCATGCTATGTAATGTTTCCATTGTGACTATTACATAAGTTACAATGGTAACATTATAATTTATGTGTAAGTTGTAGCAATCCACTAACTGGTAATCATTATTTTTGCTTACTCATTGAGGTATGAATTATTTTACCTTCAAATTGATATGTAATTTACAACAACCATCTAGACATTCTCCAAGTTTTGACAGTTTTTCTAGAATGCATATATACAAAGTATGATAAGGCGATGAATATATATTGTATGATACCATATTCTCCTAAGATTTCCATAAAAATATATTATAATTAGGAGGTGAATAAATATATATATATCTACAATGTAGATAAATTAGACCATATAGGAGGCTTACCCATATATATTTGCGTTAACTCCTAATCCCTTATATTCCGAAACCTCCTAACTGGTATATATTTATTCAACTCCTAACTCTGAAATATGGGTATATATATATATATATATATATATATATATATATATATATATATATATATATATATATATATATATACAACTCTTACAACGGACCTTCGCCCTGATGATGAGAAAATTGACTGGCACACGAAACCTCTTCATGGTGCTTACCACCAACAACTATCTAAGGTTGGCGATCTTCACCAGACATATATGTGGCTGAACAAAGGAAACCTAACGGCCAATACAGAGTTGCTAATCATGGCAGCCCAGGAGCAAGTGCTCCCAACAAGGCAACTCCAAACGAAAATCTATCACACTAGAGACGATCCTAGATGCAGACTGTGTAAAGATGCACCTGAGACCATCCAACACATCATCAGTGAATGCAGGCAGCTAGCAGGGAACTCATACACTGAGCGGCATAATCATGTCGCAGGTATTGTGTATAGAAGTCTATGTGATGAGTATGGCCTTAATAAACCACAACACTGGGGGAAGCTCCTGGTAAGTTGAATGAAAATGGCCGCGCTAAGATCCTCTGGGACTTCTACATCCAAACTGACAAGCATGTCCTAGCAAACCAACCAGATATAGTAGTGGTAGACAAGGAGAACAAGAGGGCTACTATAATAGATATAGCAGTACCCAATGACTACAATATAGCCAGCAAAGAAAAAGAAAAGGTAGAGAAATATCTCCCTCTTGGAGAAGAAATTGAAAAATGCTGGAATGTAAGAACAACTGTAATCCCAGTAGTCATTGGAGCACTGGGCGCAATAACACCGGCGCATAAAGTGTGGCTTGCCCAAATACCAACAACAATCAACTCAGGTGAGTTGCAGAAAAGTGCGCTATTGGGAACAGCTAAGATCTTGAGGCGAGTGCTCAAACTCCCAGGTCTCTGGTAGGAGACCCGAGTTAGAGCAGAATTTACCACCCATACGGGATATCCGGGGTGAGGAAACAATTTATATATATATATATATATATATATATATATCATTCCTAAAGTGCGCTATTGGGAACAGCTAAGATCTTGAGGCGAGTGCTCAAACTCTCAGGTCTCTGGTAGGAGACCCGAGTTAGAGCATAATTTACCACCCATTGTGTATTCGGGGTGAGGAAACAATTTATATATATATATATATATATATATATATATATATATATGTATGTATATTACACAGCAGCTTGCTGTTTTACCTCTAATATTACAGTTCTCCTATTGCAGCGGAAAGATATAAACATATAATTTTTTCCTTTCATTATTGCTGTTTTTTGTACATAATAACACCCAGTACATTACAGCTACCATTGCAGCTACTATTGCAGTTCTCCTATTGCACTGCAGTGCCATTTGACTGCTAATATTGCATTTTTCAACCAGCAGTACTCTTTCTTTTTCCATTATCATTTTGGTCTTGGGCTGCATGACAGGGGAATTTCTAGTGTACGTATAGATGCGGCACCATTTTACCATTCAAATTTGTGTTCCTAAATAACAGTGATATTTTGCTCAAAATCTTTGGACTGGATTAACTTCGGCCTCTACCACTTCTTACCTGGAAGATTAGTATTAGCTGTGGTTCTGTTTATCTGTGCACGAACAAGTGGAGATCTTATACGCCTGTCAGGTTCCTCATAATGCGATAAACTGATCAACCGCTTTATCGGTTTATGTAGAAGATCTGCTTCTGGAGAAGCTACGCTTCGCTTTTGTTGAGAAGGTTTAAGTTGATTTACAGAGGTTTTTGATCTGCAACAGAAACCTAATGACAATCTCTCGTACACCAAACACAATTATTAAAATTAATACATTTCATATTCAAAATAAGTAATATTAAAAGTTGATACTAATTCCACAAAAAGACAACTACCTTAATTGATGACAAAAAAACTGGGTGTTATAAACTTTGCTTTTAGTAAGCAAGCAAAACGTAACAAATAATTATGTTTTTTGTGAACTTTGACCTGTCTTACCAAAACTTTAAGTTTCAGTTTTTCTCGCTATTCACTAGGTGAAAGGCAGACAGCTTCATGTAATTATTACATGCTAGTTGTTATTATCAGAATGCTGTCACTGTCAGCATCTATTATTATTGCCAGCTTATAACTCACCTTTTTAGCTCCATTGGTTTACCATCATGATTAGCGCTCTCCATGAAGATGACACAAATGAGAAACCATATTATTGTAGCATAAGCTATAAGCTTGATGAAGAAATGGATGGTTTTTCTCCTCACTATTTTCCAAAACATATTAAGCTTTATTGAATAAAAGTAACAGAATTTAAAACAAAACCATTCACAAGCAACAAAGTTAATGTTATTAGCTCATGACCCTAGTAGATGTAACAGTGACTGATTTACTACAAAAGAAAGCTGGTCAGTATAGCCTTATCATCTAGTAAATATGTGGCTGTTAGTTACATGATAAGGTAGCTAAAACACAACAAATTAACATGTTGCGATATTATTAGTAATGCATCTAGGCCTAACACTGAAGTATGTATTGATATTTTGGCTTTAGGTTGTGATAAGCATGCAATTAAACTTGGAGAGGTCAGATAAGCCATCTGAATAATTAGAGTAGAGTTGTTCTACCATGCTTTATTAATACACTGAGCATATCTATCGTGAACAAGATTGATAATTGACGCTTATCGAGTTGTTTCCAATCACAGAGAACTTTTTTATTGTTACAGAGCAGCTGTATTGCAGCGGTTAGTGCTGTGGAAGGTCAAGCAGCAGATCAGTAGTTCAAGCCTCATTACCTGGTGTCAGAGAGGGTATGGCACACAATCCCCTGACATCAACCAGAAAAAGTGTTGGAACCCCATTAAAGGGCTGTGCTTATGCATGTCACTGTATTATGTATAGACATGAGATAAACCTATTGTCAGGGCTAGGATCCAATTATCCTATTTAGTTCTTACACGTAGTATGCTCAAAGTTACTTCGTATGCCGAAAGAAATGTATTTTATGTTGATAGATGTGTATTTAGAAGTGACCATAGACCAAGGACTAACTGTATATATCACTTGATGAACCAGCAGAAATCATATCAGTGCTTTGTATAAGATCCTTGCTAGAAATAATTATATTTGTGTCACTGACATGGAAGAAAAGAGCTTTTTTTTCACTACGCATAATTTTACTTTACTACCCTTTGCCATTATTTGTTTCATCTGCTGTGACCAGCCCTGACTAGTGATAATCCAGCTCACAGTAATTATATTGTCTATCATTTCTATATGACCGCAGTAAGTCTTTCACTAAATCTGTTGATGAATTCTGCGTAAACATATGTCATAAATATGTGTCATAGATGCTGCTAGGGTCACCAGTTGCACTTTTTAATGCTGGATCCTTGCAGCATTTATCTTTAGCTAGAAATATCAATACAGTAGACACTCCTACAATGTAAATAATCCATTTTGATAACGTTTACGTTATAGGGACGTATATACGAATAGTAAAATAACGTAAATTGCCCAGTTTGATCTGCCCAAACTGACCTTTTGGTCCTCAAAATAGGGAAAAATAGGGAATTTTTTTAATTTAATGACTGTGTTATTATTGGTTTTTATTGACAATTTTTCTCTTTTTCTTATTAGTTTTACTCAGTTTTTGATTCATGATTATGATAAAGGTAATTTCAGGTTAGGTTAGGGGAATGCACATCTTCAATCTCAATTTAAATCTATATGTTCCTACATTTCTAAACAGCAAGGTCTATGCAGTAAAACAAATTGTAAATGCCTTGAATAAAATAAAAAAAGAATTTACTAAAGTAAGAGCAGTGTCTGTATGTCCATTTGTCTGAAGTCAGGGTTAAAGGTTAAAGGTTACAATAATAAAAAACTTTTTAAAACACTTCAACTCAAAACATGCAGCTTGGTAGGTTCATTCACTAACACCTCATTCAAACATCTCTAATCGTGTATTTGTAAATAATTGTGCAGCTTTTTATTCATCCTTTATTGGCACTGCTGATGATCTCTCACAGCGCACTAAACTGCCAGGGTACTAGTACATATAATATAGATTCATTGTTATGCGAAATTTCTTACATAATACAAAGTAAAAATTTTATATAAATTTTCCGTGTATTCGAATTCATGTAAAAATAAATTTCTACTATTTGAGCATCTGTAATGGAAAATCATAGCTGCTCTCAGAGCCAAAGAAAACCAATTCGGCCAGCCGGTCGAGCTGAAAAAAAAGGACAGCCCGTCTCGACCGAGCTAAGAGAGATTCAGGCGAGTCCGGCTAGACCGATGCCAGAGGAATCTGAGCCGCCTCCGATGGTGAGATAGCTATAAGTACGTACAACAGGCCGACTGCCAGATAGGGAGAGACAGCTTGTTGGGCCAACTAGTCGGTACCAAAAGGGTCAACCGGCTACCGAGCTGGATTTTCCAAACAAGGGGCAGTTTACCATCCAGAAGACTATATAAGGAGCTCGATAAACAGAAAGATATAGAGCCCACGAAAACTTTTATATGCAGCTGTTTTCTGCACACGCATTGACTGTATTTATTTATCTATCTATTTGATGAAAGTAAATAAAACCTTGTACTCTAAAGGGGTTTGGTTACTTGTGAAATAGTATGGGGTTGTTGCATATCCTTTACACAACTACTGTACTTGTACGTATATGTATTTTTGACTAGACTGAAGTATTCACTGTATGAACAGACTGAGGTATGAACTACAGCAATCTTGATTAAATATTTTCTTATCTGTTTTCCTTCTGACCTTTGGTAAAAAGCCCACAAATGACAAATGTTACCTAACTTTGATTTTTTTAATATTCCTTTATTAACCCATTCAGAGCTTTATACATTGTCGGTGGTGGTAAATGAGCTACCCTATTCTCTACTGCCATTCTCACTCCAAAGCACTTCAAGTCATTAGCGAAGGTTTTGAGTGGCAAATACCTAATCTGCTACAGCCAAACAAATACTACTATTCTATGATGGTGTTTCAAACAAATACATTTCTATGATGGTGGAGTATAAAACACAAATTGTCCTGCTGCTGACTTGCTGCTATATTATTTGCGCTGTGGCCACAACCAAAGCTGACGTATATTATTAACATCACAAATGTTCATGACCAGCTCCCCTGCATCCGAACCTTCCATACAAGACTGAGATACAGAATGCTCGATCAGTCCACTCTGAAACAAATAAAAATCATTAAGAGAAAAACTACGTACACTTGCCACATGGACTAATTGTTCAGTACTACGGAAAGGTTACAGTGAACCTTAATGAAAAAAATGAAATACAAGTCTAATTTGGTTACTCTTTTGCTACTACTACTACCACTACTACTACTACTACTATCACTACTACTACTACTACTACTACTACTACTACTACTACTACTACTACTACTACTACTACTACTACTACTACTACTACTACTACTACTACTACTACTACTACTGCTACTACTACTACTAATACTACTACTATTACTACTACTACTATTACTACTACTATTACTAATACTACTACTACTACTGCCACTGCTACTGCTACTGCTACCACTACTACAATTACTGCTAATACTGCTGCTACTACTATTATTACTAATACTACTGTTACTACTACTATCGCATACTACTATTACTACTGGTACTGCTACTACTATGTGTTACTACTATACTACGAGTTGTTTCCACTGAGAGTGTTGGAGCTAAAAATGCATTTAGTCTGTTCACAATTTAAAATAAGTTTTTGCAAAGACTTTAAACCAAACCAACTCAGACGCTATAAAATGAATCATTTATTTAAGCCAGTAAAATGCAACATCGATATCCATTCCATTCGGTTGTATTTCAAATGTTCATCATTATTAACATTGTGAGATATAATAGGTCAACGCCATGTAGTATTCCACCAATAACGGCCATCAAGCACGAAAAAATAAAGTAGGCAACATTTTACTGATTTTGTGTCAGTAGCTAAGACAAAGCCATTTTCACAACCGTTTTTTGTTTTATTCCAAACAGACTTTATCGGCGTGGAGGCAACTCCAACAAATCATTCTGGAGTAAATCCGCCTTAAATCAATTGTTTGCTGAGAAGTAAGGATGTTGAAACCCATGTAGAAAATAGCTTGTCTTGTCACGAGCTGAATCGGTATGTAAAGTAAAACTGATAGGAAATTTGATGATGTCCGACTGCTCACTCGAATCTACTGTTTCGTTTTGCCTGGGGTTTCTCAAAAATTTCATGGCGTTGTGAACTCAAGCACGCAACAGTTGGACATCTTGTAAAATTCTGCAACAAGTTATTGCTAGGTAAGAATAAATTCAAAACGAAAATTTGCTTATGTACTCAGACAGCATTCACTTCCATACAATAATCAAGAAAGCTGTGAAGTTTATTTATTTATTCTGTGTAGATGAATGATATTTTTCAAATACCGAGAATTAGCATCATTAATGTTTCTTGTAACATATCATGAATATTTTTTTCAGTCTATATATATATAAATTCCAGTCTGTTGTCATTTGGTCTGTCTAACTATAGCTATTAAAATCTAAAAATGAAAGCTCAGCTTAGTGATGAAGTTGATGTCAGAATCTCCCACTCACCAGTCAATAACCTAACAATTTAGGCTACGCGAGATGCAATGGATTTATTGGGAGGTATAAGCCTCCATATCAGTTAAAATATGCATAGCACTCTGCATTATGCAACATCACTAAAGCTTGCTCTTACGGCTCATATTAGTAAGTTTAGCAAACGGATAGTAACTTACTCAAATTATTCATTGACAATGTGCCAGGCTAATGGCAAGTGACATGCAAATGCATTACCTGCCATTGTTCATAAGCTGTTTTTAATGACCGTGCAAAGCCGGGAATTTGGCTAGTTTTTATTATAATAAGAATCATGTCTATCCGTCTGTCCCTCTATCCAAAACCATGTTTTTAGTTAGGAAAAAAATACATCGCGCAGGAATTGAACACTCGATTTGCAGCCAAGCACACTACTAATTGTGCCACTTACAGAATAACTGTGCATACAGTAATTACTCATGATGATCTCTCATGGCGCACGACACTGCTGATATACTAGTAGACATAAAATATGGACTTGTTACTAGTCTATATTAATATATTCCACTTTATTATTGTTGTGTCTGTCTGTTAGTCTACCTAAATCATATATATTTACATAATTTTTGACAGATTTTGTGCAAAATTTATAAGCATATGCTTCCTGTCTTCAGCTACGTTACTAAACATATTTGGTTTCAAAACTTCATCTGGTTTCTGAGATCCAGGTTTTCGAAAATCTATTTGCAAGCTATCTGAATGAAATGAAAGCAACCTAGGGCATTGCCATCGGTATCACACATGTGTGTACAAACAACAACCTGTGCTTCCACACATTGAAACTGCGCTTTGGAATATCATACAGATTGACACTAAGCCAGGTACCTCTTTGTACACCCATTTTTGGTTGCCTTCCAGATTGTGACAGAGGTATGTTTTCACTTTACCACTGCCATCATAATCAAGACAAGCCTCATCGCGCCGTATTTCTCCTTTCTTGCTCATCAGCCAATACTGATTCTCTCCGAGGCCATGACACGGCAAAAATCCAATCGGTTGATCGTAGTATAAGTAGTTGGATAGTCCATCTATGCAGTAGTTGTTAGCTTTATTTCTTACCTGCAGGTATAAACCAAGCAGTAGTAATTAACTTCATTTTGTACCTGCAGGTATAATTATTCATTGAGATGTTAGAGTATTCAGAGTATAATAGAGTAAAGGAAGCAAGAAAGAGGTAAAAGTATTTGTAAACCAATCCTGAACAAGTATACTTGTTCATGCATAGATGCTGACTACAGATTCTAGAAGGTTCTAACAAATCAGGGTTAGTAAATCTTCACAACTCTCAACAAAGTTGGTATTTCTGATTAACTTCTTCCTAACTTTACACCACATGGTTATGTATTCGCTGTAGATTTGTAAAGCTACTTCAAAGTGAGACAAGCCTTTTAGGTGTGGCATAATTTTTTCAGAAAAATAAGCAGCAGGCTGTATTCGTTGAAATCATGCTCGGCTTTTATATTCTATACTTAGCAGGTGATTTTCTGTGAAGATGGGAAAACCATGTGAAAATCCCATGCATATTTAGCCATCATGCATAAAGCCTGTTTCCAATTTCGTTTGCGAGACCCCGGTGGTAATCTTGCGCAGCAAAATGCTTGGGACGCTAAGCTCGGCGGCTTCTGTTCACATAAAGCTGCATCGCTAATAACCACACAAAAACGTTCAATCGGCATGTCATTGCGATAATGGTGACCTTCACCTGTACAGTGCATTTTGGGAAGGTCTTGCCGCCAACGTTTTTGCAAAATTTGAACACCGCTAAACTCTTGTGTTGACCGCCGGCAACTACCGGTGATACTCGGTGAAACTCGGCGGTACCCGGCATGTAGGTTCACATTTCACCACAATAGCCTGCGGTGCTGTCACTGGTGCTTTGCGGCGTATTTGGGAACCAGGCTTAAGCCATTGTTTGCTACTTTTAGCACCCTTTCAGCCAACTTGTTGCACTGCAATTTAATTTAATTGCTTATGTCTCTATTTATGTTATTCATGTCATTTATGTTTATTTGCATAAGCAATAAAATTTCTGCCATAAAGCACATTAAACGCATCAAATATTTGCCTCTACAAGTAGTAAAATGATATGCTGATCACTGTCTGTTATTCAGCCCGATTAGTTGACCATTGTTTGTTAGTCTGTCTTATTGGCTGCCCATTGGCTGTTAGTCTACCTTATTGGCTGACCATTGTCTGTTAGTCTACCTTATTGGCTGACCATTGGCTGTTAGTCTACCTTATTGGCTGACCATTGTCTGTTACTCTGTCCTATCGGTTCACCATTGTTTGTTATTTTATCTTATTGGCTGATCATTGCTTGTTTGTCTATCTGATTGGTGGATCATTGTATGTTAGTCTATCTGGTTGGCTGACCATTGTTTGTTATGTGTAGTCTAATTTATTGGCTGACCATTGTCTGTTATTCTGTCTTATTGGCTGACCATTGTTTGTTTGTCTATCTGATTGGCTGATCATTGTCTGTTAGTCTTTCTTATTGGCTGACCATTGTCTGTTAGTCTGTCCTATTGGTTCACCATTGTTTGTTATTCTGTCTTATTGGCTGACCTTTGTTTGTTTGGCTATCTGATTAGCTGATAATTGTCTGTTAGTCTATCTGATTAGCTGATCATTGTCTGTTAGTTTATCTGATTGGCTGACCATTGTCTGTTAGTCTTTCTTATTGGCTGACCATTGTCTGCTAGTCCGTCCTATTAGCTGACTAATGCTTATAATGTGACATGATTAGATGATCACTGTCCCTAATCAATAGGATTAGCTAATCATTGTCTGTGAGTTAGTATGATTGGCTACATATTGTTTGTGCTCTGAGGAGGGATCTCATGCTTTTACGACCCTTCATCATTTTTACACAACACTGAGGATTCTAATCCTAAAGTCACAAAATAGGGCAAGTATTTGGCTTAGAGTTTCATTAGCTTTTGACAGCTTAAATTAACTGAGTAAAATTGTGAGTTAATTCTTATATAGAACCTTTTACATACAGTGTATACCATAAAACCTCTAACTGAATGCCACCTCTACTTGAACGCCACTTCCAATTGACCGCCACTATAGAGGAAAGGGTTGAAAATTAGAGCGCCATGGCATTCAATTAGAGGTTTTACGGTATTTCAGTTACATGCATTTACAGATGCTTACAACAACTGGGGTACATTGCCTTTTTCAACTGGATTCATAATTTCATATGCATTGTTTTTAAGTAAAGTGAAGTAATTTGTCTTTATTTATGGAAATTTAATTAAAATGTTTAGCATGGGTTCCTCATCTTAGCAGAAGCTCGTTTACGTTGAAAATCACTAATAACTTTACAATCATGCCCCAACATACAAGTGTCCCGACATACAAAAAAATCGAAATACGAGCAAACCTTTGAGCAATATTTTGCCTCAGAGTACGAAAAAACCTTTGAGATACAAGGATACGAGATAGTTCTTAAAAAGTGCCAAGCGGAAAACAGAGAACAAAAAACTAAATTAAAGCTTAATTCAGTAAAAGATTAAAAATTAGATTGAAGTGTGTGTTTAGTCAGCTAAATTCATTTAAGTTAAATTCAAAGTTTATGTTACGTAGCGTCACAAAAGTATAGTGTACCGAACCCGTTGCTGTCAAGTCTCTCTCATCACCGTTAATCGCTACGCCTGTTTGGCAATTGAAATCTTGATACAGTACTATACATAGTAATGTTACATTTTATTGCAGATACTAATTACCACTAAATAGGATTTTTTTATTTTGTGAGCATAAGTAGCAAACTGCATCAATTAAAAACACATTTTTCCATTCTAATATTCTGTTTTAGGTGGTTTTTTGTAGTGCGGGAACGAATTAAACTGTATTTCATTATTTAATATAGAAAAAAGTGTCTTGAGATACAATTAAATTGACATATGAGTCCCAGAACGCATTAAGCTCGCGTGTCGAGGTATGACTGTACTTATAAGCGGAAGAAGACAGCTTAATTTCTTTTTGCAAAATTGGTACCCATTATTTGGCTGTCACAGAATTTGAATGTAAATAAAAAAGTATTTTTATTTGTAACCATCTCTGATTTATTATCTATGCCTGTTACTGGCTGGCACCGACAAAGAGAGTATTAGTGCATGCATACTTCACCGGTGTGGGTGGCCTGGCCAGGTATGAAGAGTTCAGGGAAGATGTTTGTTAAATACCAGTCAAATGATTTACATTTCAATCTCTCCCTAAGCTTGATCCTCAAGGAAATGTCTCCATAGTTGCCCTGTAATATGATAAAAGGGTCACAGGCTATGTATAAGGATTTGTTGCATCATTGCAGCTGGGAGGCAGAGCGGTTTATTCAATTGGATGTTTAAGCTATTAGTGAGGTTTTGGAGTTGTGTCGCCTTAATTACCACTCGAATGATTTACACTTCAATCTTCCCTTAAACTTGATCTCTAAGGATATGTCTCCATAGTTACCCTGCAAAGTGGTCTGGAAATTATGAGCTTTACATATGGATTTGTAAGCTCATTGAAGATGTGCTCGAGAATATTTTACTCCAATGCAATGAATTGATGATTTCGTAGCTTTCTGTTCCAACTATTTAATTAAAATGATTGTCAAATGTTTTACTAAACACGCAAAGTAAAGGAATATTTGAAATGCCAAAACCAAACCTAAAGCAATTTATCTATGTAAAAAATTACTGGTTAAATAATATTGTTAATTGCACAGCATATGTATTAGCTTTTAACTTTTTTTTGAAAAATAGAGCGATTTCACCTTTTCGTTGTTACAAAATTAGGTATCTAGCATTATCTGTTTATGCGGGTTGTAGCTGACATTTAAATGAGTAACTGACAAAAAAACATATTTTGTTGTCGGTTTTGCTACAAAACAGCTGAAGCCCAGTGGCCAATTCCTAAAAAGCAGCATGTGGTGACAGGTATGGCAACCAAACTAAAGTTGCTCTTTGCAACTGGTGATATCTTCATTTGTTGAGGTCTCTTTGCCATCAACCCAAGGCATGTCTAGCTGAGGGCAACAATCTATATATATAAATCTCGGTGTTTGTCTGTTGTTTGTTTGTCCAATTATAGTAATAAAGTTTTAGGAGCAAAAAGTCTGCAAAAAATCTACTGGATTTTAATTCCAAACCTCCATGACTGCAGACCGCCAAACGAACCCATACACTACACTGTTCTTGCCATAATCTGGAATGATAGGGCAAATGCTTGTGCAGCACTTACAAAATTACTATTGGCCAACTGGTTTCGCAGCTACTTTTATAGCAATGAATTAGACTAGCTTAAGTTATTAGGTTACCAAGTAGCTTACTCAATTTTATTGGGTTTTTATTTTGTTATTCAGTAACGCAAAAAATTCAGCTGGTTTTTACTATCGCAAAGACGTTACTGTCCAAAGCCAGAATTAAAAGTAAAAAATAAAACTTGCATAATATGGGGTTCAAACTGATGACATTGAACTTTGTTCACCCAAACTCAAACACTACACCAATCAGCCAATCTCTCCCAGCCCACTAGACTGACAAGGTACTAGTATTCATAAAAAGCAAGCTGCTCAACCTATTCTTGCAGCAAGTAAAGCAGATATCATACGGCAATTTTAAGTGACTGCCAATACACACACTCCTAAAACATTTACACCTTAGCAAGCATATGTCAATGCTCTTATAAAAATAGCAAGTACACAATAGGAAACATCTAAAAAAGATACGCTCTAAAATGGAGAGCTCTTTGAAAACTAAAATGATGGCTCACTAAAATAACTAACCGATTCCCAGTGTCTTACAATGCTAGTCACTAAGACTATGAAGAGTTAACCAGAAATTGCTAGTAAATACTACCAATCTAGAAAGCATAAGGGAGTTATAAATTTCAAAAAATTAATCTGAAATTTTTGATTAAAAGAAATCATTTCAATAACTGTGTCTTAAAAGTTGAAATAAAATCGTTTAGAAACAATATGTTATATTTGTGGCAGTGAATAACTTATCTGAGCAAATACATAAAAAAAGAATTTTCACATCAAGGTGGTTGTAATCTTTCCTATTTTGCCAAATACATTCAGTGTGAGCTGCTGTGATTGTTATATGTAAATATAATAATCTAATAATAATATAATCTAGTAATGTGATAATGTATTAATTTAATAATGTAATAATATAGTGATATAATAGCACTTTAGAACAGGCTGTGTTCATCACTCTACTAGCCGTAATCACATTTAGAGTGTTAGTATAAAGGTTGCATACAGCAGGATTAACTTTCAACTTTTAGCTCAGTAGACCTACACACTCCCACCTGTATCAACTCAAACTTTGCCAGTTTAGGAATAATTGTGCAGTTAGTTATTACACCTGATTATCTCTCCTGGAACTTAACTGCTCGGGCATTAATAAACAATAAAATTACCCAGTTTTTCTTCATAGTATAATGTGCGAAAAATATCTTTCAAGTTTTTGCCAAGTTTTGGTTCGGGCTTATCTATGTAGTACAACTTACCAGTTGACGATTGAATCTCTCATAGTAGAAGTTCTTGTACTCGTCCATCCAGACCTCCGCTAATCTCATGCTGTTCTTTTCAACAACATTTTCTCCCTCCTTCCATATATACGGACTTCGTCGCCTGCAAGTAGATACTCTCCACAATTAGGCTTTTGAACTAGTTTGAAAACGCTGCAAATGTAACAATTCTAGACACTACATGTATATCTGTCTTAAAGTCGGTTTATTGCCATTTGAGTGACTGTATTGAGTACTAAACTTTGATGATTAGGAGGTAAAATTTGAGAATTTAAAAACAATCAGCCTAATAAAACTTGTTATTCCAAAATTAACCATTTCTTATGCTAAAAAATCATTGTTCAAGATCACATGTTTTAAGTAGCATTTTTCCTTTTAATTTTTCTAGCTCCGATTGCCTTTATGCAATTACATCTTTAAAAAATCTAAATCTTTTGAAGGCTTTTTTAGACAATAATTACAAATAGTGTTCAGAACAGCTTTTATATTGTATACTAACTTTAGTCAGTAACAACTAAAAACAAGGCAAGTACATTGCAAATATTGATATTTGAAGTGAGTTTATTGAAGGTTTTTTTTAGCTAGATGCATTCTATGCAGTAGGAATTACATTTAAAAACTGTCTAAAATGTTTGTAGGGAGTATAAAGTTACATTTTTTTTTATTATTCAAATTATTGAAACAGATCAAGTTGGCTCACTAAACTCATCAAATTTGACTCCGTTTTTATCCTTCTGATGTTAGCCAGAACCTATCCAGTATAGAATAGCATAATACACAATATATTTAGACAGGTTTGGTATTTAATAGTCTAGCAAATCTTTTTATATAAGTGGTTGATTAAACTTCTTAATTAAATTTTATTCATATTTTTAAGGCTTTATTTTTTAAAGTTTAAACTGCATGTTGCGACGATCAAGTTCACATGTTTTCTCGACAAGATCATAGAACCACAGTTACTGTAATATACCTACGCCATAATTAAAAATGCCTGGCAAAATTAAAAAAACTTATAATGAGACCGTAAAACAGTGTCAAGGTTGACATTCTGTCACGCTAATTTGATCTCAAACCAGCAATATAAAGATATCACACTCATGATTAAATTATCCAACCTGAAAATATGTCCAACACGAGAGCAGGGAATGATTTCTAGGGTCCCTCCACACATCCATACTTTGAAAGATAATTCTAGATTCTCTCCACCCCAAATTTCCATGCCTGCGTCATAGGTACCTAGTTCTATGAAGTATTTTCTGCAAATGGAGAAGAGACCGCCAGCCATTGTTGGGGAGTAGATTGGTGAAACCTGGAGAACAAAGACAATCAAAAAATACGATAAAACTGCTGCGAGACTTTATGATGGTGTAAAAGTAGGTGGATCACCTATGATCAATTGGTACCAGTAGTCTGTGCATTAGCACCAGCCTCAGATGCAGTTTTGAGTAGACGATCAAGAGTAGCATTAGATGAGCTATGAACCATGGTATGGAGTGTACCAAGCGGTAACTTTCAGGGTGACCTCAGGGGTGACAACATAAATGAGAGCAGAAGTGACACCAGCGATAAACACAAAGGTGAAAACAGGTTTGGCATCAGGAGTGACGTCAGGGTTGAAATCAGCATTGACAACAGGAGTGAAATCAGTAGTAACATCAGGGGTGCCATCAGCAATGACAACAGGAGTGACATCAGGAGTCACATCAGGGGGTGACATCAGAAGTGACATCAGGAGTGATATCAGGAGTGACATCAGGAGTGACATCAGGAGTAACATCAAAAGTGACATCAAGCGTGACATCAAGGGTGACATTAGCATTGACAACAGGAGTCACAACAAGAGACAGCTAAGTTCTCAATTCTGCTAGTCTTAAGGTTGTTGAGAGCTATAATTTTTAGCCCTGTAGGTTTATAGATATTCAAATTGCAACAGACTGCATGTCAGCTTGTACCGACAGCTAATAATGTTATACAAGTAGGTGTACAATATAGGGTCAAACAGGTCTTGATGCACAGTCCAAAATATTGAATCTTTTTTATATATATAAGCATGAAGGGTAATTGAAAGTTCATAATAAGCGATTGCAAATAATCAATAATAGAGATTGACTTCTGTTAGACATATGGCAGGTATACTCTAATAAACTCATATAAGTTCAGTTGTTTTCTATGTTGTATAATCAGATGCGACAGAGCGAGTGATAAATGTATATATAAGCAGACAAATAGAGGTAAATGAAAAGTTGAAAAGGTAAATACACATACAGGCAGATCTGAGATAAAGTAATTACATAGCCAGGTATAGATACATGTATGTGAATAGATATATACATAGATAGGTAGATATGCGAATAGGTAATAATGCAGGTAGGTAGGTACAATCTGTGAATAGGCGGTAGAGAAGACCTAGTTTTAAAATTGAACAATTATTTTCAAAAGTTATTTTTTTGAATAACAGCAGCAGCAAACATATAATGATACACATATTACAGGTAAAAGTGTTGAAATACAATAAGATTTCATTTTTCTCTGTTTCCTTACACAGAAAATTGTGTTCAGTTGATGATCCTATAACGTATTCCTCCTATACCATAGATTCAACATAACATAAAGATTTTATGTAAAATCTTTGCTTTGTACTACGTCAAGAATTCTATATAACGTAAAATATCAAATTCGATTTAAATAGCGGCAATCTTGTGGTTAGCCTTAAAAATCACCTTTTTTGCTACACTTGTGAGACAAAACGACATACGCATAGTGTAATCTTTATTATACAAGATATGCACTTGTATATAAGTTGTATATAAGTTCCATAACATTGTAGTTTGCCATGATAGGGTGGCAAATGTGTAGACAAAATAGAAAAAGTAAGTAGCTGTGCTATTACTCAAAATTACTTAAAAGTGATCGATTAGTGCAGGTGTTATATCACCAGTCTACCAACATGATTTTCCATGAGTTGGAGTATCACTGAAAGCTATTTTTTATTCTTATCTTGACTCCTGAGGGCAGATAAAAAATAGAGAGGTAAACACCATTCTTTTTATAGTAAAAGTATATTTTTGTTTACTTTATTGTAGACGTATAAAATATTTGTTGTTAGTTTTCTTCTGTAGAATAGACCTTGCTGTTTGAACAAAACAAATCGTTGTAAATACACGTCAAAGGTCTATTTATTTGCTTCCTTTAATTAATTGTAAAATTACCTCAAACATGAACCATAAATAAAACAAGTGAAAGTGATAAAAGGAAGCAATATGTTCTCAATGCAAACCAATAACATTGCAGTTACGGTACAGCCAACAAATTAAAAAGTAAATTTAGTTTTTGTTGTATAGTAAAAAAGGTTAGTTTGGAAAGATCTTAGAACGGATTAAGCAATTTACATGTACTTTACTGTTTGTATAATATAAAATCCTTATACCGTAACATAAAACTTCCTGCAACGGATTATTTATGTTGTAAGAGCACCTACTGTAATGTCAAACCAGCTTATGCCACATTCATATTCAATAATTTTGTGTATTAAGTAACTAACCAACGAGATTAGTCGCCGAGGCCCCCTACACAATTCTATTATTGCATTATATTCTATTGTATGGCTACTGTTAGACTGAGTAGCTTTTGCAAGAATATAAACTGGCTGCCCTTTTTATTTGAAAAGATATGAAATTTGGTTGCCACAAAAAAGTTGCAACAACTGCCATATTTAAAGAGAAAGTAGAATCAAGCGTATCTATAACAAGGAAATGTTATAGATAACTTGAGCATACGCATGAAAAGGAGGAAATAAATCTTTTATATGTACACATGGACCGACCTTATCCAAACGACGTTTACGTTCTCTCTCCGGTATCTCGTGCCAGTTAAATTGCAGATTCCAGTCGAACCCTCCAACGTAAACATCATTTTCATTTTTGCCTTGATACTCTAGTGTTGTGTCCTGAATGCCATCAATGACTGGTGTTACAACTACCGTACTGTTTTGGTGAATCTCGTCCAGCAGAGGCTCCAGCCATCCTGATAGAAACAGTAGGTTTAGTTCAAACTATATAGAAACAAATGTCTAGCAACTCTAGCCAAGTATGAGAATGTCTAGGCAAGTTTAGGCAAGTTTAGGCAAGTTTAGATAAGTTCTTTCTGCCGCTAACCAGACATAAATGTATAATCAATCCATTTTACACAAAAAGATTTTGCAACAAACTTTCCAACATAATTAAAAATATTCATTTATAAAATTATTTTCATGATGACCAGCGCACTAAAATACTACTGTAGGGCTGTAACCCTCTTATCAGTTAAACTTGAATGAAGATTTGGTTGAAACCAACTTGAGGAAATGGTATTCAGTTTTAATGACTTTTACAAAAAAAGTCAAACAGTAACAAAGAAATCTAAAAAAAGACATTTATATAATATGCGAAAAATTATATTAAAATCTAGATTCTACATACCTTCAGTACACTCAATGTGAGAATCTAAAAAAGTCAGCACATCACCAGATGCTGCCTTGGCACCAGCCAGCCTAGATCTGATTAGTCCTTCCCGCTTTTTCATTCTGATTATTTGCACTATATTTAGCTTGTCCATGTAGTTCTGGAGTTGCTCCCCCAGATGAGCTGAAGCCAGTTGTTAAATATATAATAAATCAACTATACTCAAAATTCAAACAAAGTAGATCAAAGTAATTCTCAAATTACAAAAGCATGAAAATTATAAATTGAGTTAAAAAGCTTTACAAAATAGAGCAAGTTACGCATCTACAGGTAAATCATTAATTATATTTTAGTGAGAGCTGAGATAACTGCAGTTTCCTTCTGCAAGGTACCCAATAATTTTCAGTTTTTACATTGCTGTAGATCTTAAATTTAAATTGTCAAAATTATGCATTTATTTATCTTCTTTATTTATGCGCATATTAAACAATCAACTTATACTATACGAGCACTATACTAGCACTATACTAGTGCTATACTAACACTATACTAAGACTATAATAGCTCTATACTAACACTACACTAAGACTATACTAGCACTATGCTAGCACTATATTAACACTATACTAAGACTATACTAGTACTATTATACTAACACTTATACTAGCACTATACTAGCACCATACTAAGACTATACTAGCACTATACCAAACCTATACTAAGACTATACTAGCGCTATACTAGCATTATACTAACACTGTACTAGTACAGTACTAATACTGTACTAGTAATGTACTAGTACAATACTAGTACAGTACTAGTATAGTTCTAGTACATTACTAGTAAAGTACTAGTGCAGTACTAGTACAGTTCTAGTACATTACTAGTACAGTAATAGTACTGTACTAGTACAGTACTATTACAGCTCTAGTACATTACTAGTACAGTACTAATACAGTATTAGTACTGTACTAGTACTGCACTAATACTGTACTAGTAATGTACTAGAACTGTACTAGTACTGTACTAGTACTGTACTAGTAATGTACTAGAACTAAAAATAAAAAACTTAGAGTTATATTTTCATTATTTTTTTTAATAATAATACTTAGGTTCATTGTAAGTCGTAGTCCAGTCACTCCATGGAATCATTCCTTACATCTCAAGCACTTTTCATAAAACTGTCACTTACACATATCAGAAAATCTGATGACTCCAGCTTTAAGCAGCTGAACAAATAATTTCAAATAAATTGTATTAAACTAATTTAAATCGTGACCTATCAGAGAGGCAGTTTTTGTAATCAATTCCCCTGAAAAAGTTGCATTATAAGTTGGTAAAGTGTTTGTAATGTAATATTCAATTATTTCCAGAGATGGTCAATAGAAGTTATTGTAAAACATTCGATAATAGCCCAAGTTACTTTTTTATATTCATTTGTAGTTAGAAATTAATAATAAAGAAATAAACTAGAATTATACGGAGATAAACCTATGTCATTCATGTTTAACTAAAACTGTTTTCCTAGTAACAAGGCAAGTTACTACGTATTTCTTGTAGCAACTAGTAAGAACAAGCTAATATCAAAACATCGCAATCTACATAGATACAGGCTTAAACAGGTGTTTCAAACACTCTCAATAAAACTGTCACTTACACATATCCGAGAAGTCATCAACCAAAATAATCTCCTTGAGAAGTTTAGGATCGGATCTGTCTATAACACTGTGTACTGATCGTAGTAAGACTGACCAGGCCTCGTTATGAAAGCACATGATCACACTTGTGTTCGGTAGATCCTTGGCATATATCTTTATTTTACACCTGCAGTTGAAACTTACATCTGAACAGCAAGTAGCATCTGCTAACTATTATAGGGTAAATCGGTTGGTAGTGTAATAATAAAATAAATTAATTGAAACACTGAAATAACTTTACCTCAAGTACGAGAGGTTGCAACAACTATTATAGTTTGGCTACCTTAGACTGTCACATTATTTTTGTGAGTCGCACATGTTTTGGTTTTACATTTGTGTGTAACAAGTGTTACACTAATCTTATTAACAAAAACTGCCTAAAATAACCAAAATCATTAAACAAATGCTAACCAAGATCTCATGTAGTTGATGCTGATGCGAGCATTGATGATAGAGACATAACAGTACAGCTTGTCTCTTTCTGACTTTCCAGATTGTGAAAGACCATTTACATGTTTGCCATCATTCAGTTTTGTATAAGAAATTGTTATGAACAGCAATTTATTCTCAAAAATGAAATATAAGTCAAAACATTCAAGAACATCATTATTATTATTGCTAAACACTGGCATATTATAGTCTCAAACTTAATTTATCTCGTACCATTTTCGTTAACATTAGCCATACTATTGATTATAAAATTATCAGTTACGATTGTCTGACTAACTGTTATTACTTTGAGTGTTTATGAGGTTTGCCATCTAAATGCATTTATCCTAAGTTCTGTGAAATATATCAGTGGCTGCCCTCACAAATCTCACTGTTTGCCAAAAAATTTGAGAACACAAATAGTACTTCTTGCGTTATTAGAGTAAAAACATCAATCGTAATATTTCAATACCACTAGGTTGTTATATATTATAGATTATACATTACTGTAGGTTATTATAAATTAATAAATTATAGATTATACATTACTGTAGGTTATTATAAATTATATATTATAGATTATACATGGCTGTAAGTTATTGTAAATTATATATTATAGATTATACATTACTGTAGGTTAATATAAATTATATATTATAGATTATAGGTTATACATTACTGTAGGTTATTGTAAACTATATATAGTACACTATTTTTATGTTACTGTTAACTGTACATTAGGAAAGTTTTAAAGCTCACCAGTGCAAACAAATTTGTTTTACTAAATACTCACAAAGGATCCCTGACATCTAAAAGCTGCCGGTGGACAGATATCTGGTCACTGGCAAACTCATTATAGGCATTATTTTGCCAGCCATCCTCATATCGTTTCCTATCCTCAGGACTAAGCTTTTCTTTGTTAATCATAACACCTTGTCCCAACTCTCCTGTGCATTTGTAAAGTTAGATTAGTTGAGAAAACATTTAGAATAATATTTGACCTCAATTCTAACCAATAGCAATGGCAGTTTTAAGATATAACTATGTTTACTCTGTATCAAACATATTATAATCATTATTATATATTTTAATTTATGTACTTTCTCACAAAACTACACTTTCTTAGGATTCACCCTACCCGAGAACTCAAGCTAACTCAAGATCTTTTTCATGAACCAATTTTATTATACAAGTACCTACTAGTGTACTTCCTCATGAACCACCCTTGCTTTCTACTATCTGAGGTCAACACTATCTCAGATCTCCCACTATCTGGGTGGGAGAACTATCTGAGCTCTCACACTATCTGAGGGCTCACACTATCTGAGGGCCCACACTATCTGAGGGCTCACACTATCTGAGGGCTCACACTATCTGAGTGCCCACACTATCTGAGTGCCCGCACTATCTGAGTGCCCACACTATCTGAGGTCTCACACTATTTGAGTGCCCACACTATCTGCGGGCTCACACTATCTGAGTGCCCACACTATCTGAGGTCTCACACTATCTGAGTGCCCACACTATCTGAGTGCCAACACTATCTGAGGGCTCACACTATTTGAGTGCCCACACTATCTGAGGTCTCACACTATCTGGGTGCCCGCACTATCTGAGTGCCCACACTATATGAGGTCTCACACTATCTGAGTGCCCACACTATCTGAGTGCTCACACTATCTGAGTGCTCACACTATTTGAGTGCCCACACTATCTGAGGTCTCACACTATCTGAGTGCCCACACTATCTGAGTGCCCGCACTATCTGAGTGCCCACACTATCTGAGGGCTCACACTATTTGAGTGCCTACACTATCTGAGTGCCCACAATATCTGAGGGCTCACACTATTTGAGTGCCCACACTATCTGAGGGCTCACACTATCTGAGTGTCCGCACTATCTGAGTGCTCACACTATTTGAGTGCCCACACTATCTGAGGTCTCACACTATCTGAGTGCCCACACTATCTGAGTGCCCGCACTATCTGAGTGCCCACACTATATGAGGTCTCACACTATCTGAGTGCTCACACTATCTGAGTGCCCACACTATCTGAGGGCTCACACTATTTGAGTGCCCACACTATTTGAGGGCTCACACTATCTGAGTGCCCACACTATCTGAGGGCTCATGCTATCACAATTCCCATTTTTTCATAAACTACTCTCTTTGTAGTGGCTGACAAGAATAGTTAATGCTCTCTTAGAAATATATTTAACAGTTACAAGGAAATGATAACTATGGTTGTCGAAGAGAACATTTGATTAGTTTTAGCTGCTTTTCTCGCAGACTACCCATAATGCTGTTTTCGTTACAAGTTCATGATTGTTCTTTATGCCTGCCAACTGCTTTATCTCAATGTAGAACCAGCTCTTGCCAATGTTCATGAATAGCATACCAGTGAACCATATACTATGTCAAGGTCTTAGCAAACATGCTTTGACAGATTCAGTCACAGCATCTACCTAATAAAGAATGTACAAAGAGAACACAACCCTCAAACAAGCGCTTTTCAATAGTGGTCAGTGGCTTGATTTGACTGTGTTTGAAAGTTGTTGCACAAACCTTTATGGTTGAGTAAACTTTAATGTATATCCTAGCCCACCTGGAAGGTCGGGGTTGGGTGTGTTTAAATCATACTCCAGCCTACCTTGCAAGTTGGAGTTAGGTGTGCATTTCATACCATAGCCTAACTGGCGAACTGGGGTTTCGTGTGTATATCATTATCTAGCCTACCTGGCAGGCTGGGATTAGGTGTAGATTTCTTTAGCTGTATATGGATAGGCGGAGGTACCACATTTTTGTCAACTTTTTGAAAGTTAAACAGGCTTCTTACTTCTTTAACAGGTTTCTGTAATAAAGGCACTTGTGGAATCGGGAAGCTCGGTGAGGGTTGGGAAGGTTTATGGTGTTCTATAGAGCTACCAATCCTACAACAGGCACCAAACATTCCAAACTTTGAACAAGAACAAATTACGGACAAACTATTGTAAAACTTGAAAATCAATATATTTCTTAAAGTTTTTTTATCTGTGTGCATATAAGATACGGTACTTATTATTGTTGAATTTGTTGAAAAACAAAACACTTACAAATTTGTAATTGTCTGCTCTACCGAGTCTTTCTGGCAAGTTCAAGAATGGTGACACAACTCAGCATCCGCTAAGTTGAAATTATTAAAATTACTACGTAACTAATGGAAACTGTTTACGAGTTCCTGAAAATGTTTTTATTTTTATAGTAGCTAATAGAAGAGCATGGAGGTTTCATGTCTGCATGACACAAACCTTGCTAGGCATGAAGGGATATTCTAGACACAAAGAGTGTTTACGACGCTAACAGCAAACATGACTATTTTATAGTTCCACGGCTGGTGCATGCATTTCCAATGTCCTGAAAGGCAAAGATTTTGGCCGTTTAGTTATTTAATTACACAGGATATAAACATATAAGCCACTCAAAAAATAAAACTATAAAAGTGGCAGAAAAATTAACGTAGTTACAATATCAGATGCACATAATACAAAAAATATAAAAGGAAAAACAGTGCAAGTCATAGAAGACGGATGAAAAAAGATATTGACATCACATGAAGGAATAGGAGTAATACTCAGCGGTGTCATAAAGATGGCTACACTCACCTCCACAGGTCCGGTGGTCCACTGTCATCATTAGGGCCACGCATGAATAAGATGCTGAAGAGGAACCAGACACAAGCAGCAGCGGCTACAAACTTAATGAAAAGTCGAGTATGTCTGGTGCTGACTCGTTTTATCCCCATATCAAACTATAGAGTTAACTCGTACAGCCTTGGTATACGATATATAGAAATATAATATAGTAGCAGCTATAATAATCTCATATCATTACCTTGATAGTGCTAACAGCTAGTGGAGCTCTTTATTAATACTAGTTTATGTGTAGCAGTAAGCAAGCATTGGTTCTTTTGTTATGTGATAAGAATACTTAATTGTGCCCTTTTTAAATAGCATTGCATCGACGACTAAGGCTATGCTAGCGTGCTATCTAAATTTCCAAACAAATCATTTGATAAGGTGAAAATGTTTATTGAAACAAACGATGTTTGCAAATAGCAACAAGCACTCGCTATTGATAATTAGACCATATCAATCTTAATATTATAATTTGAATTCGTACCTGCTGCATTTGTAAGAAATGCATAGTATGTGTCTGCATTTGTTTACTTTTCAAGAAATAACCTATTAATTTTCTGAACTTCTTTCAACTAGACCAAATCAATTTTATATTAAAACGTATTGTTTTAGTACTAATGAATGATTAAATGTTCATTAAATTTACAAGAATTAAGTAGCAATTACTTACCGTTTGAATAAACAACATCAGGGGAAGTCATACTTTTTAAAGGAGTTTGAGGATATCATTTAATATTTATATGAATAAATATACAGAGTTCTTTTAAAATGTATCTTATTTGTTTTAAAATATACTGTAGACCACTCCATTAGGCGCTATGCACAATATGTTCGCAATATGTTAACAATATACTAAAATATGTTAATGATATGTTAACAATATTTTAACAATATGTTAGCAATATGTTAACAATATATTAACAATATGTTAACAATATGCTAACAATATATTAACAATATGTTAACAATATATTAATAAAATGTTAACAAAATGTTAACAATATGTTAACACATTTCTAACACATTGTTATACTATACATATTGTTAACACTTGCAATATATTCATACCACACTGTATTCATGAAATGCTGCCTGATAAGGCCTAAATGCTACGAGTTGTGCTTTATTCACTGCACAGGTGCTTGGAGATGCTGACTGAATGAAATGAATAACTTTTCATTATAATAAGGGCTGTATGCTTCTATGTGCTTAACCGAAGCAATGGGATGAAGATGGGACAAAAGATTGCACCATACAGGTTTCAAACTTTTAACGTTCATATTGTTAGACCTACATTGTAAGACCTGCACTATTCAATCATCATCAGGCATCTTGGCATAATTGTATGTATAATTATTAATCTGATGATCTCTCACGGGTTTCTAGGGAATTAATCTTTACTATGGTAAGAGCCGTGTCCGTCTGTCCTTCCGCCTGTCCAAAGCAAAGCTAAGAATTTAGGAGAAAAATAGCAGTCGACACGATTTGAACTTATGACTAATAATCTTGTTAGACCAACACTGTGCGAATCGCTCCACTGAATCACTTTGCCTGGGAACAAATTTTGCAGTTACTTATTATGCTTAACAACCTCTCACAGCGCACCAGACTACCAGGGAATGAGTTAGTAAATTAGTTAACTTGCGATAGAGTTCAAGAGGTTTCTACAACAAACTTGTTTAGAGAAGTTTAAACCTAAACAATTTTGTATTAGTTCAGCGGGTATTAATTTTTGAGTGAAGTTTATGGCAGCACTTGCCAGTCTGAGAAAAATACTTTTTCTAACCACATTCCGGTCAGGAGACAGTCTCAAAACTCCAGTCACCTATCAAAATGCAGGCAAATACTCATAGCTGAATTATCAGTAAGCGAACTTTAAGGTCAAATGTCAGCCCAGTCACCACAGGTGCTCTTTCCATTAATGCAACTGAAACCTGTTATTTATAGATGAGCTACTCTAAGCAACAAGGCCATAGCTACTCTCTAGAAGGTAATGACAGCAAAAGTATGAAGATTGTTTGAAAGTTGAAGCTAATTCTCAATTTCAATTGAAACTATAAGATTTGTAATAACTTAACACGCTGAATTTTATGATGTTAAATATTTGTAATAAAAATTTCTAATGAGCCTTACAAATAATTGCTAAGCAATCACAGCCTGCATCTACATGTAGAAAAAATGAAAAAACCAGTGAAAAGCAATGATGAGTCGTACTGTGAAAAGTTGTTTTAACTTTTTTGTCTTAAGTTGTTTTAAGTAGGTTAGCTTCAGCGCTGCTCATCTACATATACTGTAGTTATCTGCTCTTCTCATAAGAATGTCATCTGCTCTATCCTAACTTATTATTAGCTTAGACAATTAGCATGAACTCTCTTTGCACTATCACTCATAGAGTTAACACCTAAACACTGCAATGTAAAGGTGAACAACTCTTAAAAATGAGTTGAGATAGTTAACAGGTAAGCCCATCCTAACTAAATAAATGATACAATACGATCTCGATTTAAGAAATATTTTACATGAATTTTAAAACAAAACTTGTAAGTTTATTATAACTAACAATAGTGTTACTTTATTACAAAGGCAACTTTACAAATAGTTGTGTTTAGTTGAAAATTAGAATTACTGATTTGACCTACACTATATTGCTATCTCAGAATCAATGCAATGTCAGGACCCACACTCTTTCAAAACCCACTTTAATACAGAGTTCATCTTACAGCGAAACCCATGTATTAGACAAACATTAGACATTAGACACTCACATCCTCAACTAAACGTCTAGTTTATTTAAAACCTTCTTTATGTAGACAGGAGGATAAACAGACATACATGTAACTATTATTTACAAAAAACTGCTAGGAGACTGGAGGCAACTTTTATAAACTTAACACCATCACTGTACTTTCATGGTTCGAGTGAGTTTTGAGTTGCACCCTTCTGCTTTAACTATTTAGAGTTGCACTATATTAGACTTTTCCAAGATTAGCGTGTATCTCTCCAAACAACCCGTGTTGAGGTAGACTCGCTTTCCGACCACGGTCACTTTTCAATTTATGTGTAGTCGGCTAGTTGCACTAAGCCAGGTTGTCTGATCGCAATTGATCACTATGCTGAAATTTTTTACTTCAATTGAAAAGGGCTTAGCCAAATATTAGCTGTTCGGAACTATCAGCAGTGAGCGTCTCTATGGCTCGAAGCTATCAGCAGTGAGCGTCTCTATGGTTCGGAGCTATCAGCAGTGAGCGTCTCCATGGCTCGGAGCTATCAGCAATGAGCGTCTGTATGGTTCGGAGCTATCAGCAGTGAGCATCTCTATGGTTCGGAGCTATCAGCAGTGAGCGTCTCTATGGTTTCCAATAGTACTCTCCCATCGAGTGCCTTAACACCAATTTAGCAAAACTAAATGATGACGAATTTGTACAGATTTTACCATATTAATACAGTTTGCAACTTCGGAGCCATTTAAAGCATGAAATCGCAGAGATTGTTTGTCTCACAAGCGGAGTCTTTGAACAATCTTTATTAAAGTGGTTAGTGAGTCGCATGGACTCTCTGTAACTCCACAATCACCCATTAAAATTTGCGTTTTTAATAAGCCTATGCTAAACAGAACTTTAGCAAAAGCCAACTTGAAAAAGGAAAGCCTGCTAGAATTTGCCATTATAGGAAGACAACTCCATCTTACTTGCTGACTCATAGTTTGTTTACATTGATGCTGACATCAACACATGGCAGCATTAATCGTTCATTTCACTTAATTGTATGTAGCAAATGTAACTATGTAGCATGTAGCAGATGTATCATATATAGCATCTATTAAATATAAAATATGTAGCAAATGTAGCAACTCGATGTAACCAAACAGTCCAGTCCTTATTCAAACACGCTTTGGCTGCAATTTTCTAAACATCATTGTTCGTATTACCAACTCAACAATACCATCAAGTGTGAACTTACTAAACATGTTTCAATTTATGCATAGAAATCTTTAAGACAAATTATTATTACATAAAATATAACACAAAATATTATTGTTAGATCATTTAACAATGTTCTACCTAATATCTGTTCTTTTATAAAGGAAAGGTATTTTAAACAGTAAAGGCAGCCTAGCTTCCAGCCACTCTGTGACTCGGACCATTTGGAGTCTAGATACTTTACTCATTGCCACAAACTCATTGCAATAACAAACGGTAATAGCTTTAATGAAATTATGATATATATTTATAACACAAGTATATCATAGCACAAAGCACAAGTTTAAGACACAAGCGTAGTTACTCTGAAGTTCGTAAACCAGTGTTGCTTTATATACATGTTTCCGTCACTAGGCTAAGCCCCTTTGGCCAGCTCACTATTCAGAGGTAATTGTTGTTATTTTTTGCTTGGTTGGCTGACTTTGGTAGTTGCTCGGCTGTACCCACCACGAAACGTTATATGCCAAACCATTTATTCGATTCAGTTGACTAACTGTTGCCATTTTTCAAAATTGTTGTATAGCATAACTTGAAAAACAGTTTGATTTAAAATAAACTTATTGTAAATAAAGCAATACGAAGCAAATAAACAGAATGAACTATTTATGCTATCCATAACAACAGTGTTGTTACTAGACCGAAGTATTTTATGAGTTGAACATTAGGAAGTAATGGCATAGAGACAAAGCAACCAACTGTAACTGATACTGATTGAAATACTTTAACAGAAGCCAGCTAAAATTTTCACCTTTATTGGCTTCTAAACCTTTTAAAACTTTCTAGAACCTCTGGCTTTTGCAGAATGAATTAAAATGCTTCTTTGTTTGTGGAATCTGCTCTACAATTACCACTAGATAGTCCTGTAAAGAAGATAAAGGAGGAATTACAGGGATGTTTTGAAGCCATGACTCAACTCCTGAGAATGAAGGATGCGTATTACAGGGTGTTTATTGCATTGATGACAACCAATTATCATTGGTTACCTTAAATGATTAGCCAATCAAATTTTAGTCGAGTCTTGCTCGTTACTGGATTGTGTACAGGCAGCTTGAGACACTAAAACTGGTTGTACAACAGATCTGTAACAACCATCAGATTAGGTTTAAATAGGTGTAAATATTTCAACACACTAATTACATGTATGTGCACATGACTGTCTCTGATACATATGGAAAACAAGGACAGACTCGGTGTTTCATAACCGTCAGCACTTCAATTCTATTTCAAATATAGATAATCTATAAAACCATTACATGATCTAACATATAAGATCTCACAATTGAGTTTGTTGGAAACCACTCACTTTCTAATATGCCATTGCTGTTATAAATTACTTTTTGTTGTGATAGTTTTATGTACTTTAAAACCTGGTTCCTAACCAGTAGAAATTTTGATATTTTGGGGAAATAGAGCACTTTTTACTTTACCATCATTTCTCTTATATCAATGTTTAGTATGAAAGAAATATAATAGAACCAAGAGTAGTAGAGCCAGTAATAGTAGAACCAGTAGTAGTAGAGCCAGTAGTAGTAGAACCAGTAGTAGTAGAGCCAGGAGTAGTAGAACCAGGAGTAGTTGAGCCAGTAGTATTAGAACCAGTAGTAGTAGAGCCAGTGGTAGCAGAGCCAGTAATAGTAGAACCAGGAGTAGTAGAACCAGGAGTAGTAGAACCAGTAGTAGTAGAGCCAGTAGGAGTAGAACCAGTAGTAGTAGAGCCAGTAGGAGTAGAACCAGTAGTAGTAGAACCAGAAGTAGTAGAACCAGTAGTAGTAGAGCCAGTAGAGAAGTAGGAGTAGAGCCAGTAGTAGTAGAAACAGTAGTAGTAGAGCCAGTAGTAGTAGAGCCAGTAGAGAAATAGTAGTAGAACCAGTCACTTCTACATGTACCTTCACAGTTTGAGAGTCAACTACATGTAGATTAATTGTGGTATTTTATACTGATAGATCAAAATAAGCAGGCGATTATACATGCATCTATTTGTGATAGAACAGAGTCAGAATGCGCTAAGCTAATGCGAGATACATGTATTGACAAAGTTTGGTATAGACTACAAAGAGGAATGACTTGAGAGAACTGGTAAAAAGAGGGATATATAAATAAAAGTTAATAGCAACGGCTTTAAACCAAAAAGAGTGTACTAGAGAGACTATAAACACCGCTGTTTTTTTCTGCTTTGCATTACAAGTATTATTGGTGATTGAGGAATAGCAGAAGCGTTTAAATATGAGCTATATGAGGTCCCTTTATAAAGAGCTTGCTACGAAGACACTCATTTGCAACAAAAAGGAGTTCGAAAAGACCCGTTCTGCAATTTGCAATCATTTCTGTAAAGATCTAAACGGATAGCCAACTTCGAATATTGTGTCAGTATATTTGATCCATCTACTCTTGCTGAACTAGTCAGGCAGATAGCCGTGTCTCGGTTCTAGACTAAAGCAGTAGTGTTTTGTTAAAGGTGGTTAACTAGCACAAAAGTCAAAAATATTAAATGCTGCTAAAACTATATATCTAATGCTCTATACTCTATAGTCTATGTTCTAGATTATATGCTTTATAGTCTACATTATACACTTTATAGTCTATAGTCTACTGTGTACTCTATGCTCTATATTCTATACTCAATACTATATAGTCTACATTTTATACTCAATACTCTACACACTATAATTTACATGTATACTTAATACTCTGCTGTAGTTGATTCTCTATTACTTGTGACTGTGTGTAACACATCCAGAAACTATAAGCCTGAAATAGACCAGCTATGTTTTCAGATTTAACCACTATTGTCTTGTAAGAAGCCTTGCAAGTCATCCAATTATCAACTTTGACATTTATATAATCTTTCTGCATTTGTTTCATTAGTGGTGTTTGAGAAACTTATAAAATTATTATTACTATTGCAATCATACCAATTTTTATACCGTTAAAATCTATCTATGAAAATAAACACTTACTATCAACTTGCACTAGGTACCGAATTTGAGACAGGACACAACAACGCTCATAAATTCGACTCATAAATTCGACTCTTAAAAAACGGCATTACCCAGAAATCTCTGTTATATATTGGCTCACTGTAATCTGTCACTGACCTCTTGCAACTCTTTGCCTGCCACACTTCATGTAATTTCAGGTAGACGCTGGTTCATATCCATAACTTATGGCTAGCTTTATAGACTTTTATATACATAGCCTTTTGTTTACAGTTAAACTAGTCTTGTTTTACTAGCATGAAGAGGAGTAAACAACCTGAAATGTAATCACAAATGTAGATAGCTGTCTTTGATGCGTATGAGAAACAAGATCAGACTTGGTGCTTCATAGTCGTAAGCATTTCAACTCTATTTCGAGTATAGATAATCTATAAAGCCATTATATAGTCTAACATATAAATTCTCGTGTTGATTCTGTTGAAAGCACTTGTCCACACATCAAGAAAGGTGGTGAGTAATTCTCTGCGCATGAAGTCGACATGCATAAAATGGGAAAAAAGTTGCTGCTTTTTGCTTTGGCCTTCATAACTTGGAAGGCAAATTCAAGCTTTGAATTGCGTGAGTCATCTAAATTGTAATTTGGTATTTCAGAGCAAAATATAAATCATATTATGCATGAAAAATGTTTTGTTTTTTCCTGTAATTTATGTCTGTAGTGCTATTTCAGCTTCTTTACTAGAGACCATTGACTGCAAAGGAAAAGCTGATGGACTCTATCCTAACCCTGAATCGTGCAACGCTTTCTACATTTGTAGCAACGGAATAGTCACATTTGATGCGACATGTCAGATTGGTCACGTATTTAACCCAGTAACGAGTTTATGCGATTCTTCAATTGAGTGTTCTCCGATTCCAACTTCGTACCCACCTGAGACTAAAGACAGTAAGAACAACTTTGCTTTATTCTTTCCCATAATATTGACTAATAATTGCTTTTCAAATTAACTATCTCAATGATTATGGAATCAGAGAACTTATAATGAGCCGTGTTCTCCATATTTACAGGCACACTCGCTACAGTTGGTGTTACAAGTAGTGTTTTGGAAGAAGGATTCTACTATTACAGAGTCATTAGTCAAGATGAGTTCTCTTCTATGGTTGTCAGCCAACCTACTAGTACAGGTTGTGTCTTAAGAGATGTGATGTCACTTTTTAAGCCGGGAGAAACTACATTTTTCTGCTGTCAGAGTACTGCTAGGCAGAGTCATGGAAGCTGCTTTGCTTATGACAGCAGCAATAAAAAGTGCGTTGTCTTTATCTAATAGTAGTCATAATCACTATGCTTTCATGACTCTGATGATGTAATTTTGGAGTCGTGTGCACGTTGAGTTACGCGCAATAAGTGTTTCTATGGACATTTGCATGATGCGGATTAATGCAAGCGTTTTATTAAAAAAGTAAAGGATCTCTACGCTAGAGGTCATAGCGGCTCACTCCTGCATCGTCAAATCAAAATGGAAATGACTGAAGCGGCAAAAATGAACAGAATAGAATAACATGCACAGCATTTTTTGCGCATGATTTGTAAAAGCAGTTTTTATCATTCGCAAACTCGAAACCTTTGATAAAGATTTGCGTGTAACAAATCTTGCTTGACATGCCATCTTTGGTCCCTTCTATCTTGCGGATGATGCAAACTTGTGGATTACCGGAGTCATGAAAGCATAGTGATTGTAGCCTGTGAGCTTAGCTATAAGCTAATTGTAAAGTGTTGTAGCTTTTTGGTAAATGTGACCTATAGTACACAGGCACTTAATGCTTGCATATTTGTAAACAGCTATAGTAAGGTTGATAGTAATACAAGTAACAGAGTGAAGCTGCTCTCTGTCATCTGGTGGATTCTCTTTTGGTTTTCTTATGTTACTCCGCTATTGTGGAAGTGTTATTCATTAAAATGGTAAATAAGTGCACTAGTATAGTTGCAAGTACATGTTTCCTAAAATATACATGATTTTTATGACATGCTGTATTTTATCATCGATGTTCATACCGAAAAGTTGATGATTAAGATTATGAATGATAGCTGCATCAATGATCTATGAGTCACTAGAGCTCCGCATTTCTGTAGTGCACTGAGAGATCATGTGTAATGATTAAATGCACAATTAATCCACGATGTGGCAAGGTGGACTCATGGTTTAGTGGTAAAGAAAAAAGAATGCTTGGTCTCCAATCTGTGATCCTGAGTATTTGGGTTCGATTCCGGCATGGTGCAATCTTTTTTCTTAACACTCGTAGCTGGCTTCGGACAGACAGACAGGTGGACACAATTCTTACTATAGTAAAGATTAAAAAAGTGACTATTATTTGCTTATAATGACCATCGGGTTACCTGAAAAAAAGTGAAGAGAGTCGACACTCAATCAGTCGATCAGTCGATTACTCAGACAAGTGTTTTTTGCACGTCTCTGAGATGTGCAGAAAGCCAGACATTTTAGCATGACACGCTGAATTATTGATTCATCAACATTCTTGTTAAGCCATTATAATAATTTCGGAACCAATATTCTTAGAATAGTTTGGGTGTCTCAACTCTTAAAACTTATAGTGGTGGAGATAACTCCTAATTGCATTGTGGTTGTATGATCCAACCTAATCAAGCTACAAGCATTTAAAGTTGTTGCTACACTTACTTCCACTTACACACAAGCAAAGTTATTCTACTATGGAAAACTTCCAGCTTCTAAAATATGATCACCTACATGGAACTTAAACTGGCTTAAGTTGAACTGTAAAATGTTTTTACATACTAAAAAGTACACGTCTATTAGCAGTTCGAGACTTTGATTTCCTTTGGTCACCTTAGAAAATTAGCAAAACCTGTAAAGATGCTTTGAGTGGGAGGTTAGGCAAGAAGCATTTTTAATCATATGCCTATTCATAAACTTAGAGTCGTCTCCTGCTAATTCCAAGATATTAATGAACTATGGAAGAATTTACCAAACATCTGTAGCTTTTACCGAATGCGTTTACTATGTGTAAGATGATAATTTAATTTAGCCTACAAATATCATTATATTAGTAAAGATGTCTAGTTGTATCTTTTACCGATGCACATTCATGTGTACATTTATGTGTATACATGGAAGTCATGTGTTCTGACCTTGCTTCAAATGGTTGATGCACACTAGATTGGGTAAACTGCAAATAGATGTGTACACATGGAACCCATGTGTACGTAAGGCTGGTTCACACATCATTACCAAATTTCAGTTTTGATGCCACAATACTTCGGTGATCGTCGATGATAACAATGTTCACACTATCACAAACCAATCCATGTTTGCTTCAGCAAATACTCCGTAATGTAGCGCTCCTTTTTTTCTTTGTGGAGAAATATCTTTGTTTTCACGTGCTTGAATCAAATACTAGTCTCGCAGCAACTATTATAAATGAAAATAAATCACGCTATCCATGACCGCAAAATGCTATCGCCGAAATGGCTCGCATTGTACAGGCTGTCATCAATGTGCAGCAAAATATCCCGAAAGTTTCACAGCTGCAAACTTTCTGGGTATATCCTGTGTTGCTTCTTCGATGCTGTCAGCCTCTAATTCACATACTCAATGAACGCTGAAAAAAATGACATATGGTTATATAGCGCAAACCAGACTCAAATCAGCTGGTGTTTTCCATGATTTATCCTGATCAAACCAAACGCTTCTACAAACCTTTTTAAATTGACAGATTTGTATGATTGGAATCCTAATGAATCATGGGTAGCTTATACACGGATTCTCTACGCACACCCTTCTACATATACCTCCTATGAGTACCCCTTACCTATCTACTCCCTATACATACCCCCACGTATATCCCTTACACGTACACCCTGCGCACACCCCCTGGAGAGAGGAAGTCTAACAGCACCCGAGAGTTGAAGTAACTAAGGACGCAGCTCTCAAACACTTTATGCTCAAAGCTGTTCATGGCTGATATATATTAACTTTGTATCAGTATATGCATACGGCAAGCAAATGAGCTAGGGTCAAACTAAGGTCACGCCATACTCAGTAAATAGCCACAAGATCTAAACTGTTGATCGATCGGGCAAGGAAATGACTTGAAAAATTGATGACCTGCTATATAAAAATGTTTGTTACATGGAGATGTTTGAACTGTACCAGTTCAACCGGTTGTAGACTATAGTTGTGAAAAACCTACTCAATATAAATAGTAATACAACAATCCTTTAATACGCCTCATAATTGTTCATGCTGTTTGATTGGGTTCATCGCTTACTCGTTGTTAATTATCAATAAGTTATAAAAGGGGACACTTATCCCAAAACAATGTTGCCAAGGTCAACAATGTGTCAAGGCCAATTGTTGTTTGACAAACAAATCTATGCAAGAAAAGACAATTGTTAAACATATCTAATGTGATTTTAATTGCATACAATTTTAGGTCGCTAACCTTGGACAGAAGCCTTCAAATCATTTCTTTAAAAAAGACAATACTTTTTTAGTTTTTGTAAGACTCACAATAGACTTTTTTAATGTCAGTAAATATTGTTAAGGAACCAAAATAATATAGAGCGCACGAGTCTTGTTGATTATTTCACTTCGTATAATCTACAAGATTAGGGGCAATTCGTTAGCAAAATAAAATAACATATGCATTATTCTATATTACTGTAGGATTCCTAAAGTGTTCTTGGTTGTCACATGGAACATGTGTGTCTTGCACCTCATGGAAAACCAGATGAGAAGACCATGTTCTGGATAGTTCTGACCTTGCTTCAAATGGTTGATGTACACTAGAGTTGGTAAACTGCAAATGGATAGCCACATGTCTAAAAGAAATTTCAAACTTTTTAACTCCATAATAACGCTTAAAAATCTAAAGGTCAATTTAAAAGGTGAAATGCTAAAAATTTCAGTGGTCTTATAACTTTATGAATAATTTTCGTGTGATCAGCCAAAAATTATTTATTTATTTGTAGTAGAAGACAGCACCAACTTAGGAATGTGTAACTCTTCTTGCGTGTAATGGTTTTCTGATCTGTTGTCAGATGACTCAGTGCCATACATCAAAGTAATTACACCCAATCAGTTTTATGATGAGTATACAATGCCATAATCTAGTACTGTTACTGTTATTACAATGTTTGATTAAGGTGGGCATGCTTGCTAATCTCTGATTGTGTCACTCATACAGACTATTTTACACTGTGGCGATTTATCTAAAATTTGAACCAAACTTTGGAAATGCCACAAAATTAGTGTATTCTCATTGCAAACGATAGAAAATGTGGGTTTATACATTCACAACTTAGTTTTTTGCTATCACAATAAAGTAGAGACAATATTTCTGCTGTTTCTTTGACTCCTAAAAAGAATTTTGGTTTTTAAATCATCACTATGGAAAAAAACTAGGACATAAATACTGGCCTAAAAAGCGCGAATTTTTCTATTGACACAGGGCACGATCAGTTTTATGATGATTATATAATGCCACAGTCTGGTATTGTTATTGCTACTACAAGTGTGCATCAGGATGGATGTAATAACAAATCTTGGATAGTGTCACTAGTATGGACATGTTTTCACAGCATGAATCTGTCATAACCTAGACCATGTTAATCACATAGATGTATCCATATTGTGAAGATTAGGAAGTACTAGTTGATACACTTTGATTTTGTCTATATGACAGAGTTATCATTTCTGCTGCTTCTTGATGACTAGGAATTTGTTCTTAAAAGTGTGATTATGGAACTAAAATACCTGACTTTTATTATAGACATGTGGCTATCCATTTGCAGCTTACCAACTTTGGTGTAGCTCAACCATTTGACACTAGGTCAGAACTATCCAGAACAAGTTTTTTTCTTTTGCTTTGTTATGAGGTGTAAGCCACATGTGTTCCAAGTGACAACCAAGAACGCTTTAGGAATCCAAGAGTATTGCGCACATTGAAGAATATCTATCATTGCCTAAACTAAATGGTTGAATTAGATTAGTTTGACATCTATTCATAGGCTTGGAGTTATCCTCTCTCTTCTACTTGGTAAATTTCATTACTTTTCCTATGACTCACAGTCAAATCCACAAATCGAGCGTCTTTTCTGTCAAAGATTTGGTTGTTGTAGCCTTAAAAAATAAAGCTATTTACAAACATCTAGGGCAACATCTGATGGCTTGGCATCATGAACTCACTCACTGTCAATGGGCGTTATGTGACTTGGTTACCACATAACCTAGTGTACCTCTAGCAAAGCAAAAACTATCATAATTCTCCTACAACATGCAAGGGGTGCACGATTAGAATCTACACACAACACAACTTTTATCGCATAACCATTATGAATAAAAAACTGGTGGTAAATTAGTTTTTTGATTGCATACCTGTTGTTTGTAAAGAGGTCGAGGGCACAACTAGTTCTTTGAATGTGTAAGTCAAGAACACAATTGGCTGTCTCGGATATGAAAAGTATGTTGATGTTTGACAGCTTTGTATGCTTTTTGATAATGACATGGCTGTCAACTGTGAACAGATAGAAAGCCCTCAATTCCTTGTTTTGGCTTAGCAGTAGATAATTACATTACCAAGAATTTGGCGCCAACCTAAATTTATCTCGCTGTTAGACTGCCATCATTTGTCAGCACAAGTTAAAAATGAAGTTACCCAGCTGTTAATAGATTTTATCAGAAAGTTTCAGTAGTTTTGTATCATTTGTAATTGTTTTTGATGCTTGATGTGGCCGGACTGTCAGGATGTTTTAAGATTAAAATTAATAAAACCTTATCAATGTTAAATTTTTCAGATTCAGGCAAAAGTGCTATTGTGACGTCTATAGTTGTAAAGAAAATGATAAAATAGAAACGCGCCTTGCTGCAACTCCAACACAGTAGCTAATATCAATAACAAGAGAGACAGACAGCCGAGCAACTACTAACAATTTTTTGGCACAAATATTTATTTAGTGTTTTAACCGCTATCGAGTTTATCAAGTTTTATCGATTTTAGTCTTAAAACATCCTGGCAGTCAAATTATTTTGGACATCAAAAACAATCGCAAATAGAAAAATACTGATACTTTCTCAGAAAATCTACAACATGTCAGTATAAGTTTATCTTGAATAAGAATGTATCACAATGGTTAGGCTATCAGACTATCTGTCATACAACTCAAAGAAACTGACCACAATAGCTAATTGGATAGTGATGAGGGGGAGGATGTTGCTGCCATGGCATCAAAGTGACAGAGGAATGCATTTTGTAAATAATCAATAAACAGCAATCATACATGTTTCCAAGGAAGTTAAAATGTTTCCATGATGAGTTAAGTCTACACATTATCATCATAAGCAAGATGGAACCAGTATAAACCCGCAAGTTAGCCAAGTTTAGTTACTTGCAGGTAGTTATCATTGATGCACACAAAATGCCACACAAGTTATTCTATTGTAAATATTTTATCATTGATGCACACAAAATGCCAAGCAAGTTTTTCTATTGTAAATATTTTATCATTGATGCACACAAAATGCCACGCAAGTATTTCTATTTTAAATATTTTATCATTGATGCACACAAAATGCCATGCAAGTTATTCTATTGTAAATATTTTATCATTGATACACACAAAATGCCATGCAAGTTATTCTATTGTAAATATTTTATCATTGATGCACACAAAATGCCATGCAAGTTATTCTATTGTAAATATTTTATCATTGATGCACACAAAATGCCACGCAAGTTAACCTATTGTAAATATTTTCCAAACGTCAATCCCTTGCTCCTATTTCAAAAACCTGCTGCTAAGTGAGACGGAAGTGTGCCATTATGACCTTTGGCATAGCGCTCCGCTCCTTGTCTTTTTAGCAGAGCCCTCGCGTTGATCCGCAACATAATAATGTCCATTGAATCCAGGGTTGAATTTTTCCAATAAATTATTGAATTTGTTATGGATAGTCGAAAAAATTGATATTTACTGATAAATATTGTGGAAAAAATGGGAAAAAGTAGTAAATTGGATTTTTATAAAAACAAACATGACAAATTTCAAAGTTTTACAAGATAAATATGGGTTCGTGTCATTTATCAACCTTTTACACAATTAAACTGTAAGCAATGAGCCAGTTGATGGACTTTTGTGAGCTCTATTGCACCATACAACACACACGCACGCGCGCGCACGCACACGCTCGCACGCACACACACACGTGTTTCAAAACTAAGATAAACAAAAGACCTACGTTCATTTTTCACTGGGAAGCTTAGCTTATTAAATCAACCTAGATAACAACAACTATAGATTTATTGTTACAATTAGCCTGTATTTTGTCAAAGTTTTTCATTCAATTCAAATATTAGTTTAATATAATTTATTGAAATAAAAACTTCTACAATTTAGTGCTCACAGGATGTTTAGCCATGATCTGAAATAAAGTGATAATTCTTTAGGATAATGATAAGTAACCAATATTACCTTATATGCATATATATATGCATACATATATGTATAAAAAAATTATTTCATCACCCCAGTTAACCCATTTGGGGGGTAATTTTTGATTTAATTCGGGTCTCCTACCAGAGACCTGGGAGTTTGAGCACTCAACCGTTTTGAACCAGTAGTCCATTTGTTACTGCATTGTTCTGGTTCAGCTACAGGCAGCGCAGACCTTCTTTGGTCAGACGATATGCAAGCCAGCATGGTTTTGGTTATTGCACTCTTTATAGAGGCTGTAGACAACATACAGGCAAGGGTCTTGTCTAAGGACATGCCAGAAGGATGCAGTTGTTGGGGTTTGAACCTGGGACCCAATGATCATTGTTCCAATACCTTACCAACTGCTCCATCTGTCCCGTATATATATAGATCTGTATATATATATATATATATATATATAATTATATATATAACATAGAAACATAGATTATATATATTATATATACCAAACTGACGAAGCTAGATAAATATATATATATATATCTATGTATGTGTGTATGTATGTATGCGTGTATGCTTGTATGCGTGTATGCGTGTATGCGTGTATGCGTGTATGCGTGTATGCATGTATGTATTTATGTATGTATATATGTATGTATATATATATGCATATATATATATATGTATGTATATACATGTATATATGTATATATAAGCATATATATATGTATGTATATATGTATGCATATATATATGCATATATATATATATATATATGTATGTATATATGTATGTATTTATATGCATATATATATCTGTGTATATATATATACATGTGTATATATATATATATATATATATATGCGTATATATATATATATGCGGGATACATATATATATATATATATATACAGATATATATACATATATATATATATATATATATATATATATACTATCACATAACATACTAGTCTGTAATACTATCACAGAATTATATTTGTGATATGTAAGTCTGTGATACTATTGCTATAGGGCAAGTGGCAACTCTTCGAAAGCATGGCTTTAGTCATTCATTTTCATGAACAAGTAGCAACTTATTCCTCGAGAATAATTTAGAAACTATCAAAATGCTGCCTATAAGTTAGCAGCCTAAATAGAAGGGAATTTTTTGCAAAATGACTCACATGATTTTCCATTTACGCACTGTATGTTGTCCGTTTATTTCAAGTTATGCCTTCTGGCACCTTATTTGCCGATAATAAATTTTAGAACTTTCAAAGCAAAAAACTTGCCAGACAGTTATACAGTAGCCTGAACATTAGTCTTCATCATCAACTAAAATAGAACAATTTCAAATCAAGTTATAGGCTACGCAGTTGATAACAGTTCTTGTGAACTTTGTGATCGCAAAATACAGGCCTATATCCGCGATAAAGCTGTGATCTTAAACTAGCATTTGGTTGCTTAGCAACACTGATTTGAAAGTCAAATCATGCCATGTTTGCCAGTAACTAATAGGAATAGCTGGGAATCATTTTTCAGCCAGTTCGTAACAACTCGGAACAGCTGAAAAGAATTTGCTATTCATGTAGTCATAACGGTCCAGCTTTCTTGAAAGAAACATCCAGCAGTTAGGTTAACTGTGAAACGGTTAGGCTAGGGGAAACGGGAGGAAATTCAGAATGCAAATACAAACGAACAGACTCGTGTATGGCACAAAAGCGTGGAAGAGTCAGCTCACCATGGTGTTCATATTGTTATGCGGCTGTAGCGGGTTGACACTGGGGTAACAAAGCTTCAGGTTCCAATGCTACAAGCTTAAATTGAGAAGAGTAATCGAGGCAATGAGAATACCACCAAACGCTTGCCACCAAACGCCTTTGGTCACGCTCAATTTGCTTTCGTCAGATGATGTTGAAACTCACAGCTTAAGGTTGAATGAAGAAATCAATGCTGGTAAATTCAAAGTTCGCTTCTATCGGAAAGCGACAAAGACAGCAAGAAGCGGGCAAAATGATGTTAATGTTCGGATCCATTTGTCTGCTTCTAAATTTTAGCTGCTTGCAGTGAGTAGCGGTCATTAAAAATTGCAGTTCAGTTGCTTTGTGATATCTTCTAAAAGTTTGAGCTAAAAAGTTCACATTGACTCTAAAAATACTCTACATGAGATTTACTCAATCAAAACAAAACGTGTGTAAGAACTATCGCTATCGCAAACTAGCGAATTCATTTGTAAACAAGTTAAGCCTGTGAATTCTATTGCCGTCTGTTCTAACCGATTGTTTCTAACTATAAGCAACCATTAATGCCTTCAGAATAGAAAGCGTATATTTCATCAGCTCTGTGGCATGTAGCCAATAATTGTGAATGCTCATGTATGACTAACCGCCAAGCTAGTTACACTGAGTCGAGCCGTGTCAGTCGTTTGCTAGTAAAGAAGCAACAATGAAGCCTTATGACTGCATCACACACAGACTCGTCATACTATCTCTGCTAGAGTATTTCACAGGTGCGTTCTCTCAAGTTCTCAACAAGCAAATTGCTCAGAGGTATGATTGTTGTTGAATAGTTAGCATTGGTAGGACATACAATCAGGGAAAGCCTGTTACTGGAACAGACATGACAGGAAATTAGAGTTCACAAAGAAGATGTAGGAAAGAGAACAGGTTGCCTTTGTCATAACTAGGGGACGAGCTTGAAGCAATATATCTATCAAAACTAAAAACTTTTTTAAATGAAATGAAGGTATCTTTAACCATTTATATCTAAAGTGCTGTAACAAGATGTCATAGGTAAATAGATAGATCAGTAATAGAGCAACAGATAAACAGACAGATAGATAGTTAGACAGATATTAATATTATTTACACCGGTCAAGGCCGGTTGAAGCAAATTAGACGAGGAGATAAAGAATAAAAAGTATTAACACAAATTATATGTAATGAAAGAAAAAGTTCTTTTTGCATAATAATGTTATATAATTTGAACTAGCATGGTGTTGGTGTTTGGTATATAGTGCAGTGGTTTTTTTGGGGATATAGGAATGTAATGGATGGTCAGGCAGATCGGAGATATTTGAGTATTTTAAACAGCAAATGTCTAAAAGCACAGTTAGCATTCAAAAGGCATTTAGACACGGATTATAACTGTCCATATCATAGTCCCGTACATACCGTACACTCCTACATACCGTACACTCCTACATATCATACACTCATACATATCATACACTTGTACATATCATACACTCATACATATCATACACTCATACATATCGTACACTCGTACATATCATACACTCATACATATCGTACACTCATACTTATCATTCACTCGTACATACCGTACACTCATATATATCGTACACTTGTACATATCATACACTCATACATATCGTACACTCATTTATATCAAACACTTGTACATATCGTACAATCATACATATCATACACTCATATGTATCGTACACTCATACATATCATACACTCGTACGTATCATACACTCGTACACATCATACACTTATACATATCATACACTCATACATATCGTACACTCGTACATATCGTACACTCATTCATATCGTACACTCATTTATATCAAACACTCGTACATATCGTACACTCATACATATCATACACTCATACATATCATACACTTATACATATAGTACACTCATACATATCGTACACCTATCCATACAACCACTATATAGTAAGCAACAATCAGCACCAATAAAAAGGTTGTTTCAATATAACTTATTTAGGAAAAAGGAAAGTAGATTGGTATAAGACTAAATCTAGTACTTTTGAAAGTTAAACTTTTGTTTGTTAAGAAAGCAAACAGAGCAGTCATATCGATAGCTGTCAACTGGCACAACCACTATTGGACTTACTTCTTTTTTTATCCTTACTTTTGAGAAAAATGAACTTATACAAAATGTTAGTTGATTTCATCAGAAAGTATCAGTATTTTTCTATCATTTGCTACTGTCTTTCATGCTTGAGATGATCTGACTGCCAGGATGTTTCAAGATTAAAATCGGCACAGCTTGATTGTGGTTAAAACACTCAGAAGCAAAATACGGCAAAATGACATCACTAGTCATTATCATTGCTATGATGTTGATATCGGCTATTGTGTTCAAGTTCCAGCATTACACTTCGCTATTCTGTCAGTCTTTCTGCAACTACAGTAGTCATAATTGCGCTATCACTTGATCTGACATTGTAACCACGATATCAAGTTTTCTCGATGATCGTCATGAAGCATCCTGACAGTCAGATCACTTCGAACATCAAAAACAATCGCAAAGATATCAGTGCTTTCTAATAAAATCTACTAAAGTTTTGTTCAACTCTGTTTAAGTAAGCCAGGCTGAAGTGCTATTGAAAAAGGTTTCATCGAGTTTCCTTTTGCCAAAGTCTATTACCAGTCTGCTGCTTCTTGTGAAAAAAAGATGAGAGCTGCGCACAGCAGCTCGTTAGTCCAAAAGTCAGTTGTTTCCAATAGCCAAGCTTTTAACAATGATTCACAGTGCCTGATAGTCACAGTTAGAGTGGCTTCATGTCCTTCACCTTTGAGAGATCTGTTAGTAACCATAGTCAGTTTTTCATGCGTTTGACACGTTTAGCAGTAATACAAGTTAACCTTGAGCATGTTTTTTTATAGGTTTTGTTAGAAATTTATCCCAAATATATATGAAATGCTAAATTTTATAAATGTAAAATCATGTTTGCCTTCAGGTTGTTTAAAGCAGTAGGTGTATAAAACTAGCATTGGTTAAAATGGCATATAATGCAATCGGGTAAATGTAAAAACCATGTAGGATTTTCATTCAGAGATTTCATATACTTTGCTCTTTTGGGGTTTGTAACGCAAGCTGCAAGCTCACTCTCACAACCGATCTTTCTTAGGAGCTTTCAACTTACTCATCTGACTTATGCGCAGTAATAGAAACAATATCTATTACAGCTGCTGTTAGTATCTGTCCAACTAGAAGTGTTGACGCGTCAGCATCAGGGTTCATCGAAAGTCCAGGTTATCCAGAAAGCTATGACTCACACTATAACTGCACATTGACTCTTGTCTTCCCAGCTTCATCAAGAATTGTGTTTAGCGTACATGGTACATACGATGTACATGAGAAACTCTTTGGAGGCTGTAGCAATGTAGATTATCTAAGACTGGTTTCTGAAGAAAGGACTGTAGAGCTCTGTGGAGAGAAGAGTGATAAGGAAATTCTTGCCACGTTTGAGACAAATAAACAGGCTGTCTCCATGCGTCTGGAATTCCGAGCTGATACATTTGCACATTTTGTTGACGGCCCCCACATATTTCAGATCAACTACACTGGTAAGGCATTTAGAACTCTTCGAGTAGGAGCTTGGGCAATAGATCAATCTGATAATTTTCCTAAGTTTTGTAAAATATTGGAGCAGAAATGATACTGTTTAAAAATTTATATTTTTATTCAAAAGTTAGATTTATATTTCAAACATCATATAGTTTGTTAAGTTTAATCATTCCCACTATTTCTCAAATTCAGTTTTTTTAATGAAACAAGTTTAACAGTTTTACAATTAAAAATCCTTACAGTAGTTTTTATAGAGAAAAGAAATGATGTAATTATTTTTACTATTAAGCAAAATAATTGCAAACTTTTCTTATCGGAACCCAAATAGAAGCAACAGACAACAGAGCAACACCGACAAAACCCCCATCATACCGCAAACGTCATCGATCTCAAAAGACAGCTCGCTCTGGAAGGATTAAGCACTTTCCAAAAGGAGATACAAGTCAAGTAAACAGGAGATCACACTCAGATCTCTCTGCAAATGATCGGATGAAAATCTTTCTAGGCATTTGCGGAGGATTTGTAGTACTCGTGGGACTTTGCGGTGGTCTTCTAACTCTATGTAGAAAGATTAAATCTAGGTAGGTAACCAGCGAGTATTTATGCTAGGTCATTTTACTGAGCAGGATATGTGCGTAGATTAGCATGCTAAATATTTTACATTTTTGGAAGAGCCGTAATCCAACGTTAAAATGTCGACTAAAAGCTGTTGTTAAAGTGTCAATGTTGAAAGTAACTGACACAATCCAACTGAGCTGAATACTATGATGCTGGTACATGTTGACATTTAGATACAGTAGTTGCTCCTGTAATCTATACCTTCTATTACGTAAATTCCAGATAACGTAAAAAATCAATGTGAATTAAACATGATGTAAAGTGTCAAGTAGAAAAAGTTTTCAAAATCTGAATGATTTGAATGAAAAGATGAAATGATTTGAATGTTAGTTTATCTCGCCACACTTGTGGAAGAAAAAATGATGTGCGTATAGCGTTATATCTATTATATATAACTTTCCCAGCATTTTAGTTCGTCAGAATAGATCGTCAAATGTGTTGACAAAACAAAGAATAGGATAACTGCGCAATGTTTCATAGATACCTGAAGGCGATCGATTGGTGCAGGTGTTACAGCATTAGTTTACCAATCGGAATGACATGAGTTGGAGTATCATCAAAAGATATTTTTTTATTCTAACCTTGACCCCTGATAGACGATGAGCAGGTCAAACCGCTTTTTATAGTAAAAATATTTTGTTGTTTTGCCTTATTGTAGATTGTACAAAGTATTTGTTATTCATTTTCCTTTGCAGAATGGACTTTGCCATTTAGAAAAAATAAGCAAATCGCTGTAAGTGAGTGTCGGAAATGGGCAGCCTCCACCAACTTGTTGCAAAATTATCACAATCACAGTCTATAAAACCAGTGAGATTAGTGAAGAAACTAGTGAGGTGAAAAGGAGAAAAATTGTCAACGCGAATTAATAATACTGTTGTTATGGTACAGCCTACAAATTAAAAGAGTTAGGTCAAGTTTTTCTTTTTTGTATGGCCAAAGGGATGATTTTGGAAAAATTTTGGAACGGATTAGGCAATTTGCATGTATTTTACTGTTCTTATAACATAAATTCCCTATAACATAATTGTTACTGGATCAGAGTATTTGCGTTGTAGAAGCGCCAACTGTATTTGAGTGTTTCGATATGTTTATATTTACACATTTTCATATGCAAACTGTTCACATCTACATACATGTACATGCATGTACATAACTTCATATTTATGCATGGAATAATTTAGGTTTTCATTTGTCTATTGCAAGAATAGATCTGAAACTGCTGTGGAACGAGATGAAGCCCTTTCTCGACTCCCTAATACTCTTGGTGCTTTAGAAGGTAAAAAAGTTTATATAATAAGTAAAAGGTATATCTGAGTTATAAAATAACAATATTAGCTTGATTCTGATTTTCTGACAATTGTTTTACAGATGATGAAAGCTACAAGACCATACCAGACATAAGCAATGACACAGGGGGGTGAGATTAATACTTTTCTGTTTTTGATTTCATACATGTACAGAATATTTAAAATGAAGTTATTATCGATTATCATAAAATATATTATTTGTATTTGTAGTACTTTCTCACTTGAGAGTCACGCGGAATGCACAGCATTGACTAATCTAAAATACATTCATGGTAAGACTGTGAGATTCATGTGAATCATGCAATGGTGTAACAGTTGTGTCATGGTTTGTAAAATCTATACATATCTACATATAAGTTCCCTGATTAAATTATCAAAAGTAAAACACACATTTTTGTATCTCTAGTAAATACATGCACATAAAGATACATGCGTTTCTAGCTCAAGCACATGTTACATACACTGTACATAAAATCCACATACATTATACATACCCTTACACACATTGTAATACATTGTTTGTACATTGTACATGCATTGTACGCACATTGTATAAACATTGTATGGACAAAATATGTACATTGTATGTATACTGTTCCTACATTGTACGTACATTGTACATGCAATGTTTGTACATACAATGTTTGTACATTATATGTACTTTCATGGTATGTCTATTTTACATACAATGTACATACATTTTATGTAAATTGTATGTAAAATAGGCATACCATGAAAGTACATACATGGTATATATACTTTACATACCATGTATGTACTGTGTATGAATTGTATGACAGTATGCATACAATGTACATACATTGTATGCGCACTGTTGTGCATCGTACGTACATCGCACATGCATTTTACTAAACATTGTATTTACACTGTTCATTCATTATAAATACATTGTACATACATTGTACATATCATGTTTATACATTATATGTACATTGTACATACATTTTGGATACAATATATGTACATTATATGTAAATTTACATACATTTAATGTACATACATTGTACATCCATCGTATGCGCATTGTACTTACATTGTATGTACGTTTGACCTACAATGTACCTACATTGTATGCACACTGTCTAAAATACATTGTAAGTACATTGCACATGAGATTCACGCACATTATATTTACACTATTCGTTCATTGTACATACACTGTACATAAATTTTACATACATTGTACGTACATTCAATGCAGCTTTTATTGCTGGTTAGCAAATATTGAGAGAATAACTCCATACGCACAAGGAGTAAGACACACTAACAATGATTTATTTAAAATTTTCTTGTCCTGCTTTAATGTTATGCTCTGCACTAAAATTTGCTAAGTTGTTTTCAAGCTAGAATAAATGAACAATTTTCTGTAACAAGAGAAAACAATTTCAAAATACCAGTATACCCACTGAAAAAACCTGTCATGCATCACTTCATTCACTACAGTTGTAATCCCAAGAAGACAACTCCACTTATTTTGAATACCAAAACCACTTAAGTAAGCATCAACTTGTATTCACAGTGTTAAACCAATATAAATTTTTCTTTTTTAAATGTTGTAGCAAAACTTTGCAATTAAAAGGCTTTTCTTACCAAGGCAAACAGAAATATTTGAATGAGAAATGGTGAGGCTAGAAATGATAGCACAAATTAGCAAACTATTTTTTGCTTTTGATGTGTATGTGATCCAGTATAAGTTATATGGTATATTTCAGGTGTATTTCTTATTAAACTAATAGAGTCTTAGTAACAGTTTAAATTTGCAGTTAAAATAAAAATCATTTTTCTTGTCCATGCAAAACAAAGAAATGCTGTTCCTTGGATTGTAGAAAAAGAAGATGGCAAAGAAAAAAATTCTCCTTCTCTCTATAAGAATCCTTAAAATAGCATAATGTAAGTAGGATACATGTTCGATCATACAATATTATACTAATGAATAAAATATTATTCTCAATGCTCATTGTCAGCATTTTATAGAAATCTGCTAACCTTTTTATAATGTGGACTACAAATTCAGAAGTTGCTAGACCGCAGCAAATTGTGCTGAAAATTTTAATTTTATTCTTTCCGTGTATAATTTGATTTTAGGAGCTAGCACAGGACATAAGTTACTCTTGAAGTTGAAAATAAATGCTAATACTGTTCGAGAGGAAACACGAGGCACAAGTAAAAAGGGAACAACTTGTTTGTTTAACGAGTTTTTTGTTATAGAGAAATATAATAGTATCTTGTTTGAAATGTTAATCATCAATAAATAATTAAATATATTATTGTATTTAATATTATCCTATTTTTTATATTTCGTCATTGATTAATGCTCTAATCAAAGTTTTGATAGAATGAAATTTTTAGACGTTTTTGATACACGAATCATTTTCTAGTCAAACCTTATGCTACTAACCGCTTCTCTATTTACTTTCACAAGTGTTATTATGTTCAGACCACAGTCTCGGATTATTTAATAAAGCTATTTTCCGTTTTTGTCAGACTACTACCAGCTTGTACAATTAAAGCCAACAGAATGTTGAGGTGTCCATAAAGTTGAACAGTGTTACAATGTCTTGTTTAGGTTATAGGCTTGGTATATTTAAACAAGATTATGGTTCACTAAATTGTTATCTATTTCAAAATGAAGCTCAGTGTTTGTCTGCCATATGCCCAGTAATAAAAATGAAGTTTTAGGAATGAAGTCCACTACGCACTGAATTTTAACTCGAAACTTCTAGTTCTGCGGACAGTCATTCATCCAATACACTACGCGGTCTAATTTGTTACACTATGGAATGAATTGAGCACCTCCCTACCAAACATGGTAATCTTGCATGGGTTCACACGCTCAACACTGCAGCCTGAATTATGCGTGAAGCCATACAAAAGAAATGTGTGCCCTTATGTAAAAAATTTGCTTAAACTCACATGGCCAGACGGACCACAGACAGACAGACTCACAGACAGACACGAACCATTGCAATTAGCTTAGAGCTGTAGTAGGCACTTTAGCCAGTACTGTATCAATTACACAGGAATAAACACAGTAAACAGAAATAAACACAGTACACAAAAATAAACCAACACTTTCATTTAAAAGTTAGAATGATAGGCCTATATGTTGTATTTGTTAATTGAAAATAAATCTTTTTGCTGAAAAACCTTTTTATTGCCCGCGCAATGTGGAGCATGCAGGAAATAGCATATATGCCTCTTTGGGTGTGTTTGTCTCTCTTTTATAGAACTAGATAGAGGCCTGGCGTTTCCCTGGTAATAAAAGTCTTCGCGCAGAAAACTTAATTTTATTTAACATAAAACAGCAGTTAACATTCTAACTTTCAAACTTTAAATCATGAAAAAAGTGTTTTGTGCAGTTTAAATAAACTAAGGGAAAAAATAAAACAACTGTAGCCTAAAGGTTTTCAAACTTTGTCAAACAGCTGTAATTTTCAAACTCCATATAATAAAAAAAATGTTTCGTGCAGGTCAAATAAATTAGGAAATAAAATAAAACCACTATATAAGTATATGAATGTAAATGTGAAATATTTAGCAAGTAGGGGCTAAATTAAGTCTGTTTTGCTATGATTACGATAAAAAATGATTTGGTAATGATACAATTAAAATGAACTGAAAAAAAACAAAATAAAATCATGAATAGGTTGAATTAATAATAGCAGCTTGTTGCATAGAAGTGTGTGTATAAAAGAAAGGTTACTATTCCAGCAGCAAAAAAAATCCATCAAAACTTTGAATACGACGATACTGGTGCCTCTCGATACTAGTAGAAATATAAAAATGAGATATCAGACTGTCTTTGTCTGACCAAACAGAGAGAGAATATGAAGGTTGTTCCTACTTGAGATAATACAACTGTCCGTGTGAAAAGTATTGGCCTTCACCGCGATATAGCAATTGAACCTTACGAACAACCGAAAATAGAAATTTAAGAAAACTCGAAAACGCATCGTGTTTCATAGAGTTAACAGAATTTATTAAAGTTTCAAATAATATGTTATTTAGCGTGTGCATATGCTGTGTGGTATGTGACAATATCTTTAATCAATATACCTTGTATAGCTCAGTGGTAGTGTGTGGATGTAAAATTTGCGGTTGCAATCTCTGTGAGTTCAAATTCATCAAATGGGAAATTTTGAATTCTAAAATTTTAATAGCTATAGCTAGGTACACACACAGAAACACACACCAACTTTGAGAAATATTTACATGTATATAGAAGATGCATTCAAATTCTGTTTAAATCTGTTAAAGATGTCAAAAACTAACTATATAACTTCAACTCTATTTAAGGAAACCGTGTTTCAGCTATCTTTTGTCTTATTTTTACGCAATCCAATTATTTTTTCTAAACTTTTGTTAATTGAATGATTTGTGAAAGAGTAAAACAAATATTTAACTTACTAATAGCATGTTGTTCAACAAAATGCAATATTTGTTTACTCCTTCGTACACCAAATTGAGCTTGACTGATGCAATTTAGTAGCAAGCCCTTCTGATCTCATTACATTGTTTGGTTCTTTCAACTAAAGTTTCTCTCATTGACAGTTCTGATTCGGTTGCCAAGTAGTCACCTCTTTATACCTAAGTCAAGATCAAGGTCCTTGTTCTATTGAGGTTGCGAGTGCAGCATGTTGCGATCCTCCAACAGTGAGTCGGGTTTACTGCTTGCTCACCAGCTGCTAGAATTGTATTGGTAGACCGGAGTTTTTAAGTTTTGTGGTTAGTTTTTGCCTGCACCAAACAGACAGCTTGAACTGTTTCATGCTGCTGGGTAGATCAGGCGTTGCGGTAGCTAAATAAGGATTTTTAGTACAAGCTTTTCTAATAAAAATTGTCTACCCTTGCCGCAGCAGCAAATAGCTTCTCCTATAATCCTAGTGGATAACTGTAAGCAGTAGACACAGCTTATCAAAAGTACAAATGTGCAAAAACTAGAACTGCTTTGTCTCTGTGGTAAGAGAGGTAACAATAGCCATGTAGACAAATTTTTAGCTTCAAGTGAACTTATTCTGACAGATGGAAGTTTAATCAAGAAAAAATTATACTGTCATATTATATGAATAGGTGCTTAAAGCAAAACCCAAGTAATAGGCAAACTTTAAAATAAAAACATTCACCAACAGATTGTGTGGTTGTTTTTTGTTGGTTTAAAAGATAAACACTAGAGCAGTGAGATTCTCAGGTGCAATCATATCATATTTAATTGTTAAATGCTTATAATGCAATACTCTTAGCTAGCTAAACTGGTTATTGAACAAAATGTAATATTGACAACTGTATTGGAAGCTCTGTACATATCCAGTAAAATCAACAGATGATAAGATATATGTTCTGGTCTTTTATTAATCTTAACACATCGTAAAAAATTATTGGTCCTTTAGAGTTTGATTTAATTAAGAAAACCGACTAACAGCTACTTACTAAGGCTTGATTGTTTTAAAACTGAACAATGTGCGTACGCAGCGCTTTTCTTCATGCTTTAGCATAACAATGCTTTACAAGTCTGCTTAAGTCACTGCACACATTGAAGTCTTTATCCAATGAGAATGCTGGCTAGCATCCAACTCCATCTTCTGAGAATGCTGTTAGGTGATGAGAACTCCATCAATTGTAGATATTACTCGTGATAGATGTAGTGACGATCATACGCTTTGTAATAGGTTACAGTGAACAAACTAAACAAAGCCCATGTTTGGTCTACTAAAAAATCCTCCCAATACATTGGAGGGGTAGAGGATGGTCAAACATGGAAAAATACTAAACATTAACAAGCACAAGGTGATAATACCCAAGCAAATGAACACAAGGGATTGTCTGATGGGTGTCTGTCCTAAACAAGCTACTAAACTCAAAATGCAGATATGCTATACGACCAGTATGTGTCAGTGTGTGTGATCAGATATGGTATCAGTTACAACTAGATGTGATAGCATGTCATTATTGTACGTGGTACTTACTGTTCTTCTATTGGAACTATCATGGCAAGTTTGTGCATGACGACAGAAGTACTTGTATGAGTTTTGTAATCCTTACCTGTGCTGAAGTTCTGATACTGTAAATCTACTTGCCAAATGATACCATTCTTGTGCGGATAGGTTTGGATAATCATGGTTGACACTAAAAGATTGGTCCGATACTTCCAAACCTTGTCAAAATCAAACCTCATTTCTTTTTCTATGATTTCATGCCCTCTTTTTGCTAACAGGGCTGCATTTAGATCTAACTGGGGTGTCGACAACCTTCAGAGGAGTGCAATGCATGACTTTGCAACAATCAACCTGAAGAAGTATGTGCCGTTTGACGAATTCCATCTAACATATGCTGCATACCCATAAGCTTTGTCACTAGCATCACTAAGTACTACTAGCAATGACTAATAGCAATGCCAACTGCACCTTCAGGAGTCAAACATCTACTAAACTGGATTTTGCAAAGATTTGTCATCTGATGAAAAAACTCTATCCACTTTTGCTGCATTGAGTCTGGCAGGGGATTATCCCAGTCGATGCCCAAATTCCATGTCTTTCTGAGATACATTTTACCAATCATGACAAATGGACTGAGTATCCCTAGAGGATCGTAGAGTTGCATAATTTGCCTAAGCACCATATGTTTGGGGAGGGTTTTTTGGGATGGCTTCGAGGATCTCACCAGGTTCTATTTTGCGACCACTTTGTTTGTTACCCTTTGTTTGTGAAAAGTAAGAGTTGGTCTATTCTGAATCTTATCTGGTTTTGGATTCCATGACAGGCCAAGCACAAGAAAAGTTTTGTTTTTTGTGTAGTGATCATTGAAAGCCCGTTTCTTTACCTGGAATTCTTTTGAAAGTACTTTGGGGACATTAGCTGCTAGACTTTTGACATCTACTTCATTTTCTACTGACTTGCCCACATCGTCTACATACATTGACTCTCGGAACGGTCTATCTACTCTAGGGTATTTTCCTTTACTCAGTTTTGCTGTCTTGAGAATTGCCTCGGCATTTATTGCTGGTCTATTCTCCATATCGGCCCTAGTAAGAACATAAGTTTCAGGTTCTCATGTGAGATTTATGTTACGCCAAAGAACCGATGGCAGTGTTGTTCCATCTTATAGATGTGAATTGAATTGAACATTTCTGTAACATCTTCTATGAGCACAGAAGGTTTTCCATTCTACCTGAGTAAAATACCTAATAACTATGTCGCATGACTATCATGTTCCTCTGCTATTGAGTCATTGAGAGATTGGCCATTGAACTTTTGGCTGCTGTTGAATACAATTCTCACAGGTTTAGAAAACGAGTTTAGATTTTTGGCTGCCATATGACTGATGTAGAAAGTTGAACCTTTCAAGTTCTGGATTTTATCTGGTGAAAGTTTCTGAGCCTCTTTTCTGACTAACATGTCCTGTACTTGGTCCTTATCAGTTCTGGTGCACTCACTTCCTCTTTTAGTTAGAGTTTCCCCGGTATTTTTCAGGGTTTCGATTACTGATTTATGGTTGACAGGAAGCAGTGCAGAATCCAAAGAGTGTGTTGTGGTCAAAATTTCTTTGTCTGGATCACACCTGAGTGTGTTCTGGATCATCTCCAAATTTTTCTGTCTTTTAAAAGAGTATGCGTGTCCCTGTATTGGACATTTTCTACACTTGCAACCATCACATCACGACTGTACTTTGCTCGCCACATCTTCTGACTGGATAAAAATGTCTATTTTCTGAACATCAGTCTTTGTCAAACATGATTCTGTGTATAATTTACTTTTTTTGCAAAACGATTTGCATGGATCATTCTTCTCAATGCTTTTAAACTGTTGGCACTTTATTGTGTTGTGTGTAACTTTTGGATGGGTATGTATTAGGCAGGAAGATGATTTTTGATCTGCTGCACTTCCAGCAGAGGAGGCGTGTGTCTTAGCTGTGGTACCAAGTTTGCTGTCCTTCTCTGCATGCTCTGTTGGTTTTGCTGCATCTTCTGCCAGCTCTCTGATGCAGAGGTTGCGCTCACATTTTAAAAATCTCATAAATCTTGTAAAGGGTTGGATTTTGTCATTGCTAAAAAATGTTGAGTAAACTCTCATTTATTCTCTCTTAATAATCAGAGACAATTTTGATTTCAGTACACTAACTTGAGTTTGTGTAACAGCTGTAAGCTGCTTAACTTCACCTAACTGACTGTAACATAGTTCAACAGTGTTAGCAAAGCTTACCAGACCTTTAATGTCACCTTCTGTAAAGTGTTTTTGTTTTTCGAGCTCCACAAAAGTACTTTTAACAGCTACACTGGCATCTGAGTAAAGGTTTTCAAGGCGTTTCCACATTCTCCCATGTGCATTGGACTGATTTGCTACAATTGCTCTAACATGGGATAGAGCCTCTCCTTCAGACACTGTTCAAGTGTCCAAGCCTTTTCTTCCTCAGAACCCAATTCATAGTGAGCATATGACAGCCAAACCGCCCTAAATTCAGCCTGCTCACACCTATTTTCACTGAAAACAGGAAGTGGTGCTCTTTTGAAGCGACTGTTGTTTCTCCTCGCCAATGAGGAGTTGCTAGGAACACTTGCACCTATAAACTGGGCATTCTCATCATACGCAGCAGTGATATTCAAATTCAAAGACCTTACCTGTGATTCTGTGTTGAAGGATGTGCTGGCTTGATAACTACGATTAGTTGGCCTTAACCCTGCTGTGCTTGAAAACTTTAGTATTGTGGCTAATCCACTACTCACCAATGGACTTTGTGCCCTCATAGACACGCTGACTGGCCCTGTATCAACACTGTTTTGTCTTACCTGAGTTATGAGTGGTGCGCCTGCACCAGACTGTATTGGCACACCTGTGCCACCCAACACGACTGTCACACCAACACCAATGGCTGCAGCGAGCACACCTGTGACGCCTGATGCAAGCAGTACATCTATACAAGCCACCATTGTAGGCACACCTGTGCCGTTTGTCATGATTGGTACACCTGTATCAGTAGTCAAAGTTTGGGTTGAAGTAAAAAGTGGTTCAGTAAGAGTGTTTGATGATGCAGAAGTGAGAAAGTTGGAGTTGTCTCCACCGAGAGTGGTGGTAGTGTTAGAAGTAGTGTTAGATGATGTTATTGTTAGTGAGACTGGTGTAACAGCGTGATCTGCAAGACTTTCATATTGTGGCTGACTAGCCTGAGGCATTACTACCTGCCTTGAACTTAACCTGTATGTACATGTAGATGGGACATTTGCTTAGATAATACAACCTTGTGCACCTATCTACATCAGAAAATAAATTACTATTATCTTCAGCACTATCACAAGCGTTTAGGCTATGCACACTATCTTTCAGTTCATTAATAAAACTATCTATTTCTACAAAAACAAAAGCAGCCTGTGATTGGCTAGCATCTTTATTGGCAGTACCATCTAGCTGTTCAAGCATAAAGTTACTACGCTCTAACAATAAATGAACACCACATCACGCTTCAAGTTTACCGCTGACTGAGAATTGAGACACATCTCATACTCTACTATAGAATTTACAGCACTGTCATAATCTGTCTGAGTGCTTTGCATGAATTCAGATACAGATTTCCCCGCAGTCAGTTTAGATGAAGAAAAATTATCTCCTACATCATTACTCAGCAGTGCATCATAAAGAGCGTTTGCAGCTGGTAATTCTGCAAGCACTTTCTTCAGATTATCTAGTAGGCTATCTAGTGCGTCGACTGGTTTATGTCTCTTTATAGCTAAATTAATCTGAGTTGAACTAGAGTTCACCCGAGTAAAAGAGTTGGCGCGCTGTTCTCTGAGCTTCGGTAGCTGCTTGTAGTCAGTAAGCCACTATCTAAAAAGTGGCCTAAAAATTGAGTTCTGCTCCAGTTACATGGATATACACAATTTAAGTGGTTTGTGGGTAGAAAAAACCTGAATTTTTCAAATCTGGGTAGTAACTCACTCTAAACCGGCACGGTAGTTGGGAAAACTGGGGTGTATAAAAATGCGAACAAAGCCCCCCTTCATTACATATGGGAATCATTCAAAATCAAACTGAGCATTAAGTTTTTATAAATTTACTGCCTGAACACTCATATCTTTTAAATGAAAGTATAACTAAAGATTTTGATTGTGAAAAAATCACAGGGGTGGATAGAAATGCCCTCTTGCTGGCATATGCATTGCGAATTATCAAACAAGTTAATAAACATTGGTAGTTGATTTGTTGGATTACCCACTGGTCTATCGAAAAGTTAAAACTAGATTATGTTGGAACAAATAAAGAAAATAACGAATTTAAATACACCAGAACTGAAATTAGCCATCAAAGTCGTCGCCCTCCTGGATGTCTCCTTCTTTGTTGTCATCTCCTCCAGCTTTATTCTCACAGTGACAACACCGACAGAACTCGGTGCATTTCAGGTTCTGCTTATAGCAGCCACATTGTCCAGACTGACATTTACTAGCCTTACATGAACAAAAGACATATTTGAGTACTTCCTGACTCTGTGTGAGATACCATCTTTGCAGAGCACCTAGACAAAAAGTATGATGATCAGCTTGTAAACTACCTATTATTGGCAAACCAACAGTTCTTTGAGCAATTTAAAATATTCTTGGCTGCAAGTCAAATCATGTTTGGTTTTTTTCACAAAGGGAACATCTTTCCGAAGAATAAACTAATGAACAATCCATTACTGGCGCTATGTATTGATCATGCATACCTCTTGATATCATGGGCATCATCATACTTATTGTGGAGCTCTCTTAACTGAGTCATTGATAAGATCTGCTTCATGGTGACTAATCGATAAGTGATCACTTCCCGGCAGAAGGTAGGGCTGAGTCGTGTCTCCAGGTTACTAAAAAAAATAAGTCAAGCATTATTACAAATGCATATGGTGCTGTTTGTCGCAATAGATTCCCATGTACCACAATGTTCAGATAGCATGTACTGTAATTCATAAGAAGGTGCTCCCTCATCAAGGAAACAATCATTCATTTTTTTATCGTTTAGAAGGACACCAGTCGAGCATAGGCAATGTTAAGAAGTTTTTCCAATTTCACATACACAGACAGGATGAAAGTTTATTAGGTGTTAGATTATGCATCTTGTTTTGCAAAAGAAATAGCCACACTTCACACAATCTATATATTGTGCAGTATTACATATAGTAGCTTTTTACCTGATTGAGTAAAGATTCACATAAAAGAAACAGAGTAGGCCCCTATAGCTGAACTATGGCATGTTATAAATAATTTAAACTTCACATATTAAGTATTGATGTAAATCACAATTTACACACTTTTCATATTTCATTTGGTGCCTTGCTAAAATCTAAGTATATGGTGGATATGTCATATTAGTTTGTACTCTGGTTTTGGTTGATATTGGACGATGGGAGCAGTTACAGTATGTACAGAACATCCAGCAATATTCATATTCACACAAATAATGTACAGTGATTACACCAACCTGGATGATGCACCCGTGTCTTGTGTGTGGGAGTTATACAATGATTTCAGCCCTGGATTTTGGTAGTAACACTGTCTGTGGTAACACGTCTCTGGAGCGACGGCATCAGCAGAGAGAAAATGTACCAGGAGGCTATACTATCAGCTCTTAGCTCAGCAGCTTGTTTTAATTTACCTCGTATAAACAAACATAACAATTCAACAAATCTTCACAAATGCTAGATTAATTAGTCTCTACGGTAGACCACGGTTGTGATAAACATAATGCCAAGGTTACCTAACTTACCAGCATCTTTGGTCTCTGCCCTTAGTAGACCTTCTCTGATGCCCTTACCAGCTTTTTTAGTACACCGCTCCTTTTTCCACAAATAACATATAGTTTGGGTAGCGTAGTTTCAGCTATTATTGTGGATGAGGAACGCAGTTGTTTAGTAGTTGACTCAGGATCTTCATTCTCATGAGTTACAATCTGGAAAGAAACATGTACCAATAAAATTTAACCAGATGCAAGCATTTATACATTTCATTCATCATTCAGAGTTGTCTAGACAACAGTGAAAGCCTAGCTCAAAGTTTGTAATTTTAATTTAATAAATGTAATTTAAATTTTTTAAAGCATCATTAGGTACTGCAGGTGAGTTTAGAATTAAGATTACTTACATTTGACTGTTGTCCTGGTTTGAGCTTTGCTAAGCTGGTTATCCTTACATAGCAGGTTTGGTGAATGAAAGGCAGCTCAGCTTTGCTACCAGTAGACTTATCAACAACATCATCATAAGTATAAGGATGTATAAATTCTTTGCACAGAGTTCTTTCTGAATCTTTATTAGTAACTACCCAGTCTTTGGCATACTTCAGCAACTTACCATAGCATTGCTGACTCAGTTGTTTGGGTAGATTTTTTTGGCTAGTGCTTTGGAAGTATAGCAGCAACAAATCATAATGCTGATTATCTTACTCAGAAATCAAAAACATGTCGATTGAAACTCAATTTTTCAATATAAATAAATGCTAGAACTCCACACACTGTATTCACTTTTAAACGATCTTGCGCTTTGAACCAATCAAATGGTCAAAATTCGTATGGCAAAAGAGGGCAACTCCTCAATTTTAGTTCCCAAAAAATCATTAATTCTGAGTGAATGTGCCGGTTTGCAGTGAGTTACTACCTGCCATGTTGTTCAGTGCCTTCAACTTTATAAACCACAACACACACAGTGTATAATCATGCAACTGGAGCAGAACTGAACAATAATTGGAGGTGGCTTACTGACTATTGTCCATGATGTGTTGATTGTCTCCGTCTGGCGTGGTAATTTTTCACTGTATTGGAAGCTCTGTACATATCCAGTAAAATCAACAGATGGTAAGATATATGTTCTAGTCTTTTATTAACTTTAACACATCGTGAAAAATTACTGGTCTTGTTAGAGTTCGATTTAATTAAGAAAACTGACCAACAGCTACTTACTAAGGCTTGATTGTTTTAAAACTGAACAATGCGCGTACGCCGCGCTTTTCTTCATGCTTTAGCATAACGCTGCTTTACAAGTCTGCTTAAGTCACTGCACACAATAAAGTCTTTATCTAATGAGAATGCTGGCTAGCCTCCAACTCTATTTTCTGAGAATGATGTTAGGTGATGAGAACTCCATCAATTGTAGATATTACTCGTGATAGATGTAGTGACGATTGTACGCTTTGTAATAGATTACAGTGAACAAACTAAACAAAGCCCATATTTAGCCTACTAAAACATCCTCCCAATACAACAATGAAATAGACATTTTTAGCAGTTTTTATAGTTTTTTCTTCTAAGAAATATACAAACCATGACAAAAGTTGCTTTACTCTGAAGTTTTCGACTAGCTCCCAAATAGAGACAACTCTCACTTACATACATATTTAAACAATCTACTAGAGCAGATGCTCTTTTGCATAGTATAAAGATGAATGAACTCATTTGTACATAAATAACAACATGGCTGCTGCCTTAACCTGCTGTCAAAGTACGGCTCATGCAAAGACTTCTAGAATTTTACCAAAAAAAAATTTGGAAATGCCCTGAATAAAGCATTTTCACTTTGATATCTTATGTAATGAAGCAACTGCTAAATGAACAGGTTTTTTAAAAATAGGTGTACTTCTGAGACCATATTATTGTTATAAACAGATGATGCATAAGTCACACATTCCTGTTTGTCAAGTTCCTACAGTTGCTTTGGTTATTCCACTCATCTGCAAAGAGGCGACTCTGGGCAGCCTGAAGTGTCTCAGGATGATTGATAGTTTCACAAAGACTACAAACAGACTTCTTGTTTGTTTCTCTGGTTACTGTGTAGTTGTGGCGCCACTCATGGTACCTGTTATAGGCAGTGTCATCATTCATTAGATGCTGGAGGTATTTCCCTAAAGTCTCTATTGATGAGAAGTTGTAGGCATGAATAAATGAATTGGGAGGTGCAACATCAGTATACTCTTCAATTGATAAACCACCGAGAGCTACAGAAATAAAAATAACCTTTGTTTTCTAATGTCTTCCAAAACTTTTCTGTTATGTAATTTTTGCATAAAGAGTTTTCAAACGCTAAATAAAATCGGTATTGCGAGTGCACCTTCGCTTCACATGTAATATCACCTTTTCTTGAACATGGCTGCTGATTAGTGCAGCTTCCGAATATGTCTCCATTTACATATGTTAAAAGATGTCTCATAGTCTTTAGTCTATTATACTGATGAGAGTCACAGTTGGAGACGTAAGCATACGCCCCTTTTGTCTTATGTTTAGCGTAGTCAACAACACCATCTGAAGTATTTTCAGCTTTTTGTTTCATAAAACCATAAGGAAAGTGGGCCGGAATAGAATCTCGTGAGTAGGGCATGCTTCCATTAAATGAGTTGATGACTTTGTTGAATCTGTTGTGAGAGAAGGCTGGTGATTCCATGCTGAAAACAAACCAGAGTTGTCGCTGCCGTACTTCAGCCGGAACTTGCAGCGTTATTTGCTCATAATTAGGACCAAAGATGAGAACATCAGCTTGCTGTGCATAACTGATGCTATTTAAACTGTGTCTGAATACACAGTTTGAATATTGACAAGTTTCAAAGTTCAACATCTCACTCAACAATAATCCACTTCGATCTATGCTCAGTATTAGCTTCATCTCTTCTGCCCTCACTACTCCCTCAGAGCTCTTTGATTGTGTTTCTATTGTATTCCTCTGCTGTATCACTTCAGTTGTACTCTGAGTAGCGAATACTTCACTTTCTTGCTGCTGATGGTTCTTTACTAAATCCTTATACATGTAGTTGTTAGTATGTCTATGTAATACAACAGCAAGGCAGATGAAGATTATTACAGCGATACAAAACTTTTTCAACAGCTGATCCATTGTAAACAACTCCGATACCGTTTTACTTGTAAAGGCAATTCTTCAAATCTTTACTATGATGTGAGCGATTGCTGTCTATCCGTGCATCCGTTGATCCATGTGTTCGAAGCTATGATATAATATTGTATTGAACCCAAACCCACTCAAACCCTTATCTTCTTTGTAGCCTAGCACACTAATACCTGCACTAATCAACCACCTTCCAACATTAAAGAATAATTATCATCATCAAAGGGTAATTACGTATATAGTTATTCTCTCGTGCTATACGCTACACGCTGCCTATCAGCAGCCTGATTAGAATAGTAGCATAGCACGCAGTCACTGGCCACTTTACTTACATTTTAGTTACTTTTACATATAGTGGATTTATCAGATAAATGTATACAGTCAATGTTTGTTGTGAACAGTTGAACCTCAAATTTTTGTTAAAAGGTTTTAGGATTGTCACGCCAACCAAATTTAGGACACTAGCAGTTGTCCCAGAGATTCTGGAACTACATTTATGGTGCATGTGGCAAACAAGACTTGGTTTGGGTCACTTGCTTGTTCCACATAAAGTGAAACTGATAAAGGGGTGAAAAATAATAAAACTCGGCAATTATTAAAGTTTTAAGTTAAAAGATAAAAGTTAAGGAATTTATTTGTTTTTTGTAAAAATGAGCAGATCCTTTTAGTCAGTCACAACAAGAGGCATACACCGCTGTCATTGTTGTTTGGGTTATTTTTAGAATGACCTTTACTTCTAAATTTAATAATAAGCCTTTCTTCAGCTACTACTACATTCATTGGACATACTTACCTATTACCAAGATAATAAAGCTAAATAATACCTTTATTTTATTTGAAACAGCACTTCCTTTTTTATCTTATGAAGTATATGCAAGTATTCGGTACTTAAAACATGCTTATTTTCATAACATTTCAAATTATTTTCAGCTTTGGAATGCATAAGTTTTTTTAGTTCTTTCAAGTGTAGTTACTTGTAATTCACGTCAACCTATGAATCGATTGATACACTAGCTCGATCAGAGACAATATTAAACTGGTATTTTAATTTTCAACTGTATATGTATTTGGCATTGACAGAACCCAAATTTATTAAATATATGTAACTATTGTTACAGTAATACATGCAGAATAACAGATGTAAATAGTGGAAACATCTACAGCATTACTTTTAGATTGACTGTTTAATAAATATATTATTTCTGTTTACTTTTTTATATTTTTTGTTTGACTCATGTTTTGCATGCATTTATTTGTACAGGTTGTAGTCTTGTATAAAAGTCAATATAATCTATTGGTGAGTTTCTTGTACTTATACACTGTTACATATTATACGTACTTATGAAGTGATATTTTATATTAAACAAACCTTGACTCAACTGAACACCATCTTGTGTTATAGAGCAATAAGTTTATAATTTCTAATTCTACACACTTTGACTTTAGGAAAAGGTTGCCTAAGAGTAACATTGATAAACAGATTAGCCATCTATTACATTTGTTTATTAAATTTCTCATTAGGTTTAGAATTGAGTTGACCTGATTTTATCATCAAGTAAAATCAAAGCTTTTAGCTTGCATCTAACATAACTATTCCTATTTAATTTGATGTTCGTTTAATCAAGTGTTTGCTTTTAATAATTATGAGTTGATATTTGAGTTGTTAATTATAAATTGAATTAGTTTAGATTTCAATGAGTTTAATGTTAAAAAACTTTATGTCAGTTTTCATTCTCACCATTTTTAACTCTAAACGCATACATCACCATGCCTTTTTATGTATCTATAATAGAGGAAATGGCAATTTAATAGTACTAGTAATAGTAGTAATAGTGGTGGTAATATTAGTAGTAATAATAGTAGAAATAATAGTTCAGTGCACCCTCAGGATTAACCTGTCTTGACAAACTGTTGTTTTGCGAAGTTGTCTCCGTCGAGCGGAGTGAGCAAAACAACAGCTTGTCATAACATGCACTGCACCTAATGCATCAGTTGCACTGAAAGGGAGTTGTTCTCTTCCGTTTTTGCGGTTTGGCTGCGATGTTATGTCGGTCACTCCATTAGTAATCATAACGGATTTTATTGAAGAAAAAAATAAGATAAAAACATCTAATCAGAGACTAGTCTCTGCAGTAAACTTCAGTAGAACTTGAGAACTTGGGCAGCAACGGCAACTAAACGTGTTGTTGTTTGTGCGCTCAGTCCGTTTTATTTGCATTTTTGTACCAGTCAGTTTTATTTGTTCTAAAGTAAATTCAGTTTTATTGCTGGCTTTTTATTGCTGGCTCATTCATTGTTTTCAGTTAATTAGATTATAAATAGATAAGTTATATGGATGCCAAAATTCAGTTACCATGGCCTCTGCTACAGAAGTTCAACATTAGCCAGATCAGGCCATTATGGTATGACTTTTTGCAATCTCATTTGCAGTTTAAATATATGTTAATGTCAACGTTTTTATCTCATTTTTTTCTACATAAATTTTTGAGCTAAATCCATAGATATAGTAAACCCTAGATAAGCAAATAATCAAAACAAGTGAGGCCTATAATCAGCATGACGCAATGTCATGGTGATGTGTAAAGTGAATCAGCTGATCGATGAACTCCTATTGACTTAACACTAAAAACTGCTCAATTTTTCCATAGTTTGTACATGTGAGACTGCATATTTTATTGATCTACTATTTAAATGGCAATCGTTGTCTGTGTGTGCGTGCGTGCGTGTGTGTATGTGTGTGTGTCCGCCTTATAGAGTACCGTACTTTTCAAACTATTAGCCGCTGCTACATGTAAGTATCTAGAGCGCATTAACGAGAATCTCCGGTTAGTACGCCTCTATACATAACCTATTCATCATTTTCAGTTTTCACACACAAATGACATCATATTCTGTTAGTTATCTCCGCCTCTTTCCAGTGCCCAACCGTACCATTCCGTTTTAAACAGCAAAGCTGCTGTCGTGTTAAAAAGCACCGTCCTGATTTCTGCGGCCTATACAAAAGTGCCCATACAGCTATGCAAATATACTACTCATTAAATAAAATAAATTAATGAGTATTAAGTTACAAGTAATTAATATTTACTGCCAACGTGTACCGAGAAGGTCATGTGAACGTTTGTTTCTTGGGGCCACTGGAAAAAATGCTGTTGTCTATAAATTGCCACACCTCTACTACTTAAAACATTGGATTTGCAACCATGCTTGATAGTATAAGCATGTTCATTTCCTTTTCGCAGCTGACTTACTTTTACTTTTTTTCCAGCTTTGAGTACCACAAAACTACAGCTATTGCAGAACTTGCACTGGCACTTCGAGCGTTGCGATAGGCGACGGTGAAAAAAAAGCGGGCAGCGTATATTACAAAAAAGCACACCATCTCATTCACTTTTAGAAACGCTTGAAGCTGTACAATGCCTCTCAAAAAGCCTACTGCCAAACACAAAAACAGATTGATTTCTTTAGAGAAAAAGACCAAATTCAACAAGCAACAGAGCAAACACAGCTACACCCACAACGAAACAGAACTGCTACTGTAGATGCTAGAAGTGCAGAAACTATAGAGCAAACACAGCTACGCCTACAACAAAATGGAATAGCAGCTGCTAGAAGAGTAGAAACCACTGAACAAACACAGGTACATCGAGAACAGACCAGAATAGATGCTGCAGCTGCTAGAAGTGCAGAGACTGCTGAGCCGACCTAGCAGCGACTCAAACGGCTCAGAGCAGCCGCTACAGGGGTCAGACGTGCAGAAACCTCCGAGCAGATGCAGCGGCGACAAGAACATGATGCACTAGCTACAACAGCTGCTCGGCGAGCTGAATTTTCAGAGCAGATGAAACGGAGATAACAGCAAAATGCACTAACTACAGCAGCTGCTACCAGGCGACGTTATGGGCAGAAAACTTCGCACTTGACTACAGTCCTGCAACACAGTATAAGGCCAAATTTTTCTGTGGGACAAGTGTCCAAAAATGCTCCAGATGTAATGCCTTACATTGGAAAGGCGAGAGGCCAAATATGTAGTTTATATAGTAGACTTTATTGATAATAAATTTTATCAACACAACCACATTACTGCTGCACAGTTTGTATATACCATGTCAAAACACAGGTTATAGATGAAGAACTGGTGGGTCACGATTAGTTTTAAACATGTAGAAGTTTCAATTCAATAAATGCTAGCGATAGCTTAGCATTGCAAAAGCAAAATATTTTCTAGAATTTCTCAAAATAAATATATAGAACTTTTCAATAATGCCAGTTTGAAGAACTTCAGTTTGCCTAGCATTGTCAATTTCATTATCAGTTCTGTGTACAAAATTAGGACAACTCTGATTTGAGTGGTTCGAGACTGATGCATTGTAGACTAGCTGTAGAACACGTTGCATATTTCCATTGATCTCTCCAACATTATTGACATGGACATCTGCATATGTGTATGCAGTCTGATCAGCACAAAAATTACAGTAGATTGCATATTTGGAGTTGTTTTACAGTATGAAAGACAACTCTCAATAAAACTATTGCTTTACGTAAATCTGTTCCCGAACAAGGGTAATGCAGCTAGTAACATATAAAACTGACTTTGAATGAGAAAGGCAAGAATTTTAGACACATGGTAATGAATAATACCAATGATTTAGAAGCTTCTATAGCATTGATAATACAAAGAGTGACCAAATAGAAATTAAATTAATAACAAACTAATGAATCAATTGAGATTTAGAAGCAGTTATCTGCGGATGGCATTTTTCAAATTCTTGATGACATCTGTCAAAAAGCCAGGCTGGCACTTTGCTGTTTCAGACCATGATCGGGTAGTGTTTGAGTTTGGCAAGGTAAATTGTGTCCGCAGGTATTCATAAGCTTTGGGAGAATAATAGAACAATGTTATGGCAAACTTTTTTACCTTTTTGCTGTAAGTCGTTTTAGTCTTTCTAGCTTTGTTTGTGGTTTCAATTGACAATAATTCTCCTAGACATCCATCGATGTAAGTTCTATATTGTTAAGTTTATTGTCCTTTTTCAGTATTGTGATCAAATTATTTTGAATCCTATTCCTCAGCTCTAATCGATTCTTCTTTTTAATATTGCAATACCTGTGACAGCAGGCTGTTTAGGTCTTTTGTCTGGTTTTTTGTCTTTTGTCTGGTTCTCTGGTTCTTTGTCTTTTGTTCTGGTCTTTCATTTAGCTCGTTGTCGAGGCTGTAGGTGTGGCCTGATTGTCAGAAGCTGCAGGTTGCTCATCGTCATGGATAGTAGTATCACCAGGTGTAGTATTTTCAGGGTCAGGTATTTTGGTGCTGGCCGCTGTCTGAGATGTTCTTCCACATTTTGGCAGGCTTTCTGTTCTTAAGGTTGGTGTCCGTTTTTTCACAGTTTTTGGCTGAAGGTAGGATGGATACGTAAACTGTAAATACTGTAGGTATTGCGTCAGATTTTAGCGTTGGTTTTCTTCCAATACCTGGTGGAACCTTGTAGCAGTCTTTCTGAAAATATCCATTGCATAATACAGAGCTTGATGTTGGCATCCAATCTTGTCTTTGCACCACCTTTATCCAAGCATTACGGGTTTCAGCTCATTTCTCGTTTGGAAAGCGGTGAAACGCCAGATTTAGGCATTTCTCAGGATTGCTTGAACATCCATAGGCACAGCACCAGCTGCGGCTTGACTTTTTCTTAGCCTGAACATTAACAATACATACATGTAGTAGAATGAGTATCATTACATTACTTGGAATGTGACAAAAAAGGCATTTGATCAATCATGCCAAGCTAGATTACAACCCTATCAGCTGAGAGACAAGTTTGTAATATATGCTTTTGTAATCAGTCTAGACACACTTTCTTTTATAGTCCCAAGCATTCATTCACTTCACTTCAGAATAATCGTAGAAAAGTTTGTTTGTTGTTATGAGACCATGATAAGACAAGTAAGTTCAGTTGAGTTGGTAGTTGGTTTGTTTCTAGTAGTAACTTACAACGTTAACCAATGATATAGTACATGTGCAAAAGTTAAGTTTACCAAGTATTTAAAATTTTTATTGTGGGTTCACATACCAGGGGTAAGTTATTAGATTTAGAGTTATTAAACAGTGTAATAAAGTCAATAAACTCAAAAAAACTTTGACAGTGAGAGAATGTTTAATTTGAAACAAAATGTCTCAATGGTTACTTGAAAACTAGTTTTGTAGTCAAGTTTTATAATTTTCAACTTTCCATCAAAGAATCAAGATCCTGTCTTCATGTTCTACAAAATCTACTAGTTCTCCATTCAGAGCATCATTGTTCGACAAGTCAATAAGGTCTGACGACAAAGCTTCATCAAATTAGGAATGGTCAGAGGTAAGTTCAGGAGTAGCAAGACATTTAGGAGTTTAGTTAATGTTTAACCTTTCATTGAGGAGTCAAGATCCCCTCTTCATGTATCACATAGTCTATTTGTTCACCATTCAGAGAACCATCGGTAAACAAGCCAATAAGGTCTGGTGACAAACTTTCACCAAATGAGGAATTGCCAAAGATAAGTACTGGACCCACGAGACCTTTAGGAGTGGTATGAGTTACAATCATAGGACTAACAACAGCTATATGTACTGGCTGGTTTATTCTCAAAGTTGGGCTGGCTTCAACAGTTTTATGATCTTTAGCGTTCTTTTGTCAAGGGGAATCATATTGCATGAGAGAGAAAGATGTTGAATCTTCAAAACTTATCGGATTATCAGTGAATTATTAGCGATCCATTCATCTAAATCCGTGATCTTTTTTTTGTGTATTTTCTTTTTTTTCTGTGTATTTTTGTAGTTTTTCTGTGTGTATTCAAAAACTAATCACCCCAAACTGCCTATGAATTGTTGGTATGTTACAACTTGCATCAGTGCTGAAAGAGAGTATATCAATTAGAGTACAGTCATACCTTGTTATAAGTGTTTCAACATACGAGAAGTTGGAGATATGAGCATAATTCTGAGCGTATTTTGGCCTTGTGATACGAAATGACTTTGAGATATAAGCATACAAGAAGGTTGTCAATGCATTCATTCGGCGACTGAGTATATGAGAGGCTGTTTATAAGAGCAGCAGACCTCAGTCTTTATTGTCGAATCAGTTTAAAAGCGTTTTAAGAGGGCCGGCTAAAAGTGAAGGCAAAAAGAAGTCAAACAGCGAGGCAAGAAGAGGCGAACCAAAGAAGAAAATTCAAAAACTGAAAAGGAAAACCAAGTTACAATTAAGTTTCAATTGTGATTTGAGTAAAACTTATTTTTAAGTATGTGTTTTAATAGGCTAAGTTCATTTAAATTAAGTTTAATGCTTACGTTGTGTAGTGCCACAAAAGTGTAACGTTTTGAATTTGTTGCCGTCTCTCTCATCGCCATTAGCTGCTACTGTCTGTCTCAAAGGTAAAAACTCCTTACAGTACTGTACATAGTAATATTACATTTGATTGCAGATCACAACCATTAAATAGGTATGCTACTTTAGTGATTTCTACTACTATAGTGATGTCACATTTTATTGCGGAACAAAACCACTAGATAGGTGTTTGGTAATTTGTGAGTATAGGTGGTGAATTAGAACAATTAAAAAAATGTTCGATTGTAATTTTACGTCTTGTGATATGTTTTTAGACGATGAAAGTGGATTAGTTTTTATTTACATGTAGTTGTTTTATATAGAAAAAATTGATTTGAAATACAAGTGAATCGACTTACAAGCTCAGCCCTAGAACTCATTAAGCCCGTATGTTGAGGTATGACTAAACAACAATTATGTTCAATAGAAATCATTGAATAAAACTGGTTAGGTTTGTTGGAACAGCTGGAAACATGTTGCCAGATACTATCGACTAGATCAATGACACAGTAACAGTATATTGGCAATTCTCATATATAAAATTGCAAAATGCATTCACATAAAGTTCACCAATATAGATAACAAGTAATCTTTTTATCCTAGAACACAAAACTTTCATAAAATTTTGTAAAAAATATTGAAATGGTGTTACAAAAAGCTACCTATTTTGCTGGCCTGTTACAAATGTACAATATTAATATTTTATAGTTTCATATGTATACAGATAACTGGTGGCTTGCTAAGAAGCCCATAGTACATAATAGTAGTAATAGAAGTAGTAATGGGAGGGTACAAGTAACAAGAGTAGTATTAATAATAATAATGATTGTAATAAAGTAATAGTCGTAGTAGTAAAAGTAATCATGGTAGTAGCAGTACTAGTAGTAGTGGTAATAGTAGTAGTGATAGTTGTAGTCGTAGTAGTAGCAGTAATAGTAGTAGTAGTAGTAGTAGTAGTAGTAGCAGTACTAGTAGCAGTAATAGTAGTAGTAGTAGTAGTAGTAGTAGTAGTAGTAGTATTAGTAGTAGTAGCAGTAATAGCAGTATTAGTAATAGTAGTAGTAACATTAGTAGTAATAATAATACTAGCAGTTATACTAGTAGAACCTTTTTTCAGAGTAGACTGATAACGTATTCTGAATGTAAATCTTGAATGGAACGTTCAGATGCAAAAGAACTAGTCATGAACACCTGTGATGATAAATATTGGCACCAACTCTGGTTGTTGCCACATCGTAAGAATAAGGCAGGTGGCAAATCAGCAGTTTGAATATTTATATTTCATGAAGGTTTCGTAAAAACATAAAGGTTTCCTTAAAAAAGGAAATTAAGTAGTAAATAACTTGTGGAAAAAAGGTTTGCATTGATAAATATGAGTTTGTCATTATGGGTATGCTTATCAAGTGTGTTTATATGTGTGTGTGAGATTATGTCAGCGTCAGCCCGCACATGTATGCAGACGTATGTGCGCATATGTATGTGTGCGTGTGTATGCATGTGTGAATGCGCGCATACGTGTGCGCGCATGCGCGCATGCGTGTGCGCGCATGCGCGCATGCGTGTGCGCGCATGCGCGCATGCGTGTGCGCGCATGCGTGTGCGCGCATGCGTGTGTGCGCATGCGCGCATGCGTGTGCGCGCATGCGTGTGCGCAGGGCCGTGTCCTCGCATGTGTGCATACTTGTGTGTGTATACATGCATGCGTGTACATGTGTGCATGCGTGTGTGTGCGTGCGTGCGTGCGTGTCTGGGTGTGTGTTTGTGTGTGTGGATGCCTGTGTGTGTAAATATGCTTGTGTGTGTATGTGAGCATGCATGTGTGTGCATGTGTATGTGTGTATGTGCGCGTGTATGTGCGCTCGCGCACATGTGTGAGCTCATGGCTATGGAGGTAACAAAATATGGTTGTACAAAGAAGTACATAGTTTGCTGCACACTTATAAAAGATTCGTAATTTATAGTTTATATGCATAAAACTAGCTAGTAGATTTCTCATGTCAGATACTTTTAACCCTCTAAATCACTTTAGGACACTTGCTATAGTTTGTCACTAATTTCTATTATATTTGATCGTTTGTCTTATTAGCTTTGCTTTTTCATTATTATATTTTTGGGTTAGCTTAGAGGCAGAAGTTATTCAAGTTAACGGTTTCATTGCAAAATGCTCTTACATGAATTTCGCTAATAAAAATTCAACCAAAAATAATTTTTTTCATATACTTTAATCTAGCAGTTTATCGTACAGGATAGACTGACATTTGAGCATAACATTTTTCATACTCAGCGTATTGAAGTCTGCTGATGATTTTAGTAAATTACTAACAAACCATTATTGCTTTTATCCTAACTACTACGCACTACTACCACTATACTATACTAGGGCATATAGTACTAAATAGAGCATATAGTACTATATGCCCGTACTATATATATTTAGTACGGGCATATAGTACTGTATGCTCGTACTATATATATGTCTATGGGATTATATTAGACTAGCTGCTTTACCCGTCTACAGGAGCAGATTCACGGGCAGCATAAGGTTTATTGAGAGTTGGCTTTCATACCGTAAAACAACTCCAAATATGCAGTTACATATCCCTCTCTCCATCTCTCCCTCTTTCCTCTCTCTCCCTCTCTCCCCTCTCTCTCTCTCCCTCCCTCTTCTCCCTCTTTCTCTCCCTCTCTCTCCCTCTCTCCTCTTTGCTCTCCCTCTCTCTCTCCTTCTCTCCCTCTTTCCCCTCTCTCCGTCTCTCCCCTCTCTCTCCTCTCCCTCTCTCCCCTCTCTCTCTCCCTCTTTCTTTCCCTCTCTCTCCCCCCCCCTCTCCTCCTCGCTCTCCCTCTCTCTCTCCCTCTTTCCCCTCTCTCCCTCTCTCCGTCTTTCCCCTCTCTCTCCCTCCCTCTTCCCCCTCTCTCTCCCTCCCTCTTTCTCTCCCTCTCTCTCTCCTTCTCCCCTTCTCTCCCTCTTTCCCCTCTCTCCCTCTCTCCGTCTTTCCCCTCTCTCTCCCTCCCTCTTCCCCCTCTCTCTCCCTCCCTCTTTCTCTCCCTTTCTATCCCTCTCTCTCCCCCCCTCTCCTCCTCGCTCCCTCTTTCCCCTCTCTCCCTCTCCCTCCCTCTTCCCCCTCTCCCTCTCTCTCCCTCTCTCTCTCCCCCCTCCTCTCCTCCTCGCTCTCCCTCTCTCTCCCCCCTTCTCTCCCTCTCTTTCTCTCCCCCCCCTCTCCTCCTCGCTCTCTCTCTCTCCCTTTCTCTCTCCCTCTCTCTCTCCCTTAGTTCAACGCAACACATGCAGATAGACAACATTTTTGGTTTTTCTGTCGGGCGTATGAAGAAACAGTTTTCGGCGTGTGCCTACTTTTGAGCAGGCGACGTATAGCTGGTCATGGCTGATGCAGGGTGACAGTAAGTCGATAGCAGCTGCTCTCTTTCTTTTCACAATAGCGTATCGCAACCCTCGGAGTACTCGTGAAAGTTCTGTAATAGTAAGTTACAGTAGGCCTACTCGTATCTGTAAAAAAATTAGTAACTCGGCAGTAGTATAGTGAGAGCAGATCTACACACCTTTGCACTTAAAGTTGGATTTTGGGTACATTTTAGCCCGAGAACCTCGGAGAATGGTGTTGTCTGATGGAAAGTTTGGGGGGGGTAGGTGTGTGAGTGTTGGGAGCTAAGGTTATGAAGTTTGAGAGGAATTGTGGGAAGGATGCGGTGCCGGTCTCGAGAGGAATCGCGGGAAGGATGACGTGAAGAGGGGCGACGGTTTCGCGTTTCGATGCGACGGGTTTGGGGTTTCGTCGACGTCGGCGACGACGTCGGCGACGACGACGTCGACGAGTTGAGCGATCGAACGTCGAATGGTTGGGGTCGGGTTGGCGACCGGTGGGGTGAACGTTGTTATGTCGTTTCGGTTGAATGAACGCTGATGTTGGACGAGTTCAGGCGTGTCTATTCGTGGAATCGGTTAAGTCTCCCTTCGTTATAAAACTCTTTAAAGATGAGTAATAAAAAAGGGGAAAGTCGAATGAATTATTCATTATGAAAAATTTCTTTTGAGAAGACATGAAGAGTCTTTATAGAAAACTAGATGATATAATTCAAATTTCTCCAATACTATTTATTAGTTTTGGATTTTTTCCGGTTAACGGTGAATTTTTACGAAATTTAATTCAATTTGAACATAACCCCTCGGATTGTACTTATGGTATAGCTAGTTATGAAATTATTCAAAGGTTGGGAATTACTGAACGACTTGTTCAATGGGCTAATCCATCTTCACGGTCAGCGAGATATTGTGTAGGCAACTCAGCTCGTTCAAACTTTTGTGGATGGAGATCAATGCCTATTAAGTTTGTTTGTTATCATCCACAATTCGAAGAAAATAATGGTAGATTTACAGCTCCAATTAATTCTTCCACTACTCGATCCACCATCAGAACTACACATACATCCAGAATTCCTACCACCACCACAACTACACTCGCTAGTACAATTCCTACTACCACCACAACTACACTCGCTACCATCATTCTAGCAAGTGGAATCACAACTCTTCCATCATCTGAAAATCTTAAGGAAAATATAACTAATACCCCTCCAAGTAATAAAGAAAGAGGCTATGGAAATGAAAGTTTTTCTGTAGACAAATTACAGGATGTCGAAATTTTTTATCATAATCACATGCTGCTGCTAAAGTTGTAATCTAATTTTCATGCTTTCCTAAATTTTTATTCCACAATGAAAATGATATGTGAATATTGTATTGATTTTATTTTAATAATAGTATCTTAAAATATACAATAAAATATAAATTCTCCATCTTTGGAGATGAAGATTTTATTTCTAAAGGTTCTATTGATTTGCATATATATTCATTCAAAAAAAAAAATCTTTTTTATAAATACTAATTGTCAGTTTTCTGTGGAGATGAAGAGCTTGTCACTTCAGAATATTGTAATTCTTTCTTATCGAGAAAGAAGTATGTGCTGCTTGACTCGCTTTTCTCATCATCTTCTTTTTGTTTTGCATCATCACTGTTTAAATATATAAAACATTGAGGAATGAGAAAGGATGAAATAAATGGATAACTATATATCTTTGGTTTTAAAATTCTCAAAATCTACTTACCAAAATATACATTGAGCTAAGCCATCGTATACGTCTTGTCCACATGTGCAGGAAGGTAATCTGTCTATAGGATAATCCAATGGTAAATCCAATTGCAACTCCGTTTCACTATTTTGAGAGTTTGTTTCTTTCGAGATGTTTTTTTCATCACTTTCCTCACCATCTTCTTGATACCTGTTTAATTTTTTGAAAATCCATTGAAAATTGAGAAAAGATGATGTATATAAAATGAATAATTATATATTCATATAAAACTTTAGAATTTAAAATTTCAAAATGTACTTACCAATGTACACATTGTGCTAATCCATCATATACATGTCCACATGTACAGGAAAGTAGTCCGTGTGTACAATATTCCCATGGTGTAGCCCAAATTTGAACACAACTATCTGTACATTTCCCTTCTGACATTTTACCCTTCTCAGAATTCTGTTAGCTTATGAAGAGTGTTATGATAACAATGATTCGTTCTCGATTGCTTTATACAGTTGAGCATCTGTAAAACGCTTGAGTGAGTTTAATGAAAATTTATAAATAGATTACAAAACATTTCTCTATGCTTACAATTTCGCGAAAATGAATTTCGCGAAATTACACATATATATTATATAGTCAACTTTCGCGAAATTGGATTTCGCGAAAGTTGACTATATAATATATGATGTGAAATTTCGCGAAATTGAATTTCGCGAAAAGTGAATTTCGCGAAATTGGATTTCGCGAAATTTCACATCATATATATTATATAGTCAACTTTCGCGAAATTGAATTTCGCGAAATTGGATTTCGCGAAATTTCACATCATATATATTATATAGTCAACTTTCGCGAAATTGAATTTCGCGAAAGTGAATTTCGCGATATTGGATTTCGCGAAATTTCACATCATATATATTATATAGTCAACTTTCGCGAAATTGAATTTCGCGAAAGTGAATTTCGCGAAATTGGATTTCGCGAAATTTCACATCATATATATTATATAGTCAACTTTCGCGAAATTGGATTTCGCGAAAGTTGACTATATAATATATGATGTGAAATTTCGCGAAATTGAATTTCGCGAAAAGTGAATTTCGCGAAATTGGATTTCGCGAAATTTCACATCATATATATTATATAGTCAACTTTCGCGAAATTGAATTTCGCGAAATTGGATTTCGCGAAATTTCACATCATATATATTATATAGTCAACTTTCGCGAAATTGAATTTCGCGAAAGTGAATTTCGCGATATTGGATTTCGCGAAATTTCACATCATATATATTATATAGTCAACTTTCGCGAAATTGAATTTCGCGAAAGTGAATTTCGCGAAATTGGATTTCGCGAAATTTCACATCATATATATTATATAGTCAACTTTCGCGAAATTCAATTTCGCGAAAATCTGTTTGCTATTTTCGCCTCATTAATTCCTTTGGACACACCCATCATTCTTCAATTCACTATATAAGCATTGCATGATCTGATGGAATATTCTGCCTCATTAACCATCTCTTGATGCCTACTTATATTTGAGAATTTGGGTCGATCGAGCGTTGATACCATAAGGCTTGTATGCTTCAGCTAGAATTCTGTTAGTCGGCTACTCGCGATTAAGTTCGTTGAGTGTCGCTGTTTTCAGGGGCTGTTGTGTGGACAAGCGCCTTGGCATTCGACCTGATTGTTTTCCTAGGTTTACCTATGGAATTCTCCTGTTTGGTTTGGCTTAACCATTCCATAACAGTCTCTCGACCAGTAAATAGATGAAGATGATGAACTAGTAAAGAGGCATACATGGATTAATATGTGGATTATTTTGAGGATAACTCCAACTCAGCGTGAGTATATCAATATATAAAACTTATATCAAAAAAGTAAATAACATTCGGTTGTATTTTTTACCAAGTTTATTTCGATATAAAGTATATATGTATATTCAATTGTAAAATATAGAAAAAAAATTTTATGTCAGTTCTTCTAGTAATTTAACAATTTGGGAAGTTCCTTGAATATGTACATTGTCAATACCTTCATTTTCTTCGTTATTAAGACTTTTACTAATTTTTCCATTCCAATCATATCTATCTAGTATAGTTTTTCGAACTACATGATCTCGTGTATCTTTTTCAGAAATTTTTAGCATAACTGTTAGAAAATCTTCTATTGAACATCCTCTGCTCCAAAATATTGCAAAGAGAAGACAGTAATCTCCACATGTTGTTGAAAGAAAACCTTGGAGTAGAACATCATTCCATTTAATTAACTTTATTCCAGAAAGTTTTAAGATTTGAGCGACATCTGGATATGTTGAAGGATCTCGTCCTGTTGAATCGAAATAATTAATTTCGGATTTTGTTCGAATAACTCCTATCCAGTGTTCTCCTGGTTGATAAGAATAGTGTGTGTTAAAAATATATATTCCTTCATTCGATAAAAATTGTTCTATAAATTCATTTCTTGCACAGACAGCAAAAAAATGATTATTAGTCATGTGATCTTGGGAAAGAACATCGAAGATATTTGCTGTATTCATCCTTAGAATATGCTTCCACCACTGAGTCGAACGCTAAAGTCAGAAGCGATTTCCATCATTCCATCTTTTTGTATATATGTATTAAGATAGACATTTTCTGGTGTTGCAACCCGAAAACCGATATCGATTGTTAGTGAAACATGTCTCATTAAATGAAATCCTTCGGATGAGAGATCTCCTGTCAAATCGAAAGCGTATATTGCAAGTCCAGTTTCATATTCACTCAGTCCAATTCCACTTCCTTCAGAAGAAAGATCTTTTCCCATTGCATTTAGAAGTTGTACATATGGTCGAGTATACATTCTATTTACAAAATTTGGAGTATATCGTTTTCCAAAAGGTAGTCCATCAATTTGTAGTTCTACATGACTCACATCGTAATGACCAAATTTGAAAGAATTACGATTGTATGATCCATTTTCTCCATCGTGTGATGAAAGTGAAACAAGTATTAAATTTAGTCTAAGTGTGTTATCAGCAATTTTTATTTGAGTATGGGTTAATCCAGTATTCACATTATAAGATCTGGTGTATACCCGAGAAAGAGGATACTTTGCATTAACACCATTAAGTAGTTTTTCGTTATGTAAAAGCTGAATTGTTTGGTTGATTTTTAATTTTCGAAGATGAAGTACACATTTCGTCAACTTTACTTTTCCTCCTCCTCCAGGAGTAGCTGTTGCTGCCATCAAACAATAACTTGGTTTACTTCGGTCTAGTTCTAATTTACAATTCAATCCTGGAATGAGATATCTTTCCTGTTGAAAAATGCTAAGATGGAGTCGTCCAAAAAACTCAAATGTGTTTGAACCTCTAATAAGATTCTTTCTTGCTGTAGTTGCACTATTATCGAATTCCGCACCATCTTTTGCAAGATTATCATCTTGAAACCATCCTTCTGCTTTTAATTGGTATTGTTTTGCTTCTCTGCTATTATTGAGAAGGGTTTCTATGAACGATCTCATAGGATAATCACTTGAATGTTCAACAACAGATCCATTAATTTTGAATGTTGCTGTTTTGATTAGCGAATGAAAAAACGCATCCCCTGGTACAACATTTACATTAGCAGCAGTATTGTCTAAATTGGAACCATCGTCCTTGACTACTTTTCCTTCGATTTGCAAATATGAATTACTTAAATCGATATAGTGATCTACATCTCCAGGTATTTCAATTTCAATTGGCCCATATTCACTGAGACGTGACGGAGCTAATTCACTATAATATCCGTGCTCCACCGAACTATGTGTGCCTGGAACATCAAATATACCCAAACTTTCGTTTATCGTAAAAGGAGAACCCGATATTTTTAAACCTGTTGAACCAATCTCTCCAGAACTCATCTTTCACTATTGATGTATGTCAATGAAATGAACTAAAAAATATTGAGATAATAATATATAAAGCATTTTCAAATTTTAAAAAATATTTGGAGTGGCTTTTCTCCGTCGCTTTGCAGGTTTGCTACGGTTATTTAATTTTCTTTTCCCAGGTTTTCTAACTCTTGGAATTACTACTTCATCTGTTTCTTCTTCTTCTTCTTTTGGTCTCTCTACCATGTTATTAAGATAATTGGATGCAGCATCTAACCCTTTTTTCCCTAATGAGATAGCCGTTTTTTTTGCTAGAGGCGCAACAGCTTTTGCTAATTTTTTAAATATTCCTGATAGTCGTCCATTTCCCATCACTCTCTTTCCTTTATATGGTGTCAATCCGCCATTTCCTGATTGATTAGACGTGTAATATTAAATGTAAAAGTTTTTTGAGTCTTCTGGAGTATATGGAATTAATATGGAATTCATTGTTTCTTTCTGAAATGAACCGTTAGTATAACCTTCCCTCCATCAAATGGTACTTTTTCTCCATCATCACTTGTTATAAGGGTCTCTATCACATCAGTAGAAATTTTATCCACTTCAACGTAATGCGCTTGACTGAATTCTGTATAAACTCGAGAGAACTTCTTTCCACTTACTGGGACAACTCGTAGCAATCGTACATTTGCATCTCCAACGAGTCTGTTACTTACAATTGATGAATATACGTATAATGATGTAAATCCATAGTTGATATCCGGAGATGTGATGTTTCCGTGTTTTCCCACATTATAAGTTATCTTCGGATCTAATCCTAAGATATTTGCGAAATCTTGTGAAAACGAAACCTGAACACTCGAATCTCTTACATACAACATAGATTTGTTGGATATTTTGTCGTATTCGAATTCTATAGTTGGATGGAGATTGAAGGGTTTTAGAACATCATGAGTTCGTTGAATTACTTCATCTATATCTTCGTATCTTCCATTTCCAATTTTTATGTCGAAACGACGAAATCTCCCATTAAGTTCCGCTTTTGTGATGCTTATTATTCCTTCTACTACATTTGGCCAATTATTTAAAAACGATATATCTTTTAGAGCAACTTCCCATTGTCCTTCTGTAAAATCTACATATCTGGCTAGTCTAACTGTAAAGTTTGAATTAGTATTTTTAGGAAAGTCACTAAAACTAGCATCAGAAGGAAGAGTTACGAACTCCGACATTTTCAATTCTTTCAATGAAGTTCAATTCCTTATCATCCTCTTTTATTTAACAAAATCTCTTTCATTGACCCAGCTATTGAATGAATCAGGATATCCCATCCATTTAACGAGTATTTCCTTTGTTCTTCCTCGTTTCCGAGATTTGAGAATTTTCTCAATTCGAAAAAATGCGGGTTTTTTTACTTTCTGTAGTTCATCTTCATAAAAAGTTCCATCAACCGGTTCGTTTGCTAAATCACGTAATTTATAGATAATCGGTCTTTCAAAATCAAGCACTTCTGTAATTTGAAAAGCTTCAACTGTCCAATTTATTGTGAAACCTCTTTCGAAAACTGTTCTAGCTTTACTAATACGAACGTAATCATCAATATTGAATTTGGGAGTACTGTCAGAACTACATTCTCCATTTTCATAAATCCTATTCCAGATTCTTTCTTGATTTTCATAATTTACATCATTCGGTTTTATTCCTAATGTTGTGTGAATAGTATTGTTATATGCTTTTACCATTTGTGGTAAAACATCAATATATCTACGATCATCCGAATATGTCATGAATCTATACATCTTCACCCGTAATGTTTTGTTGAATCGTTCTATGATGGAAGCTTTAATTGTCTCATTCTCAGATGTAAACCATTTTACTTTATTTTCTTTCAAAACTTTTTTGACATCTCGATTATTAAACTCTTTTCCTTTGTCTGTTTGAAAAACTCTATAATTAGTTCCATCCAATACTTTTTTTAAGGCTTTTGCTACCAATATACCTGATTTGTTAACAAGAGGCTCTACCCATGCTTTTCTTGAAAAAACATCAATCATTGTAAGTAAAAATGTAATTCCATCATTTTCAGCTCGATGAGATCTAACATCCATTAAATCAGCCTGTAATTGTTCACCAACTCCTGCAACAATTGTAGGTCTTCTTCTAAATTTCGTTTTTATTTGTTTGTGTAACGTATAAGCATCTTCACCACTTAACCAATCTCTAACTTCTTGTTCGCTTTCTTTTCTCTGAAGTGCTTCATTCAGTTTTCGTGCTCCACCTAATGAAGATGGTAGATCCGGGGTATAATAGAATTCATTTAGTAAGTCGTCCATTTTCCTCTTGTTCCTACATAAGGTTTTCGTGAAGACGATCTATTCGAATTGGATTTTGATTTATTTGATAAATTCGAGTTCGACTCCTTGATAATTTTTTCAAATAAGTTATATTGTTTCTCAAATGAACTTGGAGAAAAGGGAGAAGATACAATTGAACTATCTTTAACTCGAATCTTTCTTTCAAGAAGATTTCGTAAGTTCTCAGGTTTAATCTCTCCTGTAGATCCTGTTATTTTCCCGGTTAAAGAATCATAATTTCCAGACTTTTTCAATTTTTCCAGAAGATTTTTCGCTTTAGTTCGATCCTGAATCGAACCGAAGTCTTCAACTATTGAAGAAATGGAATAAGATCTAGAAGAATTTGACGATGGTTCTTCTTCGTTTAACTTCGGTGGTAATAATGTGTCTTCTTTTTTTGGCGATTCTTTTAAAACTGTAGAGTCTTGAGACGAATTATCTTCGGGTAATTCAGGTGTATCTTTCTTTAGAGTTTCTTTTGAATTTTGTGGAGCTGAAGGTGTTTGTGACATCATTGAAATCGGATTTCGAATAGTCGGAGACTGTTGAATTGGATAACTCCGAATTGAATTCATTTCATCTAAAAATTTTTGAAGTTCAGCTGCATACAAATTAACTTTGTTATAGTCTGAAATAGTGTTATCGTTATTAATTTGACGCATCCTATCTCTGGTCTTCTTAACCTTACTTACTCTTGGATTTTCTAATGGATTAAAACGAAGTGACGAACTATAGCCATCATTGATAATTTTTGAATCCTGTTGACTTTTAAATTGGTTCCTTTTGTACTCGTCTTCAGAAACCAAAAAAAATTTTTTTGTATACTTAGGAAAGCTCATCTTCCTGCTGAATGATTAATACAAGTTGAGGGATGGCTTTATAATCCGTTTCAATAATCCTTTTCCGTTTTGCAAAATCTTTCGTTTATATTTAAGAGGTTTGTTTTCATCGATAATATTCATCAACTCCTTTTTATGTTGACTCAGAGAATGGTATTGATTTTTCGTTAAAGGTACATTCCCATATATAATATTTTTAACAATTTCAAGTAATGTTCTAATTACTTCTTCTTTCATATGAGGTAAAGCAGAACTTGCAAGTTCATCGGTAAGACTGTTCAGTATTTGCAGAATTACTCTGTTTTTTTTCATTCTCTTAGAAAGTGGAGAATTATCCATGATAACTTAATTATTTTCTTCTTCGTGTTTTAAACAATCCTCCGAGCAATGGTTCAACTAATCCTGGGAGTATAGCACCCGCGATCGGACCTAGTAAAGCCGATAAAAACCCTCCTTTTTGCAAAAGTTGTTTCTTTTCCAAATTCGATGTTCTAGGACTAATCAGTCGAGCGATGTTTTTACTTTGTCGACTCAAAGCTTTATACTGAGCATCAGTTAGTCGTTCTTTTCTTTTAATGAGTAATTTCACACAATCAATAATTGCTAAAATTAAATCCGTTTTAGCATTTTTAATAATCGATTGTTGAGAAGAAATAGAATCTCCAACTAGAGATAATAAAGTTAAATTTCGTTGAATTCTTTTTGTTTCAGCCATATCTATGTGATAATTTTAGTGATGTTATAGTAATCACTCAGAGGAAGATACAGAAGTAGTATGGTGAATATTTAAAGAGAACTTGGAATATATACTTGTTTTATTTAATTATGGAATACAAATCAAAATCGTTTGCTTAATTAGGCTTATAAATAATCATAGGCGTAGAGTCAACAGGAGGGAAATTTCCCATAATTCTCATTGTATCATCGGTTTCTTGTCGGAGGTCCAGTCTCATGAAGGAATATGGTGAAGATGTTGCATCTCGGTAGGATTCCTGAAAATATTTAACTTGTCCAGGAAAAACTTGTTTTCCTAAAAATGTGATTGATGTAGAATCCCTGGGGTTTTTTCCTATAAAAAAATAGTGACTATTCAGCGAAATTGTTCTAAGTTTACCAAAGAATAAGTTTTGTGTAATAGTAAAAATACTAATATTTAGATGGTGACTTTCTCGAGTATACAAATTGTTAGCCATCTTGATATTTGATGATAATTCCTCCATTAGATCATCAATGATCATCCATCTATTTTCTCCATCTTTGGGAAAAGTACTCGGATCTTTCAATCCTTCATGAAATTCCACTCCTTTCATATCCTCAAAAGCTTCCTGCCATATTCCATAGCAATATATAATTTCGATTGGAGGAGGAGTAGATATTAATTGAGATTGTTCAATCAACCGTTTAACGAGTTGAGTTTTTCCTGATCCTGTTGGTCCTGTTATCATAGATGTGAAAGGAAAATGTAACCTCACATCAATTGATTGTAGTCCGTCTTTCTCCATGTTTTGATAATTACTAACATTTGAAGTTTTCATTTAAACTAATTATAATGATGAGGAGATGTTTCAAAAATCATACTTTCATTATTCACAAGATTTTGAAAAAATACTTCTACATAGTTCACAGTAGCATTCATCTTTTCTCCTGTAATCCGAATAAAAAAATATTCAATCAAAGATGAAGCTACAGTTATTGCAAGTAATATTAAAACCACTCCAAAAAATTGAAGCAAACTTTGTCGAAGCGGTTTTGATGTAGATTTAGTGATGTTATCAAAATGATTATGTAATAATACAGCCTCTTCAACTAATCCATCTGTTTCATCTTTTTCTTCTTCACAAGAATTGTAAACTTTAGAATTATCCTTATGAACAGTTTCCATAATTTTATATTCCTTCTAGTTGAACTTCTCAATGATATAATGTTCATATATATAAAACTCTTAACTTATAAATAGTGAATGGACAGTTAATCGATTCCACGAATAGACACGCCCGAACTCGTCCAACATCAGCGTTCATTCAACCGAAACGACATAACAACGTTCACTCCACCGGTCGCCAACCCGACCCCAACCATTCGACGTTCGATCGCTCAACTCGTCGACGTCGTCGTCGCCGACGTCGACGAAACCCCAAACCCGTCGCATCGAAACGCGAAACCGTCGCCCCTCTTCACGTCATCCTTCCCGCGATTCCTCTCGAGACCGGCACCGCATCCTTCCCACAATTCCTCTCAAACTTCATAACCTTAGCTCCCAACACTCACACACCTACCCCCCCCCCCAAACTTTCCATCAGACAACACCATTCTCCGAGGTTCTCGGGCTAAAATGTACCCAAAATCCAACTTTAAGTGCAAAGGTGTGTAGATCTGCTCTCACTATACTACTCTCGGCTGCTGAAGGATTACAGTAGGCCTACTCGTAGCTGGAAAAAAATTAGTAACTCGGCTGCTGAAGGAAATGAACATGACCCACTATCACGAACAGCGGCAAATCCAACGTTATTAAGTAGTGGAGATATCAATCAATTTATCTTTGTATAAGCTATCCTGCATTACTTATTAGAAGTCATCCTCTCATGTAAATTTTCTTTTAACTTTCACACAAATAATCTCAAACTAAATATGAATTGTTCACTACTATCTTGAATTCAGGATTCTTCTACAGTTTCCGTTTTATTGAATAATATGCCTGCAAATAGAGGCTTTTTGTTATTTTGTTATCGGCAAAATAAAAGATTACTAACTAACTAACGATCGAATCGAAAAAAAAGACCACCATATACGGTAATATATTTATACTGCTCATATTTGGGAGTTATCGGTGACTCAATATATCGAGAAGACAACTCATACTATTAGCATATCAGTATTTATCGTTCATCCCTACGATGAATAGGTTATGTATAGTAGAGGCGTGTACTAACCGGAGAATCCCGTTAACGCGCCCTAGATACCTAGTAGCGGCTAATGGTCGGAAAAGTACGGTACTCTATAAGGCGGACACTCACACACACACACACACACACACACGCACGCACGCACGCACGCACGCACGCACGCACGCACGCACACACACACACACACACACACACACATGGTCTTGTAAACGCATGCAATTGGGGACGCAATATTTTTACCATCACTTTGAGGACATTTTTCATCTATCATTAAGAGCTTTAAAAAATAACATATTAAAACAGTTTTTGTTGGGTTTACAAATGCACTGATTTTTGGAGCTGTCATCTTATCCGTTTTTCAGTTATAGCTCATGAGAATTTAACACTAACTTTGGGGACATCACATCACACACATGTATGAATTTTTTATCTAATAAACGGGGACTTTTGCGTAGAGAAGATAACTCTGGCTTATTTTTGTTTTTTTCAACCATTTTGGAGTTGTCGGTATATGATAATTTTCCCACACTTTCGTAAATGTACTTGTAAAAGTTATCCATCACTAAATTTTTCCCCAAATGTCAACTTAGAAGTTTAATAGTTCTTTATTAAACCTATTTAAAGTACTAATTCTACATATGTATGGTGCGCAAAGGTTGAATCGACCTTAGACTTTTTATGTTTAGTAATAAATTTAGTGTAATCAAGTGCTTCACAGAATTTACGGTGATCTGTTCAAGTTAAGGTTTTGAATTGCAAACAGCCAGGCCTGGATTGCAGGCTGATGTCTATCTAGATTTAAGACTTTATAACATTTAACGCGAGTATGTTCAAAGTAAACATTTTAACATAGTTTTCATAGAACTCTTAAGCCCTGAATAGGCAAGAAATTTAATTACTATAATCGATAAAGTATTTTGCTACATCTCATTTTATCACTACCAAAAGCAGCTATCAGAAAAATTACATTGCGCGATCATGAGTTAACTTTTTTTTTAAAAAGTAAAAATAACCAGGCAAGCAAATGTGAGTAATTTCTTTTAAATCAGGAAGCCAAATAAATTTGGATACAGTTAATTTTAGTCATACTTTTCTGTTTGGTTGCACACGATGATTACCACTTTTAATTTAAACTTTTGTGCAATTCATCTGTTTGTAAGCCATGCATGAAAAGCCAAGCATAGGCGGAGACATATTAGAATCAAGCTTTGAAAATGAAGCATTGGTATCTCCAATATGCCTAATGTAAGCCCAATAACTTTTACCTTATAAAAATATCATTATGTTTAATAAAACGTGTTATCCGTACCAAAAATTTGCCTTCTATTACATTTTCTTAAAAATATATTGAGTTGCCTATCTTTGCAAAAACCATACATTTAATTGTAATTCTATTCAAATATTTAATAACAATATTGACTGAACTTTTAGTGCAGATATGACCAAAAGTATGCAAAATATTTTAACCATTAGCTTGGGAGTGTTAAATAAATACTATCACTGCACACACTGATTTGAGCTATCTCGGTACTATTGAAATAAACTTTGTTCCATTTGAAGGCGTGTACGTCATTCAAATTATGTATGATACTACAGACAATGTTTTTTGAAGTACTTGGCCAGTTATTGTAACTGCAAACCGTCAAAGATAGTCTCAAATATGTTGTCATACAATTTTTCTGATGAATGATGTAAACATAAAAGAAAAGTGTGTTTGTATTAGTAGACAGGTATATTAGTTATTTATGTACAATTGACAAACTATTAGAAGTGCACACGATATCACAAATTCGCTCAATGCTAGTCAAATAGGGAGTCTGTACTTTTCACCATCAACTATTTAGAGGTCAATATGAACACAAGGGAATGTTTGGTATTTTAATCAGCAAGTTTGTAACCATTAGTTTAACAAATTAGTAGAAATATTATCATGAAAATATATCCCAATATTGGTAGTAGAAAAATTATCGCAGGTGTGTATGATATTTTTACTATTGATTTTGGGACACTTACTGATTATTTTATTTGAAATCACAGTCATCATCATTCCTAATACCATTGCTGCTCGATGTTCCAAATTTAATGCCAAAATATCAACTCCAATGAATGTGTTTTTTAAGAAGTTTTCTGAGCACATTGACCAATTAAAACAGAAGAACACAGTCAGTCATAGACAATGTCAACACCATTGCAACAATATGTCCCCAATTTGATGGTAAAATTATTCTCACAGGTGTGTATGATATTTTAACCATTGATTTGGGGACATTGACTAATTATTTTATTTGAAATCACAGTCATCATCATTTCTAATACCATTGCTGCTCGATGTTCCAAATTTAATGCCAAAATATCAACTCCAATGAATGTGCTTTTTAAGAAGCTTTTTGAGCACATTGACCAATTAAAACAGAAGAACACAGTCAGTCATAGACAATGTCAACACCATTGCAACAATATGTCCCCAATTTGATGGTAAAATTATTCTCACAGGTGTGTATGATATTTTAACCATTGATTTGGAGACATTGACTAATTATTTTATTTGAAATCACAGTCATCATCATTCCTAATACCATTGCTGCTCAATGTTCCAAATTTAATGCCAAAATATCAATCCCAATAAACATGCTTCTTAAGCAGTTTCCTGAGCACATTGACCAATTACAACACAATAACTCAGTCAGTCATAGAATATGTCAACACCATTGCAACAATATGTCCCCAATTTGATGGTAAAATTACTCTCACAGGTGTGTATGATATTTTAACCATTGATTTGGGGACATTGACTGATCATTTTATTTGAAATCACAGTCATCATCATTCCTAATACCATTGCTGCTCGATGTTCCAAATTTAATGCCAAAATATCAACTCCAATGAATGTGCTTTTTAAGAAGTTTTTTGAGCACATTGACCAATTAAAACAGAAGAACACAGTCAGTCATAGAATATGTCAACACCATTGCAACCATATGTCCCCAATTTGATGGTAAAATTATTCTCACAGGTGTGTATAATATTTTAACCATTAATTTGGGGACATTGACTGATTATTTTATTTGAAATCACAGTCATCATCATTCCTAATACCAGTGCTGCTCGATGTTCCAAATTTAATGCCAAAATATCAACTCCAATGAATGTGCTTTTTAAGAAGCTTTTTGAGCACATTGACCAATTAAAACAGAAGAACACAGTCAGTCATAGACAATGTCAACACCATTGCAACAATATGTCCCCAATTTGATGGTAAAATTATTCTCACAGGTGTGTATGATATTTTAACCATTGATTTGGGGACATTGACTAATTATTTTATTTGAAATCACAGTCATCATCATTCCTAATACCATTGCTGCTCGGTGTTCTAAATTTAATGCCAAAATATCAACTCCAATGAATGTGCTTTTTAAGAAGCTTTTTGAGCACATTGACCTATTAAAACAGAAGAACACAGTCAGTCATAGACAATGTCAACACCATTGCAACAATATGTCCCCAATTTGATGGTAAAATTATTCTCACAGGTGTGTATGATATTTTAACCATATATTTGGGGACATTGACTAATTATTTTATTTGAAATCACAGTCATCATCATTCCTAATACCATTGCTGCTCAATGTTCCAAATTTAATGCCAAAATATCAATCCCAATAAACATGCTTCTTAAGCAGTTTCCTGAGCACATTGACCAATTACAACACAATAACTCAGTCAGTCATAGAATATGTCAACACCATTGCAACAATATGTCCCCAATTTGATGGTAAAATTATTCTCACAGGTGTGTATGATATTTTAACCATTGATTTGGGGACATTGACTGATTATTTTATTTGAAATCACAGTCATCATCATTCCTAATACCATTGCTGCTCGATGTTCCAAATTTAATGCCAAAATATCAACTCCAATGAATGTGCTTTTTAAGAAGTTTTTTGAGCACATTGACCAATTAAAACAGAAGAACACAGTCAGTCATAGAATATGTCAACACCATTGCAACCATATGTCCCCAATTTGATGGTAAAATTATTCTCACAGGTGTGTATGATATTTTAACCATTAATTTGGGGACATTGACTGATTATTTTATTTGAAATCACAGTCATCATCATTCCTAATACCATTGCTGCTCGATGATCCAAATTTAATGCCAAAATATCAATCCCAATAATTATGCTTCTTAAGCAGTTTCCTGAGCACATTGATCAATTATAACAAAAGAACACAGTCAGTCATAGAATATGTCAACACCATTGCAACCATATGTCCCCAATTTGATGGTAAAATTATTCTCACAGGTGTGTATGATATTTTAACCATTAATTTGGGGACATTGACTGATTATTTTATTTGAAATCACAGTCATCATCATTCCTAATACCATTGCTGCTCGATGTTCCAAATTTAATGCCAAAATATCAACTCCAATGAATATGCTTTTTAAGCAGTTTTCTGAGCACATTGACCAATTAGAACAAAAGAACACAGTCAGTCATAGACAATGTCAACACCATTGCAGCAATATGTCCCCAATTTGATGGTAAAATTATTCTCACAGGTGTGTATGATATTTTAACCATATATTTGGGGACATAGAACAATTATTATGTGTGAAATCACAGTCATGAACAATCAAAAAACCGTTGCTGTAAGATGGCCGTTATTTGACAGCCAAATATCTCAGACATGTTTACGCTATTTTAAACATTTGTATGGTCGCATTAACCAATTATGATCAAATAATGTGCAGTTTTAAGCCATGTAAATTCATCATGCCAAGATGTCTCAATTTGATCACAGAACTATTATCACATATGCATATGACTTTACAATTTTTTGTAAGTTCACTTACAGTCACTAATCATTTCAAAGCATCTGGGCTGTGGGAAAATCTCTCTAATTTAATAGCACAAATATCACAGGAAGTTTTAGTTATATTTGAACCATTAGCTTGAAAAAATTGATCTATAATTGTAAGTGCACACTTATTCGCCAACCATCTTAAAGCGAATGTGTGAGAAGACTTCACCAATTTTGTGCTAAAACTAATATTGCAACTGCGAATGATTTTGCTTTTATTAGTTTGAAACATTGATCAATCATTACCAATCTACACACAGTGATCAAGCATCTCATAGCTATTGTGACAAGATGTCCCCAAATAGATGCTAAAATACCATCACCAGTGTTTATAATTATGTAACTATTCTGGGAAGTTAGCCAATATGCAACTCCGCTCACAGTCGTACAACAGCTCAAAGTATCTGTAATAAAATGTCCCTATTGCTCGCTTCATTATCTCCACAAAGCTTGTATGATTTTTTAACCATTTGCTTGGGGATATTGAGCAATTATTACAAAAGCAGTTTGAGTGATATAGCATCTCAACGCCATTGTGCTATGTTGTTGCTAATTTGAGGCTTCAAATATAACCACGAGTTTGCATGATCTTTTAACCATTGGTTTGAAATAATTGTCAAAATTTACTGGTGCATAAATAGTATTAATTCATATCAAGGATGTTACAAAAAGTTTCCTTCAGTTTGTTGTTACATTTGATGACAAAGAATAAAATATCTCTAATTTGGAAAGATGAATACCGCAACAAATACTTATTATATTACAACCATTAGTTTGGAACATTACACAATGATTATAAGAGCACAATTAGTCGCCACCAATCTCAAAACATTTGTAATAAGATGTTCCCAAATTGATGGTAAAAATATCAGTGCATGAACATTAGCTTGTATGGCCATTGGTTTAAAAACATAAAGCAAATATCATAACTGTACATACAGTCATAAAATTTCTCAATGCTGTTTCAATAACTACGAATATTATCAAAACCGTTAATTAAAATACAACCATTACTTTTAGAATATTAATGAATAAATTAAGTATACTTTCATCCATAAAAAATTCATGAAACATTGAGAAATTGGAGGTGTGTTTGTTGTTTCAACGATTAATTTTGCAAACATTAGTTTAACCAAATAATAGAAATAGCATTGCGATAATATATCCTCATTTCGATTTTGGAATTATTATCATGGGTGTGTATGACATTGAACCTATTAGTTTGGGATTTTTACCAATTCTTGTACGGAAATTATTAGGTGTATTAAAAAATATTTATTTTCTTTCAAATATTTGCATGATAGAAACTATTGAGCCTATAATTGGCACAGATACACAAGACAACAACACTAATGCAATACAAATATAATATAATTTGTGTACAGCTAAAAGACAATTTTGCAACTAAAGGTGATTTGCTGTCCGCTAAGTAGGTATTTGCCAGAATTATTTATCTTCAGAATCTGTAAAACAAAATACAACCTGTCAAACACATTTCACTTGCTATGCCTGTTTGGCTTTTAATTCATATTGAAGTTTTTAAAAATAAAAATAGACAGTAACTATCAAATTCTTTAAGTATTTAATAAATTTTTAAGTATAACATTTCAACGTGAAACCTTCGGCAATATTTTACTAAGTCAGTATTGTTTATGATAATAATCATCTATGTGAGCAACATCCAATAATATGAAATATTTTGAAAAGGTGATTCGTCTTTACCGCTAACTGTTGTTCACATTACTTTTTCGATTCAAAACGCATGGCATAATTCTTTGGCAACTGTGCAGTAAGTTGATGAATTGTGAAAGCTGTTTAGATTGGCAAATATGTACGCATGTCTTTAAAAAAATGGGCATAGTGGAAACCATGTGATATAAAATAAAAGTGAGCATGACCATCAGATGTTGCAAATAAAGTTTAAAATCTTGTGCCTAGGTAGATTTTTGACAAATTATTTGCAGTGTCTGTGAGATTTACAAGCTACCATTTCATTAACAACATGTCTCACTCACTGAATCTGCTTGGTTTTTAGCTAACCATAAAGCCGCGCACAGAATAGAATATTATAGAACTGCGTAGACAGAAAATGCTAAGTTCATTTAGTATTTGTAAAGCGTCTATGCTATTGAGCACAAACTTTATAAGAGTTTAGGATCTTATTTGTCTTTGATTTAGTGTACAAGCAGAAAATGTTATAATCTTGTCATTGTGCAAGAGCAGCGCTGAACTTTACTGATTGCAGTATTGAATAAGTCTCTTTGTTCCCTAAGTTTAATTGATCCTTCTTCAATATTACATAATCATAAGCAGAACAAGACATGTTCAATGTATGACAGGCAAAGTTTCAACAGTCATAAACATGTTGGCTCAGAAAACTCTCAAACAGAGCAGAAAGTTTATTAATGCTGTGAGAGTTTTTCAAAGCAATTATTAATAAAAAGGGGTGGCTATATACATGTATGAGCTACGCAAAGTAAAGTGAGATGAGTTTTCCAATTTTTAAAACTATAGGTAAGCTTTCCAACAGAGGTAGTAAATGGCCAGCTATAGAATAATTCTAAAAAAAATGTTTAGTTCAAATTAGCAATCACAATAGAACAATAAGTAGGTTATTGCACTATTGCTATTGATATCTAAAATTATTTTGTTACAATGCAATTTCTAAAAAGACTTGTGTAGTTTTTCAAACAAAATTACAAAATGACAAAACAAGAGTTTTGGCTTGTGACCTTCCTTGAGTAAAAGACCAAAAGTAATAACTTTGTCAGCAGTAATAACAAACAGTTGACAAGGATCTTCAGGCAATTTTGCAAGTGTGCTTGTGCGAATTTTTAACAAGGGATCTACCAGTTGGTAATTATTGGTGCTCATCACAAGTTTTTGTTTAACTTCGTGTCTAAATCATCAGAAATATTTTTGCAAATTGGTATCATTCCTGCAGACTTTTTATTATTATGAATTTTATAAGCAATTATCAGCCTCTCTTGCTTCATATAAAATTAGCATTGTAATTAAAACCGTTAAATATTTTTAAGTGTAGTATGTTATGGAGAGCATATCTTTAAAGAAAAAATTTCTTCTCTGGATGAGAGGCTGTGTGAAAGTCGCAAACCATATGATCTTATTATTGCCTGCAAGTAACCGTATTGCATAATTTCCTTTGTTCTATTAATAGATCTTGTTGCTGTTTGATGTTGCATCATGATTACCTGGACCCTTGCTGCTTAATGTTTAGCAGAAAATAAGTGGAAAGTAAAAATATTTACTTGGTTCAGGAGATTCTCTACCAACACTGAAAGTATACCAAAACGACGGATATTAAACAAAAATTATTACAAAAACAACGACACTAGAAAACAACTTTGCAATAATCACTCACTATTAAAGTTTTTGCTGTGCAAGCCGGTACATCAACCGAACTATCTAATGTGATGCAAAAGAAAAAAAACTTTGAAAGTGTGATATTCCAGCAATCAACTTTGAGAATCATGCATTTTGGGTTTAAAAGATTTTTTCCAATTGCAATTTAAATTAAAAACTAAAGCAAATCAGTAAATACATGACTTCAAACCTTCTATAGTTAGGGTGATATAATTCTATTGACTATCATAATTTTCTTCTGGTATAAGTTGCTCATGGTTAAATTGCATTAAAATTGTCAAAATACTAAATTTCTCTTGAGAAATTGAAAAAGGTTTTATAAGAAATACCCTTCATATTTGTTTTAAAATGTAACTGTTCAACTCTTTGTAAATTCGAGAGTCCAATTAAAGAATTAATTTGTGTTCCATATTACGTTTTGTTTTTCATAATGTTATCAAATAAATCATTTGACAATATTGCCCTATGTCAGTATAGCGTATGATAATAGTAGTCTATGCGAACAACATCAATTTAGATGAAATATTTTAAAAATATGATTTGTCTTGATTGTTAGCTTTTGTTCATTTTAATTTTTCTATTTAAGATGCATGTGATAACTCTTCAGAAACTATGCAGTGATTTGATGCACTGCGAAAGCTGTTTAGATAGGCAAATATGTACGCATTTCCTTAAAAGATGGGCTTAGTGAAAATCATGTGATCTGAAATGAACGTGAGCACGACTATCATTAATCCAAAACAAATGTAATATTTCCTGTTTGAGGCTAGCTAGGTGATGTTGCAAATAAAGTTTAAAACCTGGCACCTGGGTAGATTCTTAAAAACTATTTGCAGTGTCTGGGGATTTTGAAGCCACCATAGCATTTACAACATGTCTCACTTGCTGAGTCTGCTTGCATTTTAGCTAACCATAAAGCTTTGCACAGAATAGAATACTGTAGAGCAAAGTAGATAGAAAATACTAAATTCATCAAATATTTGTAAATTGTATATGCTAGCAAGAGCAAACTTTATGAGAGTAAACATTTGATTTGTCTTTGATTGGTGTATAAAGCATCAAACGTTATAATCCTGTTATTGTATATGACCATCAGTACTGAATAAGTTTCTTTGTTCTCCAGATTCAACTCCTGATTCTTCGATATTACATAATCATAAGCAAGACACTACAGGCTCAAGGTATGACAGGCAAAGATTGAGAAGCGATAACATGTTGGGTCAGACAAATCGCAAACAGCATCAAATATTCACTAATGCCGTGAGACTTTTTCAAAGTAATTATGGAAAAAAGAGCAACTATCAGTAACACAAAGTACAATTAGATGGGTTTTCCAAACATTGAAACTGTAGATAAAATTTACAACCAAAGTTGTCAATGACCAGTTATAAAATAATTCTCATAAAACTGATTAGTTCAAATTAGCAATCACAATAACAATAGAACAATAAGTAAATTATTGCACTATTGATATCTAAAATTAGTTTGCTACACTGCAATCTATAAAAAATTCTTGCGAATGTCAAATAGGATGTTTCCATGGGAAATATTTGACAACATTGATCTATGTCTGTATAGTTTATGTTAACAGTGATCTTTGTGTGCAACATCAATTCAGATGTAATATTTTGAAAATATGATCCGGCTTGATTATTACAGGTGGTTCACTTTATTTTCTCTATTTAAAACATATAACATTACTCTTTGGCGCCTGAGCAGTAATTTGATGCATTTTGAAAGCTACTTATATTGGCAAATAAGTACGCATTTTCTTAAAAAGATTGGCATAGTAAAAACAATACGATTTAAAGTGAATGTGAACATGAGTATCATTAATACAAAACAAATACAATTTGTTCTGTTTGAGGCTAACTGGGTGATATTGCAAATGAAGTTCAAAATCTCGCGCCTAGGTAAATTATTGACAAATTATTTGCAGTGTCTGTGAAATTTACAAGCTACTATTTTATTAAAAACATGTCTCACTCACTGCATCTGCTTGGTTTTTAATTAACAATAAAGCCTTGTGCCAATAGAATATTATAGAACGGAGTAAATGGAAAATAATAAACTCATTGAATATTTGTAAATTGTATAGCACAAATTTTATGGAAGTAAACATCTTATTTGTCTTTGATTTGGTGTGTAAAGCATCCAATGTTATAATCTTGTTATTACAGATGACCAGCAGTACTGAATAAGTTTCTTTGTTCTCTATATTTAACTTGTGGTTCTGCGATGTTACATAATCATAAGCAAGACACTGCAGGCTCAAGGTATGACAGGCAAAGGTTGAGAAGCGATAATATGTTGGCAAACAAATCTCAAATAGCACGAAAATTTTACCAATGCTGTGAGAGTTTTTTAAAGTAACTATTAGAAAAACAAGCAACTATGACCAACAAAAAGTTAAATGAGTCGGTTTTTCAAACATTAAAACTGTAGGTAAGCTTTCCAACAGAAGTAGTCAATGGCCCGCTATAGAATAATTCTCATAAAACTGTTTACTTCAAATTAGGAATCACGATAACAACAGCACCATAATTAATTTATTGCCCTATCGCTATTGATATCTAAAATTAGTTTGTTACAATGCAATCTATAAAAAATAATTGCAAAGTTTTTGGAACAAAATTAAAAATAGCAAAATAACAAACGTTTACCTGTAAACTTTTTTAATTAAAACAGCGCACGTAATAACTTTGTCAAGAATAATTAAAAAAACAGTTAACAAGAAATTGCTAGCAGTTTTGCCAGTGTGATTTTGAAAATCTTTGACCAGGGATCTACTATTTGGTATTTTTTGGTGATCAACAAAAGTTTTGATTTCATTTTGTGTTTTAATTATAAAAAATGTTTTTCTTTATATTGGTCTAACTTCTTTAGATTTTTTATTGTTGTGAATTTTAACAAATGGTAGCAGCCTCTCTTGCTTTATATAAAACAAGCAGATTGCCCGATTTTGCACGGGTAATAAAAATGACGGTTTCAAATGAAGGTGTTTTTTTTTATTTCTGCGTACTGCATTTATTTCTGTGTCCTTTTTATATATTTGTGTAATTTATACTGTGCCTGTTTCAGTTCTACTACAGCTCTCTACTGATTGTAATATTCTTGCTTATCATATCAATCAAGCTTATGAGAGAGTCATGTAAGTTATGCATTGTTATGTTAAAACAATGCATACTTATTATAAATGAACATACAATAAAAGACAAAAAGACACTGATATTTATATATAGATTTTCAGTATGCATTGCTTATTTGCTGAGACGTTAGCTAAGCGCATTTGGCTTTGTATCGTATAACAAACAAAGTTTCATGCATTCACTGAACCGTATTAGGCTCTTACATATATACACTACTGAAATCCAGCTAAAATTATATATGATGAATACTACAATAAAATTTTTAAAAAATTTTAATCTGTTGCATTCCCATGAACGAAGTAAAAATAAACATTAAAAAAATCATTCATGTTGACGATTATTTGCGGTCAGTATTTCACACCCATTTAACACCCCAAAAAATATTTTTATTGTTTGCGAGTATGCAAAAACACTTTGCCTTTTTGTATACCTAATTTTTTGCCAATTTCATGTGCTTGGTGGACAATTTCATGTGCAATCTCATGTGCACACTTTCACAATTATGCTATTAAAAGTTATGCATGACTTCATTTCTACTTCAAACTCAGTTCAAAAGTTCTATAGTTGCCTATGAAATCTTTGTTGAGTAATAAATATACATATTATGACACTTTTTTAATTTACTTTTAGGAACTATTAATGATGATACACATGTATGATGTACAAAGGATAACTCAGCGTTAGGCCATTAGCGATTGACATAAACAGACAACAAATTTAATTACGTTACTGAATTAATTTTGTTGCCGTATCTCATTTTATACTGCTAGCAATGCCAGTTATCAACATATTTACATTGCGTCAGCATGAGTTAACTATTATAAACAAAAGTAAAAAGAACAGGTGAGGTGATGACAAGCACTTTTTCAAAAATCCAAAAGCCAAAAAGAATTAAATATATTCATTAAATGTTGACACTGCTGCTTAGTTTTACACATTGATAACCGCAATTGATTAAACTAGAAACTTGTATAATTCCATTGTTTTCAAGCCATACATGAAAAGCAAGCCTAGGGACATAGGAGTTAAATTACAATCAAGCTTTAGATAAAAGATTGGTATTGTTAACATACTCAATATAAACTTGATGAAATATATATATTTTCTAAAACAACTATAAGTATTTTCAATGAGGAGCGATAAATGTATGGCAGAATTTTACATCTAGCTGTTTCATTCTCTAAAGATATACTACCTTGTCAAACAGCAACGAAAGTTTTTTAGTGGAGCTGATGAAAGAATACTACATAGTAAAAAAGTTCAATGATGGACCGTTGGTCTGAGAAAGAAAAAACAGAAAATTTCATTGAATTCTAACAACATACAGATCTCAGATTACAAATTTGCAGAGACACTTGAAATTGGTTTAATAATGTTTGTTTTAAATGTTTTGAACAAAAATTATCAGACATTCAAATTAACTTTTAAAATATATTTTAAATCAGAATTTTGACCATTATTATTCATAGATATAGGAAAAATGTAAACGAGTTAGAGAAAGCATTGGAGGCTACATGTTTTATTTTAATATTTTATTCAGTCTAAAAATATCAAGGAAGGATGATGTAGTAAAGTTCTTGCAAAGACATACAATGGATCAAGATTTGAAGTCAATAAAGTACATGTACAGAGATCTTATGCTTAAGACTATGTGAAATTAACCTGAGATTTTATGCAGCTATAACTTATGTAAGAAATGTACGTAATGAATTCAAACAAATCTTTTGTATAATAAAGCGCAATTTTTTTTAATTGCGTATAAACTACAACCATACTAAAAATAAAAGCTAGTAAGTAAAGAAGGATGCATATGTGAGAATATTTGAAAAAAGTACAAGAGCTCTCAAGGATTATTAAAGGCCTGAACTATTGAAGGAAGCAAACGAGACACACTTTCAAATGTCTTCTGAGCGTGTATAACTGCTGACCAAATACATTATATTGTAAAAAAAACTCTGCAAATGCTAAACTACAAAATACATTTGTAATGCAGAAGAGCAAATATAGCCTTTAGCTAAACATAAGTTCAAAAATAGTATAAACGCTCAATTTGCTTCTGAAGCTACATTTAAAAAAAACTCACAAATATTGTGACTTTTCACTCACAAATATTGTGAGTTTTCATCTCTTGTAATTTCATTCTTGTAGCAACTCGCAAATATTGTGAGTTTTTACAAGGTAGAAATTAGCTCCCCAATAAGATATAATGTCCCCAATTGTTAGGTAAAAAGTTTCTATGAGAAGAAAACTCCGAAAATATTTGCCTACTAACAAATGGAAACATGTCAAATGTGTGGAAGAATTTAACAAACTTAATGGGGACTTACATATTTTTACACACACCCACACTCACAGATGTTCTCGTACAAATGCAGGTAATTGGGGACAGTGCTCAGATTTTGTCGGGAGTTGGATTAAACTATATATTTTTTAGTTTTTTATAAGAAAAAAGGGTTTAAAAGATTGGGGACGTCCCCAATTTCCGAACGTCCCCAATTTGTCTGTTAAATTCTGGTGTGAGTCCCCAATTGCATGCATTTACAAGTTCACACACACACACACACACACACACACACACACACACACACACACACACACACACACACACACACACACACACACACACACACACACACACACACACACACACACACACACACACACACACACACACACACACACACACACACACACACACACACACACACACACACACACACACACAATGATTGCCGTTTATATAGTAGACTAGCTGCATTACCCGTTTACAGGAATAGATTCACGCGCAGCATAAGGTTTATTGAGAGTTGTCTTTCATACTGTAAAACAACTCCAAATATGCAGTTACATCTCCCTCTCTCCATCTCTCCCTCTTTCCCCTCTCTCCCCTCTCTCTCCCTCCCTCTTTCTCTCCCTCTCTCTCTCTCCCCCCCCCCCTCTTCTCCTCGCTCTCCCTCTCTCTCTCCTTCTCTCCCTCTTTCCCCTCTCTCTCTCTCTTTCCGTCTCTCCCTCCCTCTTCCCCCTCTCCCTCTCTCCCCCTCTCTCTCCCTCTCTCCGTCTCTCCGCTCTCTCTCCCTCTCTCTCTCCCCTCTCTCTCTCTCTCTCTCCCCCCCCCCTCTCCTCCTCGCTCTCTCCTTTTCTCCCTCTCTCCGTCTCTCTCCCTCTCTTCCCTCTCTCCCTCCCTCTTCTCCCTCTTTCTCTCTCTCTCCCTCTCTTTCCCCCCCCCTCTCCTTCTCGCTCTCCCTCTCTCTCTCCTTCTCTCTCTCTCTCCGTCTCTCCCTCTCTCCCCTCTCTCTCCCTCCCTCTTCCCCCTCTCTCTCCCTCTTTTTTTCCCTCTCTCTCCTCCCCCCCCCCCTCTCCTCCTCGCTCTCCCTCTCTCTCCCCTTCTCTCCCTCTCCCCTCTCTCTTTCTCCCCCCTCTCCTCCTCGCTCTCCCTCTCTCTCTCGCCCTTTCTCTCCCTCTCTCTCTCTCCCTTAGTTCAACGCAACACATGCGGATAGACAACATTTTTGGTTTTTTTTGTCGGGCGTATGAAAAAGCAGTTTTCGGCGTGTGCCTACTTTTGAGCAGGCGACGTATAGCTGGTCATGGCTGATGCAGGGTAACAGTAAGTCGATAGCAGCTGCTCTCTTTTCACAATAGCGTATCACAACGCTCGGAGTACTCGTGAAAGTTCTGTAATAGTAAGTTACAGTAGGCCTACTCGTAGCTGGAAAAAAATTAGTAACTCGGCTGCTGAAGGAAATGAACATGACCCACTATCACGAACAGCGGCAAATCCAACGTTATTAAGTAGTGGAGATGTGGCAATTCATAGACAATACAACATCGTATAAGAAACACTTACCTTTTTGATGTGGAAATTTAGTAGGTGAGAAATGCGTTTTTCCAGTGGCTCCAAGAAACAAACGTTTACGTGACCTTCTCGGTACACGTTGGCAGTAAATGTTAATTGCATGTAAATAACTACTCGTTAATTTATTTTATTTAATGAATAGTATATTTGTATAGCTGTATAGACACCTTTGTATAGGCCGCAGAACTCAGGAAAGGTGCTTTTAAACACGGCAGAAAATTTGCCGTTTAAAAAGCGTGCTAACCGGGGATTTCGGTTAATGCGCTCGAGCGGTGAAAGAAAAACAACAGAATCGCCACACCTTTATTTAAGCCGCTTGGCTCAAATCGTCAGAGAAAAGTAGCGGCTAATAGTCCATATTACGAAATTACGATATCGTGATGCTTAATATCACAATTTGTAGTTGTCTTTCCTTGAGATCAAACATGTTCAGTGTAAAAGTTTGAGGTCTTTTTCTCCTCGCCTCTCCTGTGTTATGCATTGTCGTTATTAAGTATTGTAGCCTTACCAGCATTCACTCGCCTCGTCGCTTGTTTAAGGTTAACCATAACATAAAAAACTTCCGTTTCTTTACTTATCTTCTCTCTATAAGGCTCAACCAATTTTTCATACTGTAACCAGCCCTTGAAATCAAAGGCATACAGCAGCTGAAATCAAAAGCAAAATTTAATAATGGTTTTAAACTATCTTTGTTTTTGAATTTTAACATACTGATAGTACTATTAGTAATAGAGGTAATAGTAGCATTAGTAACAGTATTAGTGGTAGCCGTGGTGTTAGTAGTAGTAGTAATAGTAGTAGTAATACTAGTGACAGTACTAGTAGTAGTGGTAATACTAGCAGCAGTAATGATCATAGTAGTAAAAATAGTAGAAATATTAGTTATAGTAGCAGCAATTATAGTAGCAGCATCACCTCTCGTTATGGCCACATTGTAAAGAATATGTCAGCAAATCAGCAGTATGACCAATTTATGTTTTATATTTCAGCATAGTAATTGTTATAGTTATCATTCAGTACTCCATATGACTTGAATGTCTCAAAAATAAAGTCTGGTATTTTTGTTCTTATTAGATACATTCGTATATATTTTAGCCGGAGTTTATAGAATGTGGATGGTGCCATGCCTTAACCAATATACCGAAACTCGCAACAATTATTTATATTGATTTACTGCTAAAAGAGACAAGTTATCTGGTATTTGTTTAGTTAAGTTCTAAAATATGCAAAGTACATATTTACTAAAAACTCTAAACGACCTAACTTCTAATAATTATTTTCATTTTTAAACAAAGTTTCCAGATCTGTTTTACTAAGTCAATTTTGTAATTCTTCCAGTGGCATGATGCTATAAACAGATATTTCTGACATTTTTGAAGTTGTGTTCACTCTCATAAAACCTCTCTTCTCCAAGATGACTTGTTAAAAGCAGTTGCAGCTGAATATTTTAATTACAATTAATCAATCAAGTGGTTTATGAGTGCCCTATAGCGGATTATATTATCTGTACCTCCATGTAAATAACAACATTTCCACCGCCTTAACCTACTTTAAACGTACAACATACACAAACAAACCTTAAAAATTGTCAACTACAAGTTGCAAAATACTTTCAAAGCAACCATTTTAGACTTAGAAATCAAAAATATCTAATGCTAAAAAACCCTTCAAAGAGACATACATGTAAAATAATGTTATTGTCAGAAACAGATGACGCATAAGTCACTTATTCCTGTTTGCCAAGTTTCTACAGTTGCTCTGGTTATTCCACTCATCTGCAAAGAGGTGGCTCTGAACAGTTTGAAGTGACTCAGGATGATTGATACTTTCACAAAAACTACAAACAGACTTCTTGTTGGTTTTTCTGGTTACTGTGTAGCTGTGGTGCCACTAATGGTACCTGTAATAGGCAGCGTCATAATTCATTAGATATTGGAGATATTTCCCTAAAGCCTCTATTGATGAGAAGTTGTAGTCCTGAATAAATGAATCGAGAGGAGCAACATCAGTATACTCTTCAATTGATAAAAAAACCGAGAGCTACAGGAATAAAATAACCTTTGTTTTCTAAAGTCTTCCAAAACTTTTCTGTTATGTAGTCTTTGCATAAAGAATTCTCAAAAGCTAAGTAAAACCGGTATTGCGAGTGCACCTTCGCTTCACATGTAATATCAACTTTTGTTGGACGCGGCTGATGATTAGTGCAGCTTCCGAATATGTCTCCATTTACATATGTTAAAAGAAGCTTCATAACCTCTAGTCTATTATACTGATGAGAGCCACAGTTGGAGACATAAGCCTACGCCTCTTTTGTCTTATTTTTAGCATAGTCAACAACACCCTCTGAAGTATTCTCAGCTTGTTGTTTCATAAAACCATAAGAAAACTGTGCAAGAATAGAATCTGGTGAGTAGGTCATGCTTCCATTAAATGAGTTGATGACTTTGTTGAATCTGTTGTGAGAGAAGGCTGGTGATTCCATGCTGAAAACAAACCAGAGTTTTCGCTCACAATTGTGACCGAAGATGAGGACATCAGCTTGTTGGGCATAGTTGGTGTTATTTAAACTGTGTCTGAATACGCAGTTTGAATATTGACAATCTTCAAAGTTCAACTTCTTGCTCAACGATCGTCCACTCTGATCAATGCTCAGTATTAGCTTCATCTGCTCTACCCTCACTACTCCCTCAGAGTTATTCGACTGTGTTTCCATTTTACTCCTCTGGCTCATGTCTTCAGTTGTACTCTGGGTAGAGAATACTTCACTTTCTCGCTGCTGATGGTTCTTTACTAAATTCTTATACACGTAGTTGTTAGTATGTTTATGTAATACAACAGCAAGGCAAATGAAGATTATTACAGCGATACAAAATTTTCTCAACAGCTGATCCATTATTGACAACTCCCATACAGCTTTACCTGTAAAATCAATTCTTAAAATTTATATTATGATAGAAGCGATTACTGTCTGTCCATCCGTCCGAAGTCATGGTTAGAGGTTATAATATAACATTGTTTTGTACTCATATTCACAGTTATCTTCTTCGTACCTTGGCACATTGATACCTGCACCAATCAACAGCTTTACATCATCTATATATATATATATAAATCTCAGTGTAAGTGTGAATGTTATTTTGTGATTCTGTAAATCAGTGTGTCTGGCTATAGCTTTTAAAATCTTGGAATGAAAAGCTCACACCGTGATGGATTTGAACTCACAAAGATTGCAACCACATGTTTGTAAAACAATCATCTAACCACAAGTCTACGAAGGCTCTTATAATATTAGAGCTTTTACTATATACTCAATACCCTTTTCTCGATTTCACTCACTAAATGATATATTAGTTGATACATTGCGCCTACAGGTTAAGATGCCCCTGTTATAAAACATTTTTTGCTTATGCCTATGAAACACAATGCGTTTTTGTTTCGCCATATTAGGGCAATCTTGTTTTAAGCCAAGCGATATTAATAAAAAGTTCTCTCGAATTAAAAAGTTGACAATTGTTGCATGACAAAACAACAACTTTCCTTTGATTTTCTCAGTTCGTATTAACTGTGTCAATAACAAATCATCTGTTTTGTAGTTTACATACTTTTTATTTATTTCACATATACACTTATTTGCTCTCCAAATTTATTTCATACCCTCAAAACACTTTTTTCCAGCAACACTAAGTTTTCCTTCAATTTGATTATAGCACATTAATTTATAGCGAGATTTTGATGCTTACTTTGTGTTCCACAATCATTAAATACAAACAATATGTGCTTCTTCTCCTTATATAGATTACCTTTTGCATTTGTTTTTTTTAAGTGCTTTTAATTTATAACCATTATCTTTTTATTTTGTAATTTTGAAATGTGTTGCTTCAATTTCAAATGTGTGACTATAACGACACGTATTCAAATTTATTTTCCAAAGGGCATTCACTTAAAATTGCAAAACTAAAACCTTTTTACATGAAAACGCTCGAGTAGGGTTTGCGGCATTTGCCTCTACATTCTCTCCCCATTCAGTCAGACAAAGTACCTTTGTGCGCTTTATAGATGTGTGTAATTTCAATATATTTTACCTTATCTTATATGAAGAACAAGTAACATCGTATTCAAAGTTTTAATAGATAACTTTTGCTGCAACAGGAACTCTTTTCATACACACTCTTCCATGTAATAATACTAATTGCTATTAAAAATTCAACATATTCATTATTTTGTTTTGTTTACAATATCGAACAACTTTTTGTTGTAATCGTTGCAGCAAAACAGATTATTTAGCCATTATTAGAATTATTTCTTATTCAAACACTTTTATAGCTGTTTCATTTTTTCTTTTTAATTTATGTTTAATTTTAATTTATTTTAACTGAAAAAAGCATTTTACACATGATATGAAGTTTAAAAGTTAGAATGGTAAATGTTGCAAATGTTAAACAGAAATAAATTTTCGAGCATTCTTCTAGATAGGGAATAATTATCATCATCAGAGAGTAATTACGTAAATAGTTATTCTCTCATGCCATACACTACACGCAGCCTATCAGCAGCCTGATTACATAAGTAGCCTAGCATGCTGTCACTGGATACTTTGCTTACAATTTAGTTACTTTGATATATAGTGGGTTTATCAGTTAAGTTTATACAGTCAAAGTCTGTTGTGAACAGTTGAATCTCCAATTTTTGTCACCAAAAAATTTCTCAAATTCAATCAAAAAACAGTTTGAACGTATTAAGTAAATATAAAAACAATTTAATTATGTATGAAGAGGTTTGACCGTACCTACATACATAACTACTTACCTATCTACTAATATACATGACTAGAGAGCGGTATGATGAGTTGACTGAGTGCCAGCCTCAGTTGTTTATATGATAATAAAATAATTAACACCAAACCCAGAATCAGAATTATTTTCGTTGTTTATATTGTTCTTAAATATTTGTAGGTGAAATCATATAGTTCTGCAGGTTTGTGATAATTCAATTAACTTTTGTTTATTCAGCTTTGCTGTTAACCAGATCTACAATAGGCCTATTGGTTAAAGGTCATGCCATGGCTTTGGCAGCAATCAATTTTGGCCGATGAGTAGACAAGGAGAGATACAGCAAAACGAAGCTTGCCTTGACTATGCTGGCAGCAAAGATTGAGTAAATGTAGTTGCCATAACTGAGGATGAACCAGATATGGTTTTACAGAAAGCTACTCAGTTTGCTGCCCACTAGTATAATGGTCACAATACCTAGTTTTATATCCGTAAAAATAGCGAGTGAAAATTCTTAAACTACCAAATAATTTTACAACAGTGGCAACAGAGTGTCAATTCTTTCGGTCATGTTTGAGTATGTCTTATAGGCTTTGCATATTTTATTAAAATCTTTTTGGTTAGTAACAAGGACAAGTCGGAATTCAAAGCATAGCTCAAATCATCCTCGGGTTGTTCAAATCTGCTGATGATCTTAGAAAAATGCCAAAGAAAATCAGTGTTTTTGCAGTTTAAATAGGAAGTGATGATTACTGATTTAGGCTTATCGCAGTTTGAAGTTGTCTTTCCTTGAGATCAATAGCACTTTGCGTAAGAGTTTAAGGTTTTTTACTCCTCCCCTATTCTATGTATTAGTTATTCTTGTTATCAAGTCTTTCAGCTTAGCAAGATAATTGTCTGCCTAGTTAACTGTCAAAGACTTAGTAATAGTAATAGTTGTGGCAGTAATAATAGTACTAGTTGTAGAAGGAGTAGTGGTAGTTGTAGTACCAGTGGTAGTAGGAGTAATAATAGCGTCAGTGACTATGGTCGCGGCGATAGCAATAACAGTAGTGGTAGTGTGGGCGCGTGTGTGTGCGTGTGTGTGCTTGTGTGCGCGTGCGTGTGCGAGCGTGTGGGTGCTTGTGCGTGCGTGTGCATGCGTGTGTGTGCGTGCGTGTGTGTGCGTACATGTGCGTGCGTGTGTGTGCGGGTGTGTGCGGATGTGTGCGGTGTGCGTGTGTGAGCGTGTGAACTTGTAAATGCATGCAATTGGGGACTCACACCAGAATTTAACAGACAAATTGGGGACGTTCGGAAATTGGGGACGTCCCCAATCTTTTAAACCCTTTTACAAGACTGTGTGTGTGCGTGTGTGCGTGTGTGTGTGTGTACACGTGTGTGTATAGAGGTGTGTTGTAAACTCTCAACTTTGTTCAATGCATAGGATTATACATGACGTGATTTCACTGGTTATTAGGCAGGTCCCAATTTTTAATGAGTACCGTGAAACCTAAAAGAACATCTCTGTTCTATTTCCATACCAACACGTTTAGCACAGTATTTATGAATGCAATAAAACATGAAAAATTACCGTATGATAGCAAGTAAAAGTACTGAACATCAACTGAAATGTTAAAAAAGACAATATAACATGGTATAATAAAATAAAACAGCATAAGCAACTGACCTGCAATCTCTAATAAATAATCCAATGGTAATTGACAAGTAGATGTTTAAATTGGGCTGCTTTCTAATAAAGCTAGTGAAACTTACAGCTATAAGCTAATCACCACTTTAGCTTATAACTCAACGCCGGCAACTATCATTGGTTAGCACGTATTAGGCCATCCTGACTCAGCATGAAATCTAGGAACACTAAACTAATAAACTTTAGCTACAGTGTATCTGTGTGTACGCATTTGTGCACATGTTTGTGTGTGCATGCATGTGTGTGAATGTGTGATTGTGTCATTGAATGCATGTGTCAACTTGTTTATGTAAAAATTATGCATGGTCACATCTTGACTGATTTCATTCAAACTTCATACGCATATGCTCTATGCCTTCAATAAGCTCATCAAAAAGTGTTTATTTTAAAACTTCACATGGTTCTTGAGAACCTGCCTCTTAACCAGTGATCTAATTAGAAACTCATGAATGTGCCTTCCCATGAATTCAGAACAATTGAGGTTAACAACCAGGAGTTAAAAATACTTCTCTACAGTGATACTAGTAATAGTCAATACAAAGTACAGTGATACTAGTAATAGTCATTATAAAGTACAGTGATACTAGTAATAGTCATTATAAAGTACAGTGATACTAGTAATAGTCAATATAAAGTACAGTGATATTAGTAATAGTCATTATAAAGTACAGTGATACTAGTAATAGTCATTATAAAGTACAGTGAAGCTAGTAATAGTCAATATAAAGTACAGTGATATTAGTAATAGTCATTATAAAGTACAGTGATACTAGTAATAGTCATTATAAAGTACAGTGAAGCTAGTAATAGTCAATATAAAGTACAGTGATACTAATAATAGTTATTATAAAGTACAGTGATACTAGTAATAGTCATTATAAAGTATGGTGAAACTAGTAATAATCATTGTAATGTACAGTGATACTAGTAATAATCATTATAAAGTACAGTGATACTAGTAACAGTCATTATAAAGTTTATTCACAGATATTTATATAATTGTAGATATGGGGTCGGCAATAGTAGCCGCGCACATCTCTAGATTACTTCTAGACAGCTGCCTTTTTACAACCATTCTCTCAAAATAAAAGCAGTTGCTAAAATCAATTTGAAATGAAAAATAAGCTACTATTGTTTTTAGTGTCTGTGTTAAAATAGTACCGCTACTACTTGGATTTCATAGAATAATAGGACTTGATAAGAAAATTTCTTCAAGTGTAAAAGATAGTTTGGTGGCTTTTGTTAAATTTTTAGCAGACTAATACTCGTTTCTTAAAGCGATTTCTCAGATTTCTTTTCCCAAGTCAACTCCTTAACCCTTCTCGTGTTGTCATGTTGCAAGCAAAACTTTCTGGCATTTTGTATTGGCAATTTCTGTCATTATTATGTTCACTCTCATAAGTCCTATGCTGCTCTTGCAACAGTATACTTCACAGTACTGATAAAAAAATCTTATGAAGTTCAGGATTTACTGATTACAGGCAATCACTAGCTGCCATTGTTTAGTAGTGAAACAACAGGAAGATGTTTTTTTAATAGACATATTTTGTGTAATTTGTTGCTTTTCTAATCCTGCCTAAGTATTATCGATGATTACATTTCATTAATTTTAAGAGACCAATCAAAAACTGAGTGAGCTGAGTGCACGATGATGAAATTACAAAAGAAAGTTATGATTATGAACAGCATAATGATTACTACAGATCAACAATTGTATTATTTCTTTATTTTTATTTCGTATTCTTTGAATGCTTCTAGTATATTAAGTATTTAAAGTTTTATCTGATTTGGCAAAAGTCTGGTGATTTCTCAACAATTATGAAAGTTAGGGAGCCAGAACACAGTCAAAATCTCAATAATGTGTAGCCATACATAGCCAGCTGATCATACAAGTTTATTTGGATTGATGACTTAGAGTTATTACCCGCTACACTGAATATTTTTATAATACTTGGGCTAATCTGAGAGATATTGTCTACAGTTCCATGTGCTTTAGCTACAAACTTATTACATTTGACCTGAATTATGATTCGTTAAAAGAATTACAGCTGACATATTATTACAACTTATCAATAAAGTGTTCAATGATTGCCTTTTAACATATGATATCATCTGTACTTGAATAACAACATTGCTTCTGCTGGCAACATGCTTTAAATATAAAACTCATACAAAGACACTCACAAATTTATATAAGGTATTGCAAATTATTTTTGAAGAAATAATTTTAATACTTAGATATTTGAGCTATTTTATGTGAAAAGACTGCTCAAATACATACACCCAAAAAATAATGTTACCACCATAAATAGCTGCTGCTTAAGTGACACATTCCTGTTTGACAAGTTCTTACAGGTGCTCTGGTCATTCCACTCGTCTGCAAAGAAGTGACTCTGGGCAGTTTGAAATGTCTCAGGATGATTGATACTTTCACAAAGACTACAAACAGACTTCTTGTTGGTTTCTCTGGTTATTGTGTAGCTGTGGCGCCACTCATGGTACCTGTTATAGGCAGCGTCATCATTCATTAGATATTGGAGATATTTCCCTAAAGCTTCCATTGATGAGAAGTTGTAGGCGTGAATAAATGAATTGGGAGGTGCAACATCAGTATACTCTTCAATTGATAAACCACCGAAAGCTACAGGAATAAAATAACCTTTGTTTTCTAAAGTCTTCCAAAACTTTTCTGTTATGTAATCTTTGCATAAAGAGTTCTCAAACGCTAAATAAAACCGATATTGTGAGTGCACCTTCGCCTCACATGTAATATCACCTTTTCTTGGACAAGGCCTTTGATTAGTGCAGCTTCCGAATATGTCTCCATTTACATACGTTAAAAGAAGCCTCATAACCTTTAGTCTATTATACTGATGAGAGTCACAGTTTGAGACGTAAGCATACGCCCCTTTTGTCTTATTTTTAGCGTAGTCGACAACATCCTCTGAAGTATTGTCAGCTTTTTGTTTCATAAAACCATAAGGAAAGTGGGCCGGAATAGAATCTCGTGAGTAGGTCATGCTTCCATTAAATGAGTTGATGACTTTGTTGAATCTGTTGTGAGAGAAGGCTGGTGATTCCATGCTGAAAACAAACCAGAGTTGTCGCTGCCGTACTTCAGTTGGAACTTGTAGCGTTATTTGCGTATAATTAGGACCAAAGATGAGGACATCAGCTTGCTGGGCATAATTGGTGTTATTTAAACTGTGTCTGAATACACAGTTTGAATATCGACAAGCTTTAAAGTTCATCTTCTCGCTCAACGATGGTCCACTCTGATCAATGCTCAGTATTAGCTTCATCTGCTTTGCCCTCACTACTCCTTCAGAGCTATTTGTTTGTGTTTCTATTGTACTCCTCTGCTGTATCACTTCAGTTGCACTCTGAGTTGAGAATACTTCACTTTCTTGCTGCTGATGGATCTTTACTAAATTCTTATACATGTAGTTGTTAGTATGTTTATGTAATACAACAGCAAGGCAGATGAAGATTATTACGGCGATACAGAACTTTTTCACCAGCTGATCCATTGTAGACAACTCTCATACAGTTTTACCTGTAAAAGCAATTCTTAAAATTATTACTATGATAGGAGCGATTACTGTCTGTCTATCCATCCGAAGTCATGGTTAGAGGTTATGATATAACATTGTTTTGGACTCATATTCACAGTTATATTCTTCGTACCCTGACACATTGACACCTGCACCAATCAACAACCTTACATCATCTATATATATATATATATCTCAGTGTATGCAAGAATGTTATTCTGCGATTCTGTAAATCGGTGTGTCCAGCTATAGCTATTAAAATCTTGGAATGAAAAGCTCACACCGTGAGAAGTTTGAACTCACGAAGATTGCAACCACAAGTTTGTAAACCAATCGTCTAACCACAAGTCTACGAAGGCTCTTACGATATTATAGCTTTTACTATATACTTTATACCCTTTTCTCGATTTCACTCGCTAAATGATATATTAGTTGATACATAGCGACTACGGGTTACGATGCCCCAGTTATAAAACATTTTTCTAGCAACACTAAGTTTTCCTTCAATCTGATTATAACACATTAATTTATAGCGAGTTTTTGATGCTTACTTTGTGTTCCACAATCATTAAATACGAACAATATGTGCTTCTTCTCCTTATATAGATTACCTTTTGCATTTGTTTTTTTAAGTGCTTTTAATTTATAATCATTATCTTTTTATTTTGTAATTTTGAAATGTGTTGCTTCAATTTCAAATGTGTGACTATAACGACACGTATTCAAATTTATTTTCAATTTTAATTTATTAATTTATTATTAATTATATTTAATTCAATATTATTCAATTTGACACAAGTCAAATTTATTTTCCAAAGTGCATTCATTTGAGATTGCAAAACTTAAACCTTTTCACATAAAAACGCTCGAGTAGGGTTTGCGGCATTTGCCTCTACATTCTCTCCCATTCAGTCAGACAAAGTACCTTTGTGCGTTTTATAGACGTGTGTAATTTCAATATATTTTACCTTATCTTATATGAAGAACAATTATCATCGTATTCAAAGTTTTGATGGATAACTTTTGCTGCAACAGGAACCTTTTTCATACACACTCTTCTATGTAATAATACTAATTGATATTATTACTTCAACATAATCATGATCTTTATTTTATTTTCTTAGTTTGTAATAACTGCAACAATATCAAACAATTTTTTTGTTGTACTCGTTTCAGCAAAACAGACTATTTAGCCATTATTAAAATTATTTCCCATTCTAACACTTTTATAGCTGTTTCATTTTTTCTTTTTAGTTCATGTTTAATTTTAATGTATTTTAACTGAACAAAGCACTTTACACATGATATGAAATTTAAAAGTTAGAATGGTAAATGTTGTAAATGTTAAATAAAAATAAATTTTCTGTGCAAAGACCTATTTTATCGAGCATTCTTCTAGATAGAGAATAATTATCATCATCAGAGAGTAATCATGTAAATAGTTATTCTCTTGCGCCATACAATACATGCAGCCTATCAGCAGCCTGATTAGATAAGTAGCCTAGCATGCTGTCACTGGTCACTTTGCTTACAATTTAGTTACTTTGATATATAGTGGGTTTATCAGATAAGTTTATACAGTCAAAGTCTGCTGTGAACAGTTGAACCTCAAATTTTGTTAGTCAGTTTTAGATTTGTCACATGAGCTAAAATTTAGGACACTAGCTGTTGTTTTAGGGAAGCTATAACTAAATTTATGGCGCGTGTAGCAAACGAGACTTGGTGTGTGTCACTTGCTTATTCTACATAAAGTGAAACTGATAAAGGGCTGAAAAAAATAAAATTTGGTAAATTTTTATCATCAAGTAAAATCAAAGCTTTTAGTTTGCATCTAACATAACTATTCCTACTTAATTTGAAGTTCGTTTAATAAAGTGTTTGCTTTTAATAATTATGAGTTGATATTTGAGTTGATAATTATAACTTAAATTGGTTTAGATTTCAATGAATTTAATGTTAAAAAACGTTAGGTCAGTTTTTAGTCTCACCATTTTTAACTTTGAACACATACATCACCATGCCTTTTATGTATCTATAATAAGTTATTCATAAAAACTTTTTTTGTTGATTATTAATATTTTAATTATTACGTTTAGAACAAATGTTTTGTTTATTTTACATTTATTCGGTTATGTAAGTTTTTAAAATACATTCGTTTGAATGCCATCTATAATTGTTAGATTTTCAGATTTTAGAGAGAATGAAATGATATACAATGTATTCTCATTGAATTACTCGCTTTGACGCTGAACAGTTTTAACATGTTAAGTAAATATCAAAACAATTTAACTATGTATGAAGAGGTTTGACCGTACCTACATACATAACTACTTACTTATCTACTAATATGCATGACTAGGTAGCGGTATGATGAGTTAACTGAGTGCCAGCCTCAGTTGTTAATAAAACAATAAAATAATTAACATCAAACCCAAAATCAGAACTCTTTTCGTTGTTTATTCTGTTCCTAAATATTTGTAGGTAAAATCGTAAAGTTCTGACTGCAGGTTTGTAATAATTCAATTAACTTTTGTTTAGACAGCCTTGCTAGTAACCAGATCTACATTAGGCCTGTTGGTTAAAGGTCATGCCATGGCTTTGGCAGCAATCAATTTTGGCCGATGAGTAAACAAGGAGAGATAAGCAAAATGAGGCTTGCCTTGACTATAATGGCAGTAAGAAAGTGAGTAAATGTAGCTGCCATAACTGAGGATGAACCAGATATGGTTTTACAGAAAGCTACTCAGCCTGCTGTCTACTAGTATAATGGTCACAATACCTAGTTTTATATCCGTAAAAATAGCGAGTGAAAATTCTTAAACTACTAAATAATTTTACAACACTCACGCAGGTCACTCCTTTTGGTCATGTTTGAGTGTGTCTTATAAGCTTTGTATATCTTGTTAAAATCTTTTTGGTTAGTAATAAGGACAAGTCAGAATTTAAGCTCTTTTACTCTTCCTCTATTCTATGTGTTATTTATTGTTGTTACCAAGTCATTCAGCTTTGCAAGATAATTGCCAGCCTAGTTGACTGTCAAAGACTTAGTAATAGTAATAGTAGGAGTAGTAGCAACAGTGACTATGGTAGTGAGGGCAGTAATAACAGTAGTGGTAGTGCGTGTGTTTGTGTGTGTTTGTGTGTGTTTGTGTGTGTGTGTGTGCGTGTGTGTGTGTGTGTGTGCGTGTGTGTGTGTGTGTGTGTGTGTGGGTGTGTGTGTGTGTGCGTGCGTGCGTGCGTGCGTGCGTGCGTGCGTGCGTGCGTGCGTGCGTGCGTGCGTGCGTGCGTGCGTGCGTGCGTGCGTGCGTGCGTGCGTGCGTGTGTGTGTGTGTGTGCGCTTGTATGTGTGCGTGCGTGTGTGAGTGTGTATGCATACGTGTGTGTATAGAGGTATGTTGGTAACTCTCAACTTTGTTCAATGCATAGGATTGTACATGACGTGATTTCACTGGTTATTAGGCAGTTCCTAATTTTGATTGAGTACCGCGAAACCTAAAAGAACATCTCAGTACTGTTCCCATACCAACTCGTTTAACACAATAATTATGAATGCAATAAAACATGGAAACTTACTGTTTGATAGCAAGTAAAAGTACTGAACATCAACTGAAATGTTACAAAAGACAATATAACATGGTATAATAAAATAAAACAGCATAGGCGACTGACCTGTAATCTCTAGTAAATAATCCAATGGCAATTGACAATAATAAATTGACAGTAGATGTTTAAATCGGGCTGCTTTCTAATAAAGCTAGTGAAACTTACAGCTATGAGCTAATCACCACTTTAGCTTATACTCAACGCCAACAACTATCATTGGTTAGCACGGATTAGGCCATTAGGCCATCCTGACTCGGCTTGAAATCTAGGAACACTAAACTAATAAACGGTTCCTACCATTGAACTTGACTATCACATGACTTTACGTTGATAGTGATACGTAACGTATGCGCCTTATTGGAGAGTTAATCGAAGGCTAGTTCCGTTTGTAAACAAACGGTGAAAAATGACAGAAATGTACATAATGAATAGTTATTTTCCTGCTGGGTGTTAATGAAAACTCCTCCTACACAACGTTTCGAGTACCCTGATAGAAAAAAAACCTATTTATAACATATAGAGTGAGATATATCAAATGATAAGTAGATGTAAAATATATTTACGTGGACCATGTATCCATACAAACTGTTGTATTACAGATGCATAAACTCAGCAAATGATATATTCAGGCAAATAACAACTGTTCCATTATATTTAAAATATATATTACATATACATAAGTGCATATGGAAAAACTTAGCTCATGAAGTATTTCGATAAAAACAACACATAGGTATGCTGCCAAAACAGAAACGGTTTTCAAGATTTAAGTGATAATAGCTTATGAATGTATGATATGTATAATACAGTATCTGTAAAAGATGGAATGAACTACTGCAACAACTAAACAGAAATTAAAAACAGTTGTGATAGAGGATAATCAAAATAGTGCAAACAAAAAAATGCAGGAATTAGTGGAATCAGATAATTAAACTTATACATACACGTTACAGAAACTGTGTAAAAGGAGATTGTTATAGCACTGGATATTGAGCCAAGGTGCTTCAGAGTTTCTTAGAACTAAATCAGATTAGGAATAACAGCACAACAACAGCTGCAGATAAATATTACAGTGATTACATTGTTACTGGACTTTAAAAAGTACTACTTTAGTATTGTATGCCACAAAGAAGCACCTTGCAGTTTGAGTGTAGGATTTTACCATAATGATGCTGTCGGTGATCATAAAACGACTGAATAAGTTTTTCATCAATGCAGTGGTTGGATATGCCATCTGCCGTTTCCTAAGGCATAACACATCACTAGATCTTACACTACTGATAAAATACACCACACAATGGAGTGGATCTGGCTTTATATTAATACGAAAGTATTGATCTGCAACTAGCAGGATCCTGATGACACCGTCTGATGGACGCACCAATCCTCCATTGTTTTGTAGCTCGAGTAAAGTATAGAGATGTCGGTACTGGATACTTGACTTAGTGGTAACCATCGACTGATGGCCAATGTCACGACAGCACTTTAGTTAGCTTTTGCACAATGTAGCCAGCTATATAGACTATACTGTTACCTATAACAGAAATTTGACATCTGAAATCATTGAGTTCCACAAACTGATCAACTTTTGGAGTAGCCTGTATGATGAGAATCTCGTTTTGAGCAGTAACATTACCTGTCTTACCAGCATCTGATTTTGCACCACATTTGCTGATAAGCTTGCAAAAGGTAGCCTTGAACTGAGTAACAGTAGGATTATTATTCCAACCACCTAAACAAAAGCATCAATTATAACAATTACATAAAATCAACAAAAATGAATGTCTTATTCACATAAACATAGTACCCTTAATATACAACAATACAACTAATAAATTAAGCGAAAATAAAACAGCTCAAAATGCTACCATATCGCTATGTAAAATGAAAATGTGGCAATTTTCACTGAAGTCATTTACACCCATCTTAGGCATAAAGCTTAAAGGTTGACTTGCAACAAAATTCACATTACAGTTATTTGGTATCAACAGATTCACCATGTTTTATTCTGTTGTGTTGTAGGTGCCAAATATGTGGAAATGTGATGACAAGCTCTCGAAAGCTCAAAAACAAAAAGCCGCCGTAGATTGGAATCTGTTTATCTATCTGACGTAGTCATTACATTTTGGTTAAACTACTTAAGTTGAACAACCTTGCAGCACTATGCTTGACAATATGGTTTTAAATTCCATCATTGAAAAGCATCGTTCAATATTGAAAAATATTACCTTTAAATGACTTCAGTCGAACGTTTTAACCTGTTGTCAAAACATGGATCATTGAACTGTTCATTGCAGATAAGTGCCCAAGGATCAGGCTTATTCATTCTTCTGCAGTTGTGATACCATTGTAAATAACGAGAGTTCTCAGTTTCTTTGTTTGAAAATCTAAAAATTAAAATGAAACTGTAGTAGTTAGTTAGCCACAGTAGTAATAACAATAGTATTATTACTCTTATTTCCTTACTGCTAACTATATCTAGGTACAACAATAAGTAATATTATAAGCAATACAAACATTTTTTTTAATTTTTCTAAATATAAATGTTTAGAAATAACGTAATGGTTTGTACTTTCAAAATATTAATATAAAAAATTCCAAGTTTAAATAATAAAAGTCCCTCGTTCTGAAAGAAGAACATTTCACTCACTAACTTATAAATTTATGTAATCCCCGACAAAATACAGTCAAACTCGTACACTCAATAGTTACACTGATCGACTCTCACTCACCCAGTGACTAGTGTAGTAGAACTACTGTAACTAGTGGCAGCACTAACTAGTAGTAGCACAACTAGTAGTAGTCGTAGACTAGTGAAACTTGTGAAATGACTCACTTGTGAAATGTCATGCTCTTTCCTTTGAAAGTCCATTCTGCGGTTTTTGCAGTTCATGGAATAGCAACAGCACTGTCCACCTACACACCCTTCTCTCTCTTACACAAATTATTAGTAGTAATCTCAGTAGTCTGTTCCTTTGATTTAGCGGTGTATTCGTGATCTTCCATAGCTGTTAAAAATGAAATTAGATTTCTTTCTCACGTTGAATACAATGAAATTTACTAAAACGGTAACTGAAAATCACAGGTGTCCTTTAGCGGGAATATTGCCGAAGCCGAGACCGGGCCGTAGTCTACACACACAAAAAAACAACAAAGGTCCACGTAGTTCTGAGCAAAAACAAAAGTATCCATCCAAATATCTCACCAATCCGATGAGCAGCACACACAAAAACTAAACCAATCGACAGCGCCACCCATCATGTCAAAATATTCCAAGTTTCAAGCCATGTCTTGCACAACTCATCTTATGGTTTGTCAAAACTTGTCCCAAAATCCTTATTAATTTGAGACTGTCTAATATCCGTTTTAGAAATGGTCGCCGCTAGCCTAACCTAACGTTCTGATTCAACATCTTGGTAACTATCGGGGCATTGCTGAGTTCTCTTGATCTTTTTGAGTCCCTCTTAAGTTTTGTTTACAATAGCGTTAACCTGATTTTGATTGGTTTTTGCATGCTTAAGAAAGATTCATAAAGATCAGGAGCACTCAGCAATGCCCCGATAGTTACTAAGATGTTGAATCAGAACGTTAGGCTAGGCTAGTGGCAACCATTTCTAAAACGGATATTGGACAGTCTCAAATTAATAGGGACTTTGGGACAAGTTTTGACAAACCATAAGGTGAGTTGTGCAAGACATGACTTGAAACTTGGAATATTTTGACATGATGGGTGGCTCAGTCGATTGGTTTAGTTTTTGTGTGTGCTGCTCATCGAATTGGTGAGATATTTGGATGGATACTTTTGTTTTTGCTCAGAACTACGTAGACCTTTGTTGTTTTTTGCGTGTGTAGACTACGGCCCGGTCTCGGCTTCGGCAATATCCCCGCTAAAGGACACCTGTGCTGAAAATGGTGTCGGCCGGATTTTCGTACTCGCAAATGACCTCTGCCATTTCAGGGGTTTTGAGTTCAATGGTTCCTACAGTGTATGTGTGTGTGCGCATGTGTGCTCATGTTTGTGTATGCGCGCATGTATGTGAATGTGTGATTGTCTCATTGCATGCGTGTGTCAATTTGTCTATATAACAATTATGCGTGGTGATATTTTTGGCTAACTTCATTCAAACTTTATTTGCATATGCTCCATGCCTTCAATACGCTCATCAAAAGTGTTCATTTCAAAACTTCATATAGTTCTTGAGAACCTGCCTCTTAAACAGTGATTTAATTAGAAACTCCTGAATGTGCTTTCCCATGCATTCAGAACAGTTGAGGTTAACAACCTTGAGTTAAAAATACTTTTCTACAGTGATACTAGTAATAGTCAATATAATGTACAGTGATACTAGTAATAGTCAATATAAAGTACAGTGATACTAGTATTAATCATTATAAAGTACAGTGATACTAGTAATAATCATTATAAAGTACAGTGATACTAGTAAATAGTCATTATAAAGTTCATTCATAGTTATTTATATAGTTGTAGATATATAGTCACCAATAGTAACAACACACGTCTCTAGATTACTCCTAGACAGCTGCCTTTTAGAACCATCGTCTCAAACTAAAACTAATTGCTAAAAACAATCTAGAAAGACCAGTAAGCAACTATTGTTTTTAGTGCCTGTGTTAAAATGGAACTGTTTTTACTCGGGTTTCATAGAATAATATGAATTAGAAAAAAAATTTCTACCAAATTAAAATATTTTTTGGTGGCTTTTATTAAATTTTTAGTAGACTAGTACTCGTCTCTTAAAGCGAGTTTTCACATTTCTTTTACCAAGTCAAATTATTAACCCTTCTCGTGTCATCATGTTGTATGCAAAAATGTTTGGCACTTTGTATTGGCAATTTCTGGCATAGTTGTATTCACTCTCATAAGTCCTTTGTTGTTCTTGCAACATTACACATTGCAACATTGATAAGAAAATCATATGAAATTCAGGATTTATTAATTACAGGCCATTACTAGTCACCATTGTTTAGTAGTGAAACAACAGAAAGATGTTTTAATAGACACACTTTGTAATTTGTTGCTTTTCTAACTCTGCCCTAAGTATTATTGATGATTACATTTTATTAAATTTGAGAGACCAATCAAGAACTGAGGGAGCTGAATGCACGATGATAAATGTGCAAAAGAAGGTTATGATTATGAACAGCATAATGATTTCTACAGATCAACGTTTGTATTATTTTTTTATTTTGATTCCGTATTCTTTGAATGCTTCTAGTATATTAAGTAATTAAAGTTTTATCTGGTTTGACAAAAATATGGCGACTTCTAAGCAATTATGGAAGTTAGGGAGCTAAAACAAAGTCAAAATCTCAATAATGTGTAGCCATATATAGCTAACTGATCACAATAGTTTATTTGGATTGAAGACTTAGAGTTATTACCCGCTAGACTGAGTACCTTTATAATACTTGGGCTAATCTGAGAGATATTGTCTACAGTTCCATTTGCTTTAGCTACAAACTTATTACATTTGACCTGAATTATGATTTGTTAAATGAATTACAGCTGACATATTATTACAACTTATTGATAAAGTGTTCAATGAATACCTTCTAACATATGATATCATCTGTACTTAAATAACAACATTGCTTCTGCTGGTAACATGCTTTAAATATAAAACTCATACAAATACACCTACAAAATTATCAAAGGTATTGCAAATTACTATTGAAGAAAGAATTTTTGACTTAGATATTTGAGATATTTTATGTAAAAAGACTGCTCAAATAGATATACCCAAAAAATAATGTTACCGCCAAAAGTAGCTGCTTATTAAGTGACACATTCCTGTTTGACAAGTTCCTACAGTGTCTCTGGTCATTCCACTCGTCTGCAAAGAGGTGACTCTGGGCAGTTTGAAGTGTCTCAGGATGATTGATACTTTCACAAAGACTACAAACAGACTTCTTGTTGGTTTCTCTGGTTACTGTGTAGCTGTGGCGCCACTCATGGTACCTGTTATAGGCAGCGTCATCATTCATTAGATATTGGAGATATTTTCCTAAAGCTTCCATTGATGAGAAGTTGTAGGCGTGAATAAATGAATTAGGAGGTGCAACATCAGTATACTCTTCAATTGATAAACCACCGAAAGCTACAGGAATAAAATAACCTTTGTTTTCTAAAGTCTTCCAAAACTTTTCTGTTATGTAGTCTTTGCATAAAGAATTCTCAAACGCTAAGTAAAACCGATATTGTGAGAGCACCTTCTCTTCACATGTAATATCACCTTTTCTTTGACAAGGCCTTTGATTAGTGCAGCTTCCGAATATGTCTCCATTCACATATGTTAAAAGAAGCCTCATAACCTCTAGTCTATTATACTGATGAGAGTCACAGTTTGAGACGTAAGCATACGCCCCTTTTGTCTTATGTTTAGCATAGTCAACAATACCATCTGAAGTATTGTCAGCCTTTTGTTTCATAAAGCCATAAGGAAAGTGGGCAGGAATGGAATCTGGTGAGTAGGTCATGCTTCCATTAAATGAGTTGATGACTTCGTTGAATCTGTTGTGAGAGAAAGCTGGTGATTCCATGCTGAAAACAAACCAGAGTTGTCGCTGCCGTACTGTAGCCGGAACTTGCAGCGTTATCTGTTCATAATTAGGACCAAAAATGAGAGCATCAGCTTGCTGAGCATAACTGATGCTATTTAAACTGTGTCTGAATACACAATTTGAATATTGACAAGTTTCAAAGTTCAACATCTCAGTCAACAATAATCCACTTCGATCAATACTCAGTATTAGCTTCATCTCTTCTGCCCTCACTACTCTCGCAAAGCTTTTTGATTGGGTTTTCATTGTATTCCTCTCCTTCATCACTTCAGTTGTATTCCGTGTAGAGAATATTTCACTTTCTTGCTGCTGATGGTTCTTTACTAAATCCTTATACATGTAGTTGATAGTATGTCTATGTAATACAGCAGCAAGGCAGATGAAGAGTATTACAGCGATACAGAATCTTTTCAACAACTGATCCATTGTAGACAACTCTCATACAGCTTTACCTGTAAAGGCAATTTTTCAAGTCTTTACTATGATGTGAGTGATTGCTGTCTATCAGTGCATTCGTTGATCCATCTGTTCAAAGCTATGATAAAACATTGTACTGAACTCAAACCCGCTCAAACTCTTATCTTATCAGTAGCCTACCTGGTACACTATTACCTGCACCTATCAACCACCTTCCAACATTAAAGAATGATTATCATCATCAGAGATTAATTATGTACATAAAAGTAGTTATTCTCTCGTGTCAAATACACTCACTGCCTATCCGCAGCCTGATTAGATAAGTAGCCTAGCATGCTGTCACTGGTGTCACTTTTCTTACATTCTAGTTACTCTGATGTATAGTGGACTTATCAGATAAATTTATACAGTCAATGTTTGTTGTGAACAGATGAACCTCAAATTTTTGTTAGTCAATTTTAAGATTGTCATGTGAGCCACAATTTAGGACACTAGCAGATGTTTTAAGGAAGCTATAACTACATTTATGGTGCATGTGGCAAACGAGACTTGGTTTGGGTCACTTGCTTGTTCCACATAAAGTGAAACTGTTAAAGGGGTGAAAAATAATAAAACTTGGCAATTATTAAAGTTTCAAGTTCAAAGATAAAAGTTAAGGAATTTATTTGTTCTTTTGTAAAAAATGAGCAGATCCTTTTAGTCACTCACAAAAAGAGGAGTACATCACTGTCATTGTTGTTTGGTTGTTTTTTAGAATAACCTTTACTTCTAAATTTAAGAAAAAGCTTTTCTTCAGCTACTTTTACCTTCATCGGTCATACTCACCTATTACCAAGATAAGAAAGCTATATAATATCTTTATTTTACGTAAAACATCATTTCCTTTTTTATCTTATGAAGTATATGCAAGTATCCGGTATTTAAAACATGTTTATTTTCATAACGTTTCAAATTATTTTCAGCTTTTGAATGCATAAGTATATTTAGTTCTTTCAAGTGGAATTACTTGTAATTCAAGTCAACCTATTGATCGATTGATACACTAGCTCGATCAGAGACAATATTAACCTTGTATTTTAATTTTTAACTATATGTACTCGGCATTGACAGAACCCAAATTTATTAAATATATGTAACTATCGTTACAGTAATACATGTAGAATAACAGATGTAAATAGTGGAAACATCTACAGCATTACTTTTAGGTTGACTATTTAATAAATATATTATTTCTAGATATTTTTTTGTTTAACTCATGTTTTGCATACATTTATTTGTACAGGTTGTAGTCTTGTATAAAAGTCAATATAATCTATTGATGAGTGTCTTGTACTTATACACTATTACATATTATACGTACTTATGAAGTGATATTTTATATTAAACAAACCTTGACTCACCTGAACACCATCTTGTGTTATAGAGCAGTAAGTTTATAGTTTCTAATTCTACACACTTTGATTTTAGAAAAAAGTTCTCTTACTGCACTCTTAAGTACTGGAGTTGCGAGACCTTTAGGAGTGGTATGAGTTACAATCATAGGGCTAACAACAGCTCTATGTACTGGCTGGTTTATTCTATAAACCAGCCAGTACATAGTTCTATATTTTCTATATTTATAATTTCTAATTCTACACACTTTGACTTTAGGAAAAGGTTGCCTAAGAGTAACATTGATAAACAGATTAGCCATTTATTACATTTGTTTATTAAATTTCTCATTAGGTTTAGAATTAAGTTGACCTGATTTTATTATCAAGTAAAATCAAAGCTTTTAGCTTGTATCTTACATAACTATTCCTATTTAATTTGAAGTTCTTTAAATCGAGCTTTTGCTTTTATTAATTTTGAGTTGATATTTGAGTTGATAATTATAAATTGAATTAGTTTAGATTTCAATGAATTTAATGTTAAAAAAATTTATGTCAGTTTTTATTTTCACCATTTTTAACTCTAAATGCATACATCACCATGCCTTTTTATGTATCTATAATATAGGAAATGGCAAGTTAGTAGTACTAGTAATAGTAGTAATAGTGGTGGCAATATTAGTAGTAATAATAGTAGTAATAATAGTACAGGGCACCCTCAGGAGTAACCTGTCTTGACAAACTGTTGTTTTGCAAAGTTGTCCCCGTCGAGCGAAGTGAGCAAAACTACAGCTTGTCATAATACGCACTGCACCTGATGCATCAGTTGCACTGAAAGGGAGTTGTTCTCTTCCGTCTTTGCGGCTTGGCTGGGATGTTTTGTCGGTCGCTCCATTGGTAATCATAACGGATTTTATTGAAAAAAAGGATAAAAACATTTAATCAGAGACTAGTCTCTGCGGTAAACTTTAGTAGAACTTGAGAACTTAGGCAGCAACGGCAACTAAACGTGTTGTTATTTGTGCGCTCAGTCCGTTTTATTTGTATTTTTGTACCAGTCATTTTTATTTGTTCTAAAGTAAATTCAGTTTTATTGCTGGCTTTTTATTGCTGGCTCACTCATTGTTTTCAGTTAATTAGATTATAAATAGATAAGTTATATGGATGCCAAAATTCAATTACCATGGCTTCTGCTACAGAAGTTCAACATTAGCCAGATCAGGTCGTTACAGTATGACTTTTTGCAACCTGCAACCTTTTTGCAAAGATATGTTAATGTCAACGTTTTTATCTCATTTTTTTCTACATAAATGTTTGAGCTAATTCCATAGATATAGTAAACCCTAGATATGCAAATAATCAAAACAAGTGAGGCCTATAATTAGCATGACGCTATGTCATGGTGATGTGTAAAGTGAATCAGCTGTTTTATGAACTCCTATTGACTTAACACCTAAAACTGCTCAATGTTTCCATATTTTGTGCATGTGAGACTGCATATTTTATTGATCTACTATATAAATGGCAATCGTTGTCTGTGTGTGTGCGTGCGTGTGTGCGTGCGTGCGTGCGTGCGTGCGTGCGTGCGTGCGTGCGTGCGTGCGTGTGTGTGTGTGTGTGTGTGTGTGTGTGTGTGCGTGTCCGCCTTATAGAACACCGTACTTTTCGTACTATTAGCCGCGACTAGGTATCTAGGGCGCATTAACGGGAATCTCCGGTTAGTGCGCCTCTATACATAACCTATTCATCATTTTCAGTTTTCACAAACAAATGACGTCATATTCTGTTAGTTATCTCCGCCTCTTTCCAGTGCCCAACGGCACCGTTCCGTTTTAAACAGCAAAGCTGCTGCCGTGTTAAAAAGCACCGTCCTGAGTTCTGCGGCTTATACAAAGGTGCCCATACAGCTATACAAATGTACTAATTAAATTGAATAAATTAACGAGTATTAATTTACATGTAATTAATCTTTACTGCCAACGTGTACCGAGAAGGTCATGTGAACGTTTGTTTCTTGGGGCCACTGGAAAAAATGCTGTTCTCACCTACTACATTTATACATCAGGTGAGTATTTTAAAAGGTGAGTACTTCTCATTCAATGTTGTATTGTATATGAATTGCCACACCTCCGCTACTTAAAACGTTGGATTTGCAACCGTTCGGGATAGTAAGCATGTTCATTTCCTTCGGCAGCTGACTTACTTTTACTTTTTTCCAGCTACGAGTACCACAGAACTACAGCTACTGAAGAACTTGCACGGGCACTCCAAGCGTTGCTATAGGCGACGGTGAAAAGAAAGCGAGCTACGTATTTTACAAAAAAGCACACCATCTCATTCACTTTTAGAAACGCTTGAATCTGTGCAATGCCTTCCAAAAAGCCTACTGCCCAAACGTAAGAACAGATTGATTCCCTTAGAGAAAAAGACCGAATTTTTAAAGCAGCAGAGCAAACACAGTTACGCCCACAATGAAACAGAACTGCTACTGCAGCTGCTACAAGCGCGGAAACTACAGAGCAAACACAGCTACGCCTACAACGAAACAAAATAGCAGCTGCTAGAAGAGCAGAAACCGCCGAACAAACACAGGTACATCGAGAGCAGGCCAGAATAGATGCTGCAGTCGCTAGAAGTGCAGGGACTACTGAAACAACCCCTATCAGCAACTCAAATGGCTCAGAGCAGCCGCTACAGCGGCCAGACGTGCAGAAACCTCTGAGCGGATGCAGCGGCGGCAAGAACATGGTGCATTAGCTACAACAGCTGCTCGGCGAGCTGAATTTTTAGAGCAGATGAAACGGAAACAACAGCAAGATGCACTAACTACAGCAGCTGCTACCAGGCGCTGTGTATGGGCAGAAAACCTCGCACTTGACTACAGTCCTGCAACACAGTATAGGGCCAAATTTTTCTGTGGGACAAATGTCCAAAAATGCTCCAGATATAATACCTTATGTTGGACAGGTGAGAGGCCATATATGGGGTTTATGTAGTATATTCTATTGATAATAAATTTCATCGACACAACCACATTATTGCTGCACTGTTTGTATATACCATGTCAAAACACAGGCTATAGACAAAGAACTGGTGAGTCATGATTAGTGTTTTTAAACATGTGGAAGTCTCAATTCATTAAACGCTAGCAATAGCTTAGCATTGCAAAAGCAAAATATTTTCTAGAATTTCTCAAAATAAAAATGTAAAACTTTTCAATACTGCTAGTTTGAAGAACTTCAGTTTGCCTAGCAATGTCAATTTCATTATCAGTTCTGTGTACAAAATTACGACAACACCGATTTGAGTGGTTCGAGACTGATGCATTGTAGACTAGCTGTAGAACACATTGCATATTTTTATTGGTCTCACCAACATTATTGACATGTATGTCTGCATATGTGTATGCAGTCTGATCAGCACAAAAATTTCAGTAGATTGCATATTTGGAGTTGTTTTACAGTATGAAAGACAACTCTCAATAAAACTATTGCTTCACCTAAATCTGTTCCCGAACACGGGTAACGCAGCTAGTAACATATAAAACTGACTTTGAATGAGAAAGGCAAGAATTTTAGACACATGGTAATGAATAATACTAACGATTTAGAAGCTTCTATGTCATTGATAATACAAAGAATGATCAAATAGAAATTAAACTAATAACAAACTAATGAATCAAATGAGATTTAGAAGCAGTTGTCTGCAGATGGCATTTTTCAAATTCTTGATGACATCTGTCAAAAAGCCAGGCTGGCACTCTACTGTTTCAGACCCTGATCGGATAGTGTTTGATTTTGGCAATGTAAATTGTGTCCGCAGGTATTCATAAGCTTTGGGAGAATAATAGAACAATGTTATACGAAACTTTTTTACCTTTCCGCTGTAAGTCGTTTTAGTCTTTCTAGCTTTGTTTGTGGTTTCATTTGACAATAATTCTTCTAGACATCCATTCATCGATGTAAGCTCTATATTGTTAAGTTTATTGTCCTTTTTCAGTATTGTGATCAAATTATTTTGAATCCTATTCCTCTGCTCTAATCGATTCTTCTTTTTAATATTGCGATACCTGTGACAGCAGGCTGCTTAGGTCTACCACCACATCGGCAGCTCGTTGTCGAGGCTGTAGGTGTGTCCTGATTGTCAGAAGCTGCAGGTTGCTCATCGTCATGGATATTAGTATCACCAGGGGTAGTATTTTCAGGGTCAGGTATTTTGGTGCTGGCTGTTGTCTGAGATGTTCATGCACATTTCGGAGGCTTTCTGTTCTTATGGTCAGTGTCCGTCTTTTCACAGCTTTTGGCTGAAGGTAGGATGGATACATGAGCTGTAAATATTGTAGCTATTGCGTCAGATTTTAGCATTGGTTTTCTTCCAATACCTGGTGGAACCTTGTAGCAGTCTTTCTGAAAATATCTACTGCATAATACAGAGCTTGATGTTGGAGTCCAATCCTGTCTTCGCACCGTCTTTACCCAAGCTTTACGGGTTTCAGCTCATTTCTCGTTTGGAAAGCAGTGAAACGCCAGATCTAGGCATTTCTCAGGATTGCTTGAACATCCATAGGCACAGCACCAGCTGCGGCTTGACTTTTCTTAGCCTGAACATTAACAATGCATACATGTAGTAGAATGAATATCATTACATTACTTAGAATATGACAAAAAAGGCATTTGATCAATCATGCCAAGCTAGATTACAACCCTATCAGCTGAGAGACGAGTTTGTAATATATGTTGTTGTAATCAGTCTAGACACATTTTCTTTTATAGTCCCAAGAATTTATTCACTTTACTTCAGAATAATCGTAGAAAAGTTTGTTCGTTGTTATGAGACCATGATAAGACAAGTAAGTTCAGTTGAGTTGGTAAGGTAGTTGGTTTGTTTCCAGTAGTAACTTACAACGTGAACCAATGGTATAGTACATGTGCAAAGGTTAAGTTTACCGATTGTTTAAAATTTTTATTGTGGGTTCACATACCAGGGGTAAGTTATTAGAGTTAGAGTTATTAAACAGTGTAATAAAGTCAATAAACTCAAAAAAACTTTGACAGTGAGAGAATGTTTAATTTGAAACAAAATGTCTCAATGGTTACTTGAAAACTAGTTTTGTAGTCAAGTTTTATAATTTCAACTTTCCATCAAAGAATCAAGATCCTGTCTTCATGTTCTACAAAATCTACTAGTTCTCCATTCAGAGAATCATTGTTCGACAAGTCAATAAGGTCTGATGACAAAGCTTCATCAAATTAGGAATGGTCAGAGGTAGGAGTAGCAGAGTAGGAGTAGCAAAACATTTAGGAGTTTAGTTTATGTTTAACCTTTCATTGACGAGTCAAGAACCCCTCTTCATGTATCACAAAGTCTATTTTTTCACCATTCAGAGAACCATTTGTAGACAAGCCAATAAGGTCTGGTGACAAACTTTTACCAAATGAGGAATTGTCAATTGTCACTGGACCCACGAGACCTTTAGGAGTGGTATGAGTTACAATCATAGGGCTGACAACAGCTCTATGTACTGGCTGGTTTATTCTCAAAGTTGGGCTGACTTCAACCATTTTATTATCTTTAGCGTTCTTTTGTCAAGGTGAATCATATTGCATGGGAGAAAAAGATGTTGATTCTTTAAAACTCTTTTCTTGCGAATTATCAGCGATCCATTCATCTAAATCCGTGATCATTTTTCTGTGCATTTTTTTCTGTGTATTTTTGTAGTTTTTCTGAATGTATTCAAAGATGAATCACCCCAAACTGCCTATGAATTGTTGATATGTTACAACTTGCATCAGTGCTGAAAGAGAGTATATCGATTAGAGTACAGTCGTATACCTCGTTATAAGTGTCCTGACATACGAGAAGTTGGAGATATGAGCATAATTCTGAGCGTATTTTGGCCTTGTGATAAGAGACGACTTTGAGATACAAGCATACAAGAAGGTTCTCAATGCAGTCGTTCGACAACTGAGTATATGAGAGGCTGTTTATGAGAGTAGCAGAGCTCAGTCTTTATTGTCGAATCAGTTTGAAAGCGTTTTAAGAGGGCCGGCTAAAAGTGAAGGCAAAAAGAAGTCAAACAGCGAGGCAAGAAAAGGCGAACCAAAGAAGAAAATTCAAAAACTTAAAAGGAAAACCAAGTTACAATTAAGTTTTGATTGTGATTTGAGTAAAATTTATTTTTAAGTATGTGTTTTAATAGGCTAAGTTCATTTAAGTTAAGTTTAATGCTTACGTTGTGTAGTGTCAAAAAAGTGTAACGTTTTGAATTTTTTGCCGTCACTCATTGCCATCAGCTGCTACTGTCTGTCTCAAAAGTAAGAACTCTATACAGTACTGTACATAGTTATGTCACATTTTGTTGTAGAACGTAACCATTAAATAGGGATTTGTTACTTTGTGAGTGTAGGTGGTGAATTAGAGCAATTAAAAATAATGTTGCTCGGTTGTAATTTCCCGTCTTGTGATATGTTTTTAGAGGATGAAAGAGGATTAGTTTTCATTTACATGTAGTTGTTTTATATAGAAAAAACGATTTGAAATACAAGTGAACTGACTTACAAACTTGGCCCTAGAACTCATTAAGCCCGTATGTTGAGGTATGACTAAACAACAATTATGTTCAATAGAAATCATTGAATAAAACTGGTTAGGTTTGTTGGAACAGCTGGAAACATGTTGCCAGATACTATCGACCAGATCAATGACACAGTAACAGTATATTGGCATTTCTCATATATAAATGCATGTGCACACATGCGTGTGCACGCATGCGTGTGCGCTTGTGTGTGTATGCATGCACGCATGCACGCATGTGCGTGTGTGTGTGTGCATGCGTGTGTGTGTGCGTGCGTGCGTGCGTGCGTGTGTGTGTGTGTGTGTAAATATGCTTGCGTGTGTATGTGAGCATGCATGTGTATGTGCACGTGTGTGTACACTCGCGCGCATTGTGAGCACATGGCTATGGAGGTAACAAAATATGGTTGTACAAAGAAGTACATAGTTTGCTGCACACTTACATAAGATTCGTAATTTATAGTTTATATGCGTAAAACTAGCTAGTAGATTTCTCATACGTCAGATACTTTTAACCCTCTAAATCACTTTAGGACACTTGCTATAGGTTGTCACTAATTCCCATTATATTTGATCGTTTGTCTTAATATAGTTTCGCTTTTTTATTATTATATCTTTGGGTTAGCTTAGAGGCAGAGTTCATTCAAGTTATTGGTTTCATTGCAAAATGTTCTTACATAAATTTCGCTAATGAATATTCAATCAAAAATAATTTTTTTCATATACTTTAATCTAGCAGTTTATCGTACAGAATAGACTGACATTTGAGCATAACACTTTTCATACTCAGTGTATTAAAGTCTGCTGATGATTTTAGTAAATTACTAACAAACCATTATTGCTTTTATCCTAACTACTGGGTATATAGTAGATATCTGAATGCCTAATATCACAATTTGTAGTTGTCTTTCCTTGAGATCAAACATGTTCAGTGTAAAAGTTCGAGGTCTTTTGCTCCTCGCCTCTCCTGTGTTATGTATTGTCACTATTAAGTCTTGTAGCCTTACCAGCATTCACCCACCTCGTCGCTTGTTCGAGACTAACCAAAACATGAAAAATTTCCGTTTTTTGCCGATCTTCTTTTCATAAGGTTCAACCAATTTTTCCATACTGTAACCAACTTTTGAAATTAAAGGCACAAAGCAGCTGAAATCAAAAGCAAAATTTTATAATGGCTTTAGACTATCTTTGTTTTTGAATTTTAACATGCTGATAGGACTATGAGTAATAGAGGTAATAGTAGCATTAGTAACAGTATTAGTGGTAGCCGTGGTGTTACTAGTAGTAGTAATAGTAGTAGTAATACTAGTGACAGTACTAGTAGTAGTGGTAATACTAGCAGCAGTAATGATCATAGTAGTAACAATAGTAGAAATATTAGTTATAGTAGCAGCAGTTATATTAGCATTAGTAATAGCGGTAATAATAGTAATAATAGTCATCATAATAGTAGTAGTAGTAGTACCAATAGTAATAGTAGTAATAGTAGTAGTCATAATAGGAGTATTAATAGTAATGGTGATAGCGGCAGTAGTCGTGGTACTAGTAGTGGCAGTAATAGTACTAGTAAAATGGTTTTGTTTCATAGTGAACTGATCGACTATTTTGTATACTATTTTTCTACGGAAAGTTTAGATCTAGGATAACTGATCATGAAGGATTTCAGGGATACATATTTACATCAGCTCTTGGTGTGGCCACATTGTAAAGAATATGGTAGCAAGTCAATAGCGTAACTATTTATGTTTCATATTTCAGCATAATAATTGTTATATTTATAATTCAGCACTCCATATGACTTGAAATTCTCAAAAATGAAGTCTGGTATTTTTGTTCTTATTAGATAAATTTGTATATATTTTAGCCAGAGTTTATAGGATGTGGATGGTTTCATGCCTTAACCAATATACCAAAACTCGCAACAATTATATATATTGATTTACTGCTAAAAGAGACAAGTTATCAGATATCTGTTCAGTTAAGTTCTAAAATATGCAAAGTACGCATTTACTAAAAACTCTAAAGAACTTAAGCTCTAATAACTGTTTTCATTTTTTTTTAAAAGTTTATAGGTCTGTTTTACTAAGTCAACTTTTTAATTCTTCCAGTTGCATAATGTTATAAACAAAGATTTCTGACATCCTTGGAGTTCGGTTCACTCTCATAAAACCTTTTCTCCAAGATGACTTGTTAAAAGCAGTTGCAGCTGGATATTTTAATTACAATTTATTAATAGAGTGTTTTATGAGTGCCCTATAGCGCATTATAATATTATCTATACCTCCATGTAAATAACAACATTTCCACCGCCTTAACCTACTTTAAACGTATAACATACACAAACAAACCTTAAAAATTGTCAAATACAGGTTGCAAAATACTTTCAAAGAAATTGTTTTTGATTTAGAAATCAAAGTCATCTAATGCTAAAAACCGTTCAAAGAGACATACAGGTAAAATAATATTACTGTCAGAAACAGATGACGCATAAGTCACTTATTCCTGTTTGCAAAGTTTCTACAATTGCTTTGGTTATTCCACTCATCTGCAAAGAGGTGACTCTGGGCAGTTTGAAGTGACTCAGGGTGATTGAGACTTTCACAAAGACTACAAACAGACTTCTTGTTGGTTTCTCTGGTTACTGTGTAGCTGTGGCCCCACTCATGGTACCTGTTATAGGCAGCGTCATCATTCATTAGATATTGGAGGTATTTCCCTAAAGCCTCTATTGATGAGAAGTTGTAGGCATGAATAAATAAATTAGGAGATGCTACATCGGTATACTCTTCAATTGATAAACCACCGAGAGCTACAGGAATAAAATAACCTTTGTTTTCTAAAGTCTTCCAAAACTTTTCTGTTATGTAATCTTTGCATAAAGAGTTCTCAAACGCTAAGTAAAACCGGTATTGCAAGTGCACCTTCACTTCGCATGTAATATCACCTTTTGTTGGACACGGCTGTTGATTAGTGCAGCTTCCAAATATGTCTCCATTTACATATGTTGAAAGAAGCCTCATAACCTCTAGTCTATTATCATGTTGAGAGTCACAGTTGGAGACATAAGCATACGCCCCTTTTGTCTTATGTTTAGCCTAGTCAACAACATCCTCCGAAGTACTCTCAGCTTTTTGTTTCATAAAGCCATAAGGAAAGTGGACCGGAATAGAATCTCGTGAGTAGGTCATGCTTCCATTAAATGAGTTGATGATTTTGTTGAATCTGTTGTGAGAGAAAGCTGGTGATTCCATGCTGAAAACAAACCAGAGTTGTCGCTGCCGTACTTCAGCTGGAACCTGCAGAGTTATTTGCTCACAATTGTGACCGAAGATGAGGACATCATCTTGTTGGGCATAGTTGTTATTTAAACTGTGTCTGAATATGCAGTTTGAATATTGACAATCTTCAAAGTTCAACTTTTCGCTCAACGATGGTCCACTCCGATCTATGCTCAGTATTAGCTTCATCTGCTCTACCCTCACTATTCCCTCAGAGCTATTTGTTTGTGTTTCTATTGTACTCCTCTGCTGTATCACTTCAGTTGTACTTTTAGTTGAGAATATTTCACTTTCTTGCTGTTGATTGTTCTTTACTAAATTCTTATACATGTAGTTGTTAGTATGTTTATGTAATATAACAGCAAGGCAAATGAAGAGTATTACAGCAATACAGAATTTTTTTAACAGCTGATCCATTGTAGACAACTCTCATACAGCTTTACCTGTAAAAGCAATTCCTAAAATTATTACTATGATAGGAGCGATTACTGTCTGTCCATTCATCCGAAGTCATCGTTAGAGGTTATGATATAACATTGTTTTGGACTCATATTCACAGTTCTTCTTCATAGTCTGACACATTGACACCTGCACCAATCAACAGCCTTACATCATCTATATATATATATCTCAGTGTATGCAAGAATGTTATTCTGCGATTCTGTAAATCGGTGTGTCTGGCTATAGCTATTAAAATCTTGGAATAGAAAACTCACACCGTGATAGATTTGAACTCACAAAGATTGCAACCACATGTTTGCAAACCAACCATCTAACCACAAGTCTACGAAGCTCTTACGATATCTTTGCTTTTACTACATACTCTATACCCTTTTCTCGATTTCACTCGCTAAATGATATATTAGTTGATACATTGCGCCTATGGGTTACAATGCCCCTGTTATAAAACATTTTTTGCCTATGCCTATCAAACGCAATGCGTTTTCGTTTCGCCATGTTAGGGCAATCTTGTTTTAAGCCATGCGATATTAATAAAAAATTCTCTCGAATTAAAAGTTTGACAATTGTTGCATGACAAAACAACAATTTTCCTTTGATTTTCTCAGCCCATACTAACTGTGTCAATAACAAATCATCTGTTTTGTAGTTTACATATTTTTTATTTATTTCACATCTACACTTATTTGCTCTACAAATTTATTTCATTCACTCAAAACACTATTTTCCAGCAACACTAAGTTTTCCTTCATTTTGATTATAGCACATTAATTTATAGCGAGCTTTTGGCGCTTACTTTGTGTTCCACAATCATTAAACATGAACAAAGTCTGTTTCTTCTCTTTATATAAATTACTTTTTGCATTTATTTTTTTAAGTGTTTTTAAGTTATAATCATTATCTTTATATTTTGTAATTTTTTTAAATGTGTTGCTTCAATTTCAAATGTGTGACTATAACGACACGTATTCAAATTTATTTTCCAAAGGACATTCACTTAAAATTGCAAAACTTAAACCTTTTTACATGAAAACGCTTGAGTAGGATTTGCGGCATTTGCCTCTATACAATCTCCCCCCATTCAGTCAGACAGAGTATCTTTGTGCGCTTTATAGACGTGTGTAATTTCAATATATTTTACCTTATCTTATATGAAGAACAAGTATCGTCGTATTCAAAGTTTTGATGGATAACTTTTGCTGCAACAGGAACCTTTTTCATACTCTTCTATGTAATAATACTAATTGCTATTATTACCTCAACATATTCATTATTGTGTTTTGTTTACAATATCAAACAATTTTTTCATTCTAACACTTTTATAGCTGATTCATTTTTTAACTGAACAAAGCACTTTACACATGATATGAAATTTAAAAGTCAGAATGGTAAATGTTGTAAATGTTAAATAAAAATAAATTTTCTGTGCAAAGACCTATTTTATCGAGCATTCTTCTAGATAGAGAATAATTATCATCATCAGAGAGTAATCACGTAAATAGTTATTCTCTTGCGCCATACAATACATGCAGCCTATCAGCAGCCTGATTAGATAAGTAGCCTAGCATGCTGTCACTGGTCTTTTTGCTTACAATTTGCTTACTTTTGCTTACATGGTATAATAAAATAAAACAGCATAGGCGACTGACCTGTAATCTCTAGTAAATAATCCAATGGCAATTGACAATAATAAATTGACAGTAGATGTTTAAATCGGGCTGCTTTCTAATAAAGCTAGTGAAACTTACAGCTATGAGCTAATCACAACTTTAGCTTATACTCAACACCAACAACTATCATTGGTTAGCACGGATTAGGCCATTAGACCATCCTGACTCGGCTTGAAATCTAGGAACACTAAACTAATAAACGGTTCCTACCATTGAACTTGACTATCACATGACTTTACGTTGATAGTGATACGTAACGTAACGTATGCGCCTTATTAGAGAGCTAATCGAATGCTAGTTCCGTTTGTAAACAAACGGTGAAAAATGACAGAAATGTACATAATGAATAGTTATTTTCCTGCTGGGTGTTAATGAAAACTCCTCCTACACAACGTTTCGAGTACCCTGATAGAAAAAAACCTATTTATAACATATAGAGTGAGATATATCAAATGATAAGTAGATGTAAAATATATTTACGTGAACCATGTATCCATACAAACTGTTGTATTACAGATGCATAAACTCGGCAAATAATATATTCAGGCAAATAACAACTGTTCCATTATATTTAAAATATATATTGCATATACATAAGTGCATATGGAAAAACTTAGCACATGAAGTATTTTGATAAAAACAACACATAGGTATGCTGCCAAAACAGAAACGGTTTTCCAGATTTAAGTGATAATAGCTTATGAATGTATAATATGTATAATACAGTATCTGTAAAAGATGGAATGAACTACTGCAACAACTAAACGGAAATTAAAAACAGTTGTGATAGAGGATAATCAAAATAGTGCAAACAAAGAAATGCAGGAATTAGTGGAATCAGATAATTAAACTTATACATACACGTTACAGAAACTGTGTAAAAGGAGATTGTTATAGCACTGGATATTGAGCCAAGGTGCTTCAGAGTTTCTTAGAACTAAATCAGATTAGGAATAACAGCACAACAACAGCTGCAGATAAATATTACAGTGATTACATTGTTACTGGACTTTAAAAAGTACTACTTCAGTATTGTATGCCACAAAGAAGCACCTTGCAGTTTGAGTGTAGGATTTTACCATAATGATGCTGTCGGTGATCATAAAACGACTGAATAAGTTTTTCATCAATGCAGTGGTTGGATATGCCATCTGCCGTTTCCCAAGGCATAACACATCACTAGATCTTACACTACTGATAAAATACACCACACAAAGGAGTGGACCTGGCTTTATATTAATATGAAAGTATTAATCTGCAACTAGCAGGATCCTGATGACACCGTCTGATGGACGCACCAATCCTCCATTGTTTTGTAGCTCGAGTAAAGTATAGAGATGTCGGTACTGGATACTGGACTTAGTGGTAACCATCGACTGACGGCCAATGTCACGACAGCACTTTAGTTAGCTTTTGCACAATGTAGCCAGCTATATAGACTATCCTGTTACCTATAACAGAAATTTGACATCTGAAATCATTGAGTTCCACAAACTGATCAACTTCTGGAGTAGCCTGTATGATGAGAATCTCGTTTTGAGCAGTAACATTACCTGTCTTACCAGCATCTGATTGTGCACCACATTTGCTGATAAGCTTGCGAAAGGTAGCCTTGAACTGAGTAACAGTAGGATTATTATTCCAACCACCTAAACAAAAGCATCAATTATAACAATTACATAAAATCAACAAAAATGAATGTCTTATTCACATAAACATAGTACCCTTAATATACAACAATACAACTAATAAAATAAGCGAAAATAAAACAGCTCAAAATGCTACCATATCGCTATGTAAAATGAAAATGTGGCAATTTTCACTGAAGTCATTCACACCCATCTTAGGCATAAAGCTTAAAGGTTGACTTGCAACAAAATTCACATTACAGTTATTTGGTATCAACAGATTCACCATGTTTTATTCTGTTGTGTTGTAGGTGCCAAATATGTGGAAATGTGATGACAAGCTCTTGAAAGCTCAAAAACAAAAAGCCGCTGTAGATTGGAATCTGTTTATCTATCTGACGTAGTCATTACATTTTGGTTAAACTACTTAAGTTGAACAACCTTGCAGCACTATGCTTGACAATATAGTTTTAAATTCCATTATTGAAAAGCATCATTCAACATTGAAAAATATTACCTTTAAATGACTTCAGTCGAACGTTTTAGCCTGTTGTCAAAACATGGATCATTGAAATGTTCGTTGCAGATAAGTGCCCAAGGATCAGGCTTATTCATTCTTCTGCAGTTGCGATACCATTGTAAATAACGAGAGTTCTCAGTTGCTTTGTTTGAAAATCTAAAAATTAAAATGAAACTGTAGTAGTTAGTTAGCCACAGTAGTAATAACAATAGTATTATTACTCTTATTTCCTTACTGCTAACTATATCTAGGTACAACAATAAGTAATATTATAAGCAATACAAACATTTTTTTTTAATTTCTCTAAATATAAATGTTTAGAAATAACGTAATGATTTGTACTTTCAAAATATTAATATAAAAATTCCAAGTTTAAATAATAAAAATCCCTCGTTCTGAAAGAAGAACATTTCACTCACTAACTTATAAATTTATGTAATCCCCGACAAAATACAGTCAAACTCGTACACTCAATAGTAACACTGATCGACTCTCACTCATCCAGTGACTAGTGTAGTACAACTAACTAGTGGCAGTACTAACTAGTAGTAGCGCAACTAGTAGTAGTCGTAGACTTTAGTGAAACTTGTGAAATGACTCACTTGTGAAATGTCATGCCCTTTCCTTTGAAAGTCCATTCTGCGGTTTTTGCAGTTCATGGAATAGCAACAGCACTGTCCACCTACACCCTTCTCTCTCTTACACAAATTATTAGTAGTAATCTCAGTAGTCTGTTCCTCTGATTTAGCGGTGTATTCGTGATCTTCCATAGCTGGTAAATCTGAAATTAAATTTCTTTCTCACGTTGAACACAATGAAATTAACTAAAACGGTAACTGAAAATGGTGTCGGCCGGATTTCCGCACTCGCGAATGACCTCTGCCATTTCCGGGGTTTTGAGTTCAATGGTTCCTACAGTGTATGTGTGTGTGTGCGCGCATGTGTGCTCATTTTTGTGTATGCACGCATGTATGTGAATGTGTGATTGTCTCATTGCATGTGTGTGTCAATTTGTCTATGTAACAATTATGTGCGGTGATATTTTTGGCTAACTTCATTCAAACTTTATACGCATATGCTCCATGCCTTCAATACGCTCATCAAAAGTGTTCATTTCAAAACTTCATATGGTTCTTAAGAACCTGCCTCTTAAACAGTGATCTAGTTAGAAACTCATGAATGTGCCTTCCCATGCATTCAGAACAATTGAGGTTAACAACCTTGAGGTAAAAATACTTCTCTACAGTGATACTAGTAATAGTCATTATAAAATACAGTGAAACTAGTAATAGTCATTATAAAGTACAGTGATACTAGTAATAGTCATTATAGAGTATGGTGATACAAGTAATATACTCATTATAAAGTACAGTGATACTAGTAATAGTCAATATAAAGTACAGTGAAACTAGTAATAATCATTGTAATGTACAGTGATACTAGTAATAGTCAATATAAAGTACAGTGATACTAGTAATGGTCATTATAGAGTATGGTGATACAAGTAATATACTCATTATAAAGTACAGTGATACTAGTAATAGTCATTATAGAGTATGGTGATACAAGTAATATACTCATTATAAAGTACAGTGATACTAGTAATATACTCATTATAAAGTACAGTGATACTAGTAATAATTATTGTAATGTACAGTGATACTAGTAATAGTCAATATAAAGTACAGTGATACTAGTAATGGTCATTATAGAGTATGGTGATACTAGTAATATACTCATTATAAAGTACAGTGATACTAGTAATAGTCATTATAAAGTACAGTGATACTAGTAATAATCATTATAAAGTACAGTGATACTAGTAATATACTCATTATAAAGTACAGTGATACTAGTAATAGTCAATATAAAGTACAGTGAAACTAGTAATAATCATTGTAATGTGCAGTGATACTAGTAATAATCATTATAAAGTACAGTGATACTAGTAATATACTCATTATAAAGTACAGTGATACTAGTAATAGTCATTATAAAGTTCATTCATAGTTATTTATATAGTTGTAGATATATGGTCACCAATAGTAACAACACACGTCTCTAGATTACTCCTAGACAGCTGCCTTTTAGAACCATCGTCTCAAACTAAAACTAATTGCTAAAAACAATCTAGAAAGACCAGTAAGCAACTATTGTTTTTAGTGCCTGTGTTAAAATGGAACTGTTTTTACTCGGGTTTCATAGAATAATACGAATTAGAAAAAAAATTTCTACAAAATTAAAATATTTTTTGGTAGCTTTTATTAAGTTTTTAGTAGACTAGTACTCGTCTCTTAAAGCGAGTTTGCACATTTCTTTTACCAAGTCAAATTATTAACCCTTCTCGTGTCATCATGTTGTATGCAAAAATGTTTGGCATTTTGTATTGGTAATTTCTGTCATAGTTGTGTTCACATTCATAAGTCCTATGTTGTTCTTGCAACATTACACATTGCAACATTGATAAGAAAATCATATGAAATTCAGGATTTATTAATTACAGGTCATTACTAGTCACCATTGTTTAGTAGTGAAACAACAGGAAGATGTTTTAATAGACATACTTTGTAATTTGTTGTTTTTCTAACTCTGCCTAGGTATTATTGATGATTACATTGTATTAAATTTAAGAGACCAATCAAGAACTGAGGGAGCTGAATGCACGATGATAAATGTGCAAAAGAAAGTTATGATTATGAACAGCATAATGATTACTACAGATCAACATTTGTATTATTTTTTTATTTTGATTTCGTATTCTTGATTGCTTCTAGCATATTAAGTATTTAAAGTTTTATCTGATTCGGCAAAAGTCTGGTGACTTCTCAACAATGATGGAAATTAGGGAGCCAAAACAAAGTCAAAATCTCAATAATGTGTAGCCATACACAGCCAACTGATCACAATAGTTTATTTGGATTGAAGTCTTTGAGTTACTACCTGCTAGCCTGAGTACCTTTATAATACTTGGGCTAATCTGAATCAGAGATATTGTCTACAGTTCCATTTGCTTTAGCTACAAACTCATTACACTTGACGTAGATGAGGATTTGTTAAGGCAATTACAGCTGATAGATTATTACAACTCATCAATCCAGTGTTCAATGATTACCCTATAACAGATGATATTATCTGTACCTAAATAACAACATTGCTACTGCTGGCAACATGCTGTAAATATAAAGCTTATACAAATAAACCCCCAACATTTTCAACGGCATTGCAAATTATTTATGAAGAAATAATTTTTTACTTAGATATTTGAGATAATTTAAGAGAAAAGACTGCTCAAATAGATAAACACGAAAAATGTTACTGCCATAAATAGCTGCTGAACAAGTCACACACTCCTGTTTGCCAAGTTCTTGCAGTTGCTCTGGTTATTCCACTCGTCTGCAAAGAGGTGACTCTGGGCAGCTCTAAGTGACTCAAGGTGATTGATACTTTCACAAAGACTACAAACAGACTTCTTGTTGGTTTCTCTGGTTACTGTGTAGCTGTGGCGCCACTCATGGTACCTGTTATAGGCAGCGTCATCATTCATCAGATGCTGGAGGTATTTCCCTAAAGCCTCTATTGATGAGAAGTTGTAGACGTGAATAAATGAATCGGGAGGTGCAACATCAGTATACTCTTCAATTGATAAACCACCGAGAGCTACAGGAATAAAATATCCTCTGTTTTCTAAAGTCTTCCAAAACTTTTCTGTTATGTAATCTTTGCATAAAGAGTTCTCAAACGCTAAGTAAAACCTGTATTGCGAGTGCACTTTTGCTTCACATGTAAAATCATCACCTTTTCTCGGACAAGGCTGCTGATTAGTGCAGCTTCCGAATATGTCTCCATTTACATATGTTAAAAGAAGCTTCATAACCTCGAGTCTATTATACTGATGAGAGTCACAGTTTGAGACATAAGCATACGCCCCTTTTGTCTTATGTTTAGCATAGTCAACAATACCCTCTGAAGTATTCTCAGCCTTTTGTTTCATAAAACCATAAGGAAAGTGGGCCGGAATAGAATCTCGAGAGTAGGTCATGCTTCCATTAAATGAGTTGATGACTTTGTTGAATCTGTTGTGAGAGAAGGCTGGTGATTCCATGCTGAAAACAAACCAGAGTTGTCGCTGCCGTACTTCAGCCGGAACTTGTAGCGTTATTTGCTCATAATTAGGACCAAAGATGAGGACATCAGCTTGCTGTGCATAACTGATGTTATTTAAACTGTGTCTGAATACACAATTTGAATATTGACAAGTTTCAAAGTTCAACATCTCAGTCAACAATAATCCACTTCGATCAATACTCAGTATTAGCTTCATCTCTTCTGGCCTCACTACTCTCGCAAAGCTTTTTGATTGTGTTTTCATTGTATTCCTCTCCTTCATCACTTCAGTTGTATTCCGTGTAGAGAATATTTCACTTTCTTGCTGTTGATTGTTCTTTACTAAGTTCTTATACATGTAGTTGTTAGTATGTCTGTGTAATACAACAGCAAGGCAGATGCAGAGTATTACGGCAATACAAAATCTTTTCAACAGCCGATCCATTGTAGACAACTCCCATACAGCTTTACCTGTAAAGGCAATTTTTCAAGTCTTCACTATGATGTGAGCGATTGCTGTCTATCAGTGCATTCGTTGATCTATCTGTTCAAAACTATGATACAACATTGTAATGAACTCAAACTCACTCAAACTCTTATCTTATTATTAGCCTACTTGGCGCACCAATATTTGCACCTATCAACCATCTTCCAACATTAAAGAATGATTATCATCATCAGAGATTAACTATGTACATAAAAGTAGTATTCTCTCATGTCATATACATTCACTGCCTAGCAGCAGCCTGGTTAGATAAGTAGCTTAGCATGCTGTCACTGATGTCACTTTTCTTACATTCTAGTTACTCTGATGTATAGTGGACTTATCAGATAAATTTATACAGTCAATTTTTGTTGTGAACAGATGAACCTCAAATTTTTGTTAGTCAATTTTAAGATTGTCATGTGAGCCACAATTTAGGACACTAGCAGATGTTTTAAGGAAGCTATAACTACATTTATGGTGCATGTAGCAAACGAGACTTGGTTTGTGTCACTTGCTTGTTCCACATAAAGTGAAACGGTTAAAGGGGTGAAAAATAATGAAACTCGGCAATTATTAAAGTTTCAAGTTCAAAGATAAAAGTTAAGGAATTTATTTGTTCTTTTGTAAAAAATGAGCAGATCCTTTTAGTCACTCACAAAAAGAGGAGTACATCACTGTCATTGTTGTTTGGGTTATTTTTTAGAACAATCTTTACTTCCAAATTTAAGAAAAAGCTTTTTTTCAGCTACTTTTACCTTCATCGGTCATACTTACCTATTGCCAAGATAAGAAAGCTATATGATATCTTTATTTTACGTAAAACATCATTCCTTTTTTATCTTATGAAGTATATGCAAGTATTCGGTATTTAAAACATGTTTATTTTTATAACGTTTCAAATTATTTTCAGCTTTTGAATGCATAAGTATTTTTAGTTCTTTCAAGTGGAATTACTTGTAATTCAAGTCAACCTATTGATCGATTGATACACTAGCTCGATCAGAGACAATATTAAACTTGTATTTTAATTTTTAACTATATGTACTCGGCATTGACAGAACCCAAATTTATTAAATATATGTAACTATCGTTACAGTAATACATGTAGAATAACTGTTACAGATGTAAATAGTGGAAACATCCACAGCATTACTTTTAGATTGACTGTTTAATAAATATATTATTTCTATTTTTTTTTGTTTAACTCATGTTTTGCATACATTTATTTGTACAGGTTGTAGTCTTGTATAAAAGTCAATATAATCTATTGATGAGTGTCTTGTACTTATACACTATTACATATTATACGTACTTATAAAGTGATATTTTATATTAAACAAACCTTGACTCAACTGAACACCATCTTGTGTTATAGAGCAATAAGTTTATAGTTTCTAATTCTACACACTTTGATTTTAGAAAAAGGTTCTCTTACTGCACTCTTAAGTACTGGAGTTGCGAGACCTTTAGGAGTGGTATGAGTTACAATCATAGGGCTAACAACAGCTCTATGTACTGGCTGGTTTATTCTATAAACCAGCCAGTACATAGTTCTATATTTTCTATGTTTATAATTTCTAATTCTACACACTTTGACTTTAGGAAAAGGTTGTCTAAGAGTAACATTGATAAACAGATTAGCCATTTATTACATTTGTTTATTAAATTTTTCATTAGGTTTAGAATTAAGTTGACCTGATTTTATTATCAAGTAAAATCAAAGCTTTTAGCTTGCATCTTACATAACTATTCCTATTTAATTTGAAGTTCGTTTAATCAAGTGTTTGCTTTTAATAATTATGAGTTGATATTTGAGTTGTTAATTATAAATTGAATTAGTTTAGATTTCAATGAATTTAATGTTAAAAAACGTTAGGTCAGTTTTTATTCTCACCACTTTTAACTTTAAACGCATACATCACCATACCTTTTTATGTATCAATAATAAGTTATTAATAAAAACTTTTTTTGTTGATTATTAATATTTTAATTATTACGTTTAGAACAAATGTTTTGTTTATTTTACATTTATTCATACATTTTACATTTATTCATACATGCATACATGCATGTATGCATGCATACATAGAAGTTCTGAGGTTGCAACCAGGTTCTGAAATACTCCAGTTATACCCGTCCCAGGTACAGTGCGTATTACGAGGACGGGTATAACTGGAGTATCTCAGAACCTGGTTGCAACCTCAGAACTTCTATGTATGCATGCATGCATGTATGCATGCATACATGCATACATGTATGCATGTATAATGTATGTTTCGAAGCCAGAGCAGTTCTGGCGGAAGGATCCTCCTTATGTCAACCAGGCAGGCATCAAACGTAGGCAGTTTATAAGAATAAGTATAGTGTATTTAGCATATATCAGTACATGTATAATTTCGTCTTGACAGTATAAAATCCGTTAACAGAATCCCAAAGAGTTGGCTTATGCCTTCTCCTTTTATACTATTTGCTCCGCCCACAATTATATAACATTCATTGTTTCACATCAGGCCTGTGAGGCAGGCCCAGACAATAAGCATAATGGTGTGCTAGCAGGCCTGTGAAGCAGGCCCAAAAATGTAGTGTTATATAACAGTTTTACCAGGGTATTATATAACCGGTTAAGAAATATACATAAGTGACTAGGCATAATGTGGTCTCAAGCACAAACATATGGTTTAGTATAGTCCCGTCCTCCACAATATTGTTAAGTTTATTGTCCTTTTTCAGTATTTTGATCAAATTATTTTGAATCCGATTCTTCTCCTCTAATGGATTCTTCTTTTTAACATTGCGATGCCTGTGACAGCAGGCTGTTTAGGTCTACCACCACGTCGGCAGCTCGTTGTCGAGGCTGCAGGTGTGTCCTGATTGTCAGAAGCTGCAGGTTGCTAATCGTCATGGATAGTAGTATCACCAAGTGTGGTATTATCAGGGTCAGGTAGGTTGGTGCTGTCTTGTCATGAAGGTTTCCTTAAAATAAGAAGTTAAGCGGTAGATAACTTGTGGAAAAACGGTTTGCAATGATAAATCTGAGTTTGTCATTGTGGGTATGCATATCAAGTGTGTTTATGTGTGCGTGTGTGTGTGTGTGTGTGTGTTTGCGTGCATGCATGCCTGTGTGTGTAAATATGCTTGCGTGTGTATGTGAGCATGCACGTGTGTACATGTGTATGTGTGTATGTGCATGTGTTTGCGCGCTGGCGCGCATATGTGAACACATGGCTATGGAGGTAACAAAATATGGTTGTACAAAGAAGTACGTAGTTTGCTGCAGACTTATCAAAGATTCGTAATTTAAAGTCTATATGCATAAAACTAGCTGGTAGATTTCTCAAATGTCAGATACTTTGAAACCTCTAAAGGACACTTGCTATAGGTTGTCACTAATTCCCATTATATTTGATCGTTTGTCTTATTAGCTTTGCTTTTTCATTATTGTCTTTTTGGGTTAGCTTAGAGGCAGAGTTCATTCAAATTATCTGTTTCATTGCAAAAAGCTCTTACATAAATTTCGCTAATGAAAATTTAATCAAAAAAAATCTTTTTCATATACTTTCATCTAGCAGTTTATAGTACAGGATAGACTGACATTTGAGCATAACATTTTTCATACTCATTGTATTAAAGTCTGCTGATGATTTTAGTAAATTACTAACAAACCATTATTGCTTTTATCCTAACTACTGGGTATATAGTAGATATCGAGATGCCTAATATTACAATTTGTAGTTGTCTTTCCTTGAGATCAAACGCGTTCAGTGTAAAAGTTTGAGGTCTTTTTCTCCTCGCCTCTCCTGTGGTATGTATTGTCGTTATTAAGTATTGTAGCCTTACCAGCATTCACTCGCCTCGTCGCTTGTTCAAGACTAACCATAACATGAAAAAATTTCAATTTCTTTATTTATTTTCTCTTTAAAAAGGTTAAACTAAATTTTCCATACTGTAACCAACCCCTGAAATCAAAGGCACACATCAGCTGAAATCAAAAGCAAAATTTAATAATGGTTTTAGACTATCTTTGTTTTTGAATTTTAACATACCGGTAGTACTATCTACATCTACTATATAAACGGCAATCGTTGTCTGTCTGTCTATCCGCCTTATAGAGCGGTCTTTCCTTTTATCGTCGTACAAATTTCGTTCGTACGAAGCGAACTGCATTAATATGAGTAGTGACAGTGAATAAATTATAAAAGCAGTCTTTCTTTTTCCATTCGGTTGTATGAAGCCAACTAGATTAATATGAGTAGTAAATATCGTAATTTTGGACTATTAGCCTTTACTTTTATCTGACGATTTTAGCCACGCGGCTTATATAAAGGTGCGGCAGTTCTGTTGTTTTTTTTCACAGCTAGGGCGCATTAGCCGAAATCTCCGGTTATCACGCTTTTTAAACAGCAAAGTTTCTGCCGTGTTAAAAAGCACCGTCCTGAGTTCTGTGGCCTATACAAAGGTGACTATGCAGCTATACAAATGTACAACTCATTAAATAAAATAAATTAATGAGTAGTGATTTACATGCAGTTAATATTTACTGCCATTGTGTACCCCAAATGTCACGTAAACGTTTGAAAAACGAAGTTCTCACCTATCGGCCTACTGCCAGCCATTTTGTCGATATTGCTTTAATTTCAAACTCCTTCTAGATTGTTTGATTTGGTTATATATTTCATTTTGCCAACATGTTAATAAGCACTGCTATGCAAAAGAATTCATGGTATCTATACTTTGTGCATTGATAAAGCGATGTGAAGCTACAAAGCAAAACGATCCTCTACAATGTTCCTTATTACAAAACCATTATTTTCACCACCGTCAGAGTCGGCGCTGCTATTGCTATTTTAATTATCTGTGTAATCACAAAAATCTGAATAGGCTATAATTCCATCAACATAAGTAGTTATTTGTTTTCTAACTCGAACGTATTTAAGGAACTGCACAAAAAATCTTCGTTTTCAAGTTGTAAATTATCAAACAAAGATTTAAAATTAAACTTAAGGCTAATTTTATAAAGAAATCTTAGGACAACACTGTCACTACCATAAAAGTCCTAAAGACCGTTGGTTATGTTATCAACGAATAATAAAATTCAGTTAATAGCAATTGCTGATAAAATCGCAAAAATACGTCTACGCGGTTGACCATAGAAAACGCATGAGTCTACTTCAGTGAAAGGGTTAAAAACGTTGGATTTGCCACTGTTTGTGATAGTAAACATGTTCATTTCCTTCGGCAGCCGAGTTACTTTTACTTTTTTTCCAGCTACCAGTACACAGAACTACAGCTACTACAGAACTTGCACCTGTACTGCTACTGTGTTTTACCTACTAAACTTCTACATCGAAAAGGTTAGTACTTCTCATTCAGTGTTGCATTGCTTGTGAATTTCCACACCTCATCTACTTAATAACGTTGGATTTGCTGCTGTTCCTGATAGTGAAACATGTTCATTTCCTACAGCAGCTAAGTTACTAATTTTTTTCCAGTTACAAGTAGGCCTACTGTAACTTACTACTACAAAGCTTGCATGAGTACTCCGAGGGTTGCAATAGGCGATGTTGAAAAGAAAGAGAGCAGCTGGTATCGACTTACTGTCACTCTGCTCTAGCCATGACCAGCTGTACGTCGCCTGCTCAAAAGTAGGCACAAGCCGAAAACTGTTTGTTCATACACCCGGCAGAAAAACAAAAAATGGTATCTATTCGCAAGTGTTGATTTGAACTAACATTGTGTTATTGTTATGTCACGCTATGTTCTTCATGTTCTGCTATCCCACATGCAGCTTTTTCTAACATATTTCTCAGTATATATAGATTTTCATGCATTTGTTTTCCTTATTGTATCTCATACAAAGGCTATCATGTTGGCGTTATGTTTTATTATTATAAGGTGCTAATGCTGTATCTGCCTTGACATCATACTGTCTGTGCTGTTATACATATAAACTTTATCGAAACAACCTCATTACTGTCTGTATATACCATGTCAGAACACAGGCTATAGACAAAAAACTGGTGAGCTATGATTAGTGTTTTAAGCATGTAGACGTCTCCATTCAATAAATGCCGCAAATAGCAAAATATTTTGTATAATTTTTCATAAAATGCAAAACTTTTCAATACTGCCAGTTTGAAGAACTTCAGTTTGCCTAACCATCTCAATTTCATTATCAGTTCTCTATACAAAAATAGGGCAACTCCGATTTGAGTGTTTCGAGACTGATGCATTGTAGACTAGCTGTAAAACACATTGCAGATTTACACTGTTACATGAGTCTTCCCGTAGACGGCTAATGCAGCTAGTGGTTTGGGACCGTGGCGTCACTCGGGGATGCGCGGGAGACCTTTTTTGCCCCGAGTGCAGCGAGAGTATCCAGGCGCTGCTTTCTGGATGAATGAGTTGGCGAGTGCGAGGCGATTGATTGCGAAGCGATTGAGTGCTAGGCGATTGATTGCGAGGTGATTGATT